>NC_143518.1:60344066-60651566 GCF_031878675.1 Megascapheus bottae
CTGCCTCTGCCTCTACCTGAAGTCTCCTTTGCCTCCTCTCTTCTTTCCTCTCTTCACCTCTCATTTCCTCCCCTCCTATTCTCTCCCCTTCTCTCTTTTTCTCATCACATTATTTGCCAGACTGTTTTCTATGTTCTGCTTCATATGACTGAACTTCATTCCTCCATTGGTTTCTTTCCCCCCTCCCTTCTCTCCACTCGGGTTTCAATGGGATTTTCCAGTTCCTTCATATCATCCTAGTGGAGTTTGAGTTTTCCACTTACAGAAGGGAAAAAAAAATTACCCATCTCACTCCCATTTTCTCAAGATCAGTCTTAAATCCACTCACCAGTGTAAGGCCCATGGCCATATCAGAACATGCATATAACACAATGGAAATAGTACCAGCAGAAGCATTGTGCTGCAGACCTGGCTGTGAGCCCAATGCTGAGAGAGGCCCTTCACTTCCCTATGTCTCAGTTCTTGACTATGGAACAGGAATGGCAGTGACACTTATCTCTTGCATTTGTTGGAAGCATTAAGTATGTGTATATATATATGTGTGTGTGTATATCGTATACACATTATATACAATGTTTAGGACACAGTAAAAATATGTTAAAAAGTGGATTTCACTAAACTGTCCTTTGCATAAGGTATTAACAGTAGCTTCATTTCCCACTCACCCACAGTGCCAGGTGGTGTGAATGTAGAGTGAGCACACATAAACCAAAACCTAATAACTAAACTAACAGCCTACAGGACAGGGAGCGGCAGAGGAGCCACGGCCCATGTGCCACAGTGAATGTCTGTTGCAGGATGGGGTTCAAGGGAAGTCTGTGACCCACTAAAGAACTCTCGTTAAGTGGAAAACAGACAAGCCTTTCAGGGGAGACAAATGGCATGAAACAGATCTTCTTCAGTATCCCGGATGATAAGATCAACCTCACGCATCTCCTGACAGCATAGCTATACTAATCCTCAACGTTCAGGTCTCATCCATCCCAGAAATAAGTTCTTTCTAAATATGTCCTGGGCCACCACCTCGTGGAACCTTTCCACAGGATGTCATCTTGTGCTCACACAAGACCAGGAAAGCTCACCATGGACGGGAGCAAGGTGTGTGGACTATGTTCCAGGAACTCCCTCGCCCATGCGCAGATGAGTCTCCTCCTCCACTAGTCAGCACAGAGCCTGAACATACACAGAAATGTGGGGGATATGGTTGGGATTGGAAGTTCAGTTTCTTTCCCAGCTCAAGTCCTATCACTATTTTATATATCAGCTGTACTGACACATACATATTCTTTCCTATCTAGAAAACTTATCAACAAAGGGTCCATGCTAATCATCGGTAAGCCACTGGGGTGTACTTTAAGCAGAACAGATCCCCAAAGCTAAAGAGATAGAGAAAGGTATATCTGCACACTCCTGTCCACTTCATTCACAATGTTAATAGTAAGCTGAATAACAGCCCCCAAAGATGCATCATGTTCTAATTCCCATGAATGTTGCTTTATCTGGCAGGAAAGGCCTTACAGAAGTGATGAAAATGCATGTTTTCAGTCTTGGCTTCTGGTATTTGTGGTAAGATCTCTCTATATAACCCGGGCTAGTCTGAACTCCCAACCTCCGGCCTCAGACTCTGAAGTGCTGAGACTGCAGGCACAGATGAACACAATCAGATGAATTAAGGGTCTTGAAATCAGAAGATTACTTCAACTTATCTGGAGGGGGAGCAAAATATGATTGCATGTCCCTGTAAAAGGAAGGAGACCAAAAATTTGATGACAGCTCAAAAAGAAGGTGACCATGTGACAAAAGGAACAAAGACTGGAACAACACAGCCAGAAGCCAAATAATGACAGTAGTCACCAGGTGAAACAGGATGTAAATTCTTCCATAAACTTCCCAAGGAGGACAATCCTGCTGATTTCTTGGTTTACCATGTGGCACTCAGTGACTCTGACCTACGAATACATGAGACTATATCTGTGTTGGAAAAGCTGCCAAGTTTATGATAATGGGGGGAGGGGAAGAACACTAGAATATATTTAAGATATCAAGATGAGCATATATCCCTTCACATTGCCTTTATGATAACAATAACAATAAAAACATCTTTAGTTGACAAGCATCTACTAGGGAAGCCAACAGATATTTTTAAGGAAAGAAATCAAATACCTCATTTCTGGTAAGAGGACGCAAAGTGGCTGTTAGTAGCCGAGTCCCAGGGGGAGAGTATGGGACTGGGGGAAGGGGGACAGAAGGGAGATTGTGAGGATTCAAGCCAGGGAATAATACTGGGAAAGGACCCCAGATTTAGGCAGAAAGATGTTTGAACTCAACAACTACAGTCAGGCATGCAAGGGCCTTATTTCTTTATAACAATGCTTTGGAGTTAAAACTACCTAGTGCTACCTTACAGAGTTCATTAGTTGAAAGACAAGTGGCTCAACCCCTAGCCTCAGTTTTCCAGATATGATTAATATTTGTTTCTATGGTTTTAAACTGTGTATTAGTCATGTTTATGATGCGCTGTTTAAAGTATTTATTTTGATAACCAACAACCAGCCCTCACTGCACTGAATTAAAGGATTTCTTCTACACCACGCAGTCATATCACCATCACACAAACCCAGCCACAGGCCACAACAGTGTATCCCTTGTTTTGTACAAAGAATCATGAACCTGAGATCTGAGGATCAAAGCCATCCTGGGAAAGAAAGTCTAGGAGACTATTATCTCCCATTATATACAAAAAAGTTGGAAGTGGGGCTGTGGCTCAAGTGGTAGAGCACCAGTGTTGAGCAAAATAGCTAAGGGATAGTTCACAGGCCCTGAGTTCAAGCCTCAGTACCAGCAAACACATATGCACGCACACACACACACACACACACACACACACACACACACACACACATACACACGCACAGCTTGTAGTTGTATCCTAATTACTATTTATCCAAATTCTTCTAGAAATTTTTTGACCACTATAGCAATCAAGTAATATAACTAAATAAACTTAAGATCAATTTTTAAGTTTTCAGTTACCATATAAAATGAAATTACACATAAAAAAGTTTCTTTAAGAAACAACCATCCCATTAAAAGATGGGCCAAAGACTTAAAGAGAGACATCTCTGAAGAAGAAATAAGAATGGCCTATAGACACATGAAGAAATGCTCAACATCTCTGGCCATAAAAGAAATGCAAATCAAAACAACTCTGAGATTCCACCTCACTCCAGTTAGAATGGCTATGATCAAGAAATCCAACAACAGATGCTGGAGGGATGTAGCCAGGAGGAATCAGTACTACACTGTTGGTGGGAGTGCAAACTCGTTCAACCACTATGGAAAGCAGTATGGCAGTTCCTCAAAAGACTAAATATAGAGCTCCCCTATGACCCAAAAATTCCACTATTTGGCATTTACCCATTGGTCCAGAAACAAGGACACGCTAAATCCACTAGCACAACAATGTTCATTGCAGCACTATTTGCCAGAGCAAAGATATGGACACAACCCAGATGCCCCTCAGTTGATGAGTGGATCAACAAGATGTGGTATTTATACACAATGGAATTCTATGCCTCCATCAGAAAGAACAACATTGCACCATTTGTAAGGAAATGGAAATAATTGGGGAAAAAATCATATTAAGTGAAGTAAGCCAGACCCAAAGGAACATAGGCTCAATGGTTTCTCTCATCTCTAATAATTAGTACACATCTAGAAGTCTCCTAGCAGAGGATGACAATAGATACATAGATGACCCTAGATACATAAGGCCATATAGGATGAGGCCAAATTAATGGACTTCCAGGACATGGAAACAAGAGCTTAATTATAAGTGACTTTTATTCTTTATGTATTATGTTTTTCTCTCTTCTCTTGTGTTGCCCTTCAGTTAATCTCATATTGTTACAGTATCCCACTTTGTTACCTGGTATATTATATAGATGTTTACTTGTTTATTTGAAATAGGAGGGGAAAATGAGAGGAGGGGGTAGGAGGAGGGAAATGGGGACAAATACATAAGAAGGGATATCAATGTGTGAGAATTAATGCATCTTCTATCAGGCGAAGTTTCTTTCAATGCAGCGGAATTTTCCCATGTAGAAAATGTAAGCAGTCAATAGAGAACATAACTAAATCCAACCATTGACCTCAACAGGTCGATGCGATGTTCAATATTAGTCAGACATAGCTCACTTGTCAGATTTGCACTTGAGGAAAAGATTACTGTTCCGGGTTCCTATTACTTATTCCAGGAGCCCGCCAATCCCCTGTGGTCCTCCATGTAACCTATCTGTCATTTTCAGAGCAAAGCTGCATCCAAATGCAACACTGACCTCGGAGAGCAAGCCCGGAGGGCGGAGCAGGGGGGCCTGCTCTGTGCATTTGGGCTGCAGCCTGACCCTTGTCAACCACCTGGATCTTGGAGAAACAGATGCATGAGATGCAGCAACCGAGCCATGCAGCCTGGGCCACAGCAGCAGTAAGAGCATCCTGCACCACCACATTCACCTGTTTTCGTATGAAATCTGCCTGTTGTGTACATTCTAGAAACCAGTGAGCAAGGCTAACGAACACCAGTGGCAGCGGGGAAGCCACGCTGGAGCATGAAATGCTGAAGGTACAAAGTCTCTGCTGTGAAGCTCCAGAGCAGAGCACAATTTGGCCAATTCACAGGTATGAGCGTGGCAGGATAAGCCCACACACACATCACACACACACACACACACACACACACACACACACACACACACATCAGTATTATGAACACAGCATCAGGGAAGAATGGACGACAGTGCCAATGATATCAAAAGGATGAAACATCGCAGTAGAAACAGCACTCGGTGATACCCGCCCCTGGGCAGCAAGCTCTCTGTGTTTCTCAGGGCGGGAAGGGACAAAGGATGAAGGCGCCACACTACACTCCTCAAACTAAAGGTTTAGGTGTGAGACTGGGCCTCCAAGTTTACTTTTAGAAGATGGCTGTTTAAAATTAATGAATCCTTTTTTTTTTACCAGTTAAGCTCTGATCATGTGAAAGAGCATTTGGCAGCTGACTGGCAAAACAAAAAGAAAATAAGACCACTGAGTCAGCGAGCCATGGGTTCAGTCTACATTGAAATCTGGTGTATGCCACTAGTGAAAGAGATCGGGAAAGAGAATAAATAAGACGCAGACTCTGCTATTTTTCAGAGAGCTCAGTGCCTCTGTACAAGTAACCTTCATGCAATTGTCATAGGACAATGAAAAACATGGGGTGGCTGGGCACCAGTGGCTCTCTGTTGTAATCCTAGCTGTTTTATTTGGGGGGGGGGGGAGGAGATCCAGAGGACTGTGGTTCAAGGCCAGTCCAAGCAAACGAGTTTGCAAGAAGCCATTTCAACAAAAACAGTTGGGTATGCTGATACAGATTTGTCTTCCTAGCTATGGTGGTAAGGATAAATGAGAGGCCTGTGGTCCAAGCTGGTGTGAAGAGCAGCAAGACCCTACCTCCAAAACAATCAGAGCACAAGGGCTGTAGGTATGGTTCAAGTGGTAGAGTGCCTAGCTTACACAAATAGAAAGTTAGGTTGTGAGAGATAAATAGAAACCTAGCAGTTGAGAAATAGATGAGAATCACAAGGCTGGTATTCGAATTGAGCAAGATGATAAGGTGAGAAAATAGTGGCAAAGCCTGAGAGATCTGGGAGAAAAGAAAGGAAGAAAGGAAGACAGGAAGAAGGAAGGAAGGAAGAAAGAAAGAAAGGAAGGGAGGGAGAGAAGAAAAGAGAAATGAAGGAGAGAGGAAGGGTTAGAGGAGGGGATGGAAAGAAGGAATAATGGCGAGGGGAAGGGGAAGGACAGTCTGGGAGTTTAACTTGCAGGAGAGAAATGCACAGATCTGCAAACAGAATCATCAGCACAAATCCCAAACCTAATTTGCAAATCACACCATCCCCAGTGTTCTGTAACTGTGAGCTTAACTCCTATGTGCCGATACAGCCCTGAAACCAACTGCCTCCAGGTTGATGAGCATCTTTCAAACATAAACTCCGATCTATGTCAAGTGAAGGTCCATCAACCTCATAAGTACTGTAGGATAATATCTGCAATTACAGTATTGTTATCTTTCATTGCAAAGCATCCTGTAACAGTAACAAACTAAAGTTTCCCCTTTCCTGCATTTCTATGTGAACTACTGCAGTACCGCCAATATCACCATTCTCTGTCTTCTTTTAAGGGAAAGATGGAAGCCTTCAGAAAATGGAAGACAGAGTTATGTAAGTGATGAATCCCTGACTTACAACCCAAGTGCAGCACTGGTTCCCAGCATAACCCCACACTGCCAGGTCTGTGCAGGAATATTGAGCTCCTCTCTTCTAATTTGATACAAATCCCACCGATTGTTTCAAATATAGATAAGAATAAGCTCTATAACTAACACTGGAGTAAAAAAAAATCACACTTTACACAGCATTCAGTGGAGGCCTGGCTTAATGGAAGATGACTGACACATTCTCCCCCATTTCATCTATTGTAATGTTCTACAATTGCCAGAGCAGTTCTTAATCAAAAGAAGAATTCTGTGCCACCCTGAGATATCAAAGGAGACGGTTTCTATGGCTATTACAGAATCAAAGAATTATTCTTTGAAGAACCTAAGGTGAAACATTGAAAAATCCTTCCGGGATACAGATGAAAAATGCCACACGTGTGTTTCCCCAAGTATCCATGCAATCCATCAAAAGACTAATAAAAACACGGCCCACACTTGGTGGATGCACACATCCACTTCTCTTGTTCTTTCCTGTGTTTCCTGTGCAGCTGCTGATCTGCTCATCTTACTCACGTGGAGTATAGCTGGATTAGGAAAAATGCCAGGCCTGATTAATGAGCTAGGTGAGAAAATGACCCTTGAAATGCTTTCATTTCAATAAACCTTTTCTGCTAAGGAACCAGGCCAGCGTCAGGGCGACATCACCACAGAAACAGCAAAAGGTACAAAACACACGAATAATGATGGTATGCTCCGTGTTATGTCGTGGGATACTTGTGGCCATAATGTTACTGGGTGATAGTTATTTAATTACTTTGTTCTGGATACCCTAGCCTTTGGATTTCAAAGGAAGGCATTTATAAAGTCCAGTGAGAATTAAGATAATTAGCACATATCCCTTATTTTTTCCCTAAATCTCACTTCTGTAAGACTAAATAATTATAAAATTCAAGTCAGCAATGATGTAATACTTTTTAGTACTATAGCTAGTAAAATCTTTTATTTTTCTGATTTTTTTTAGTATCTTTAAGTAGTTGTGCAAAGCATTTAAATTCAAGATGTCAGTGTGATTTTTTTTCCCTAAGATGGAAACTTAGCCATTTGAAAACAGAAGTTGTTAACTTGCTCCTTAAATTTAACATCTGGTAACATTTTTCATCTTTTGCAAACTAGTAAAATGTTATAGTATTTTTGACAGTGGGAGTTCAGTGCCAGAAGAAATTTTATCAGTACAAAGAGACTACAAAATAGGTTTCTAACTGGGCCATGGGGTTTCTTAATCCTTATCTTACCACATTAAAAAAAAAAGCGCTTCAGGGAAGGAGCCATTTGCCCATAATTTCTCTAGGAATTTAGGGAGAACTTAATGGCAACGAATAAGATACTATTCCTGTAGATCGTGTTGTTAATGAGTAGAATGAAATCCACTCTGTTTTAATGCTTTAATTATGGAAAGGCTTTATGAGTGCTGCTACTTAGCACCGCTTTGCCCTCGCAGCACATCAATTACATCTGTCATTTATTGGACTGCCTTTATCTTCCACTGATTTTGAGTATTTAGTTTTTCAAACAACACTCACTTCTATTACCATGTAATATCTAGTGGTAGCGTGCTTACCTAGCATGCACAAGGTCCCGGCTTTGCAGAAGCTGAAAAGAGCCACTCTGGCCTCAGGAACCCATACACTTGGGAGTCTTTCTCAAGGCTCCTAAAGTCTCCCTCATTTTCTCATCTGTGACACTGGGGATTAAGATAATCTGAGCTATGAGTATGATTCTAGTGGCAGCCTTTGCCTAGCAAGCACATGGCCCTAAGTTCAAACATGAGTAGAGATAGAAAAAGAGGAGGAGGAAGGGGGTAGAGAAGGAAGAGAAAGAAAGACTAGAAAAGAAAATTTATGCAAAGCAACTGCCACAGTGCCAGTCATATATTTCACATATTAGGGGCTGTTTTCTTATTCCTGTAGGGGATGCAGTGTGAAGTATAAAGTAGCAAGAATTATTTTCAAATATAGTCTCATAAACTTTGAGCAAGAAGAAGCTAGAAGTACACACGTACACACACACACACACACACACACACACACACACACACACACACACACACACACACATACATTCCAAACTCCAGATAAAATAAATCATTCATCATGGACTCAGAAACACAGATTACTTGTCTGAGGTCAAAGAATGTTGTGGCCCACAAATGTTCTGATTAAAATGTCCTGGATAGACTAATTTGTCTGAGGTATTACAGAAACAACTTACAGGTCAGAAAGAGAACTGACATCTTTCCAAAGATGAATTGAACAACCACCACAACAAAACCAGTAAAAGTCATGTTTCTGGAAAATGAGTGTCACTATAATAAAAGGGTTCTCTACATTCTTCACAATAAAGTGAAGCAAGAAACTTATCCCAAGCAACAGCTTGTGAACCACAAAGAGCATTTTTAATTTAATGATTACTAAAATAACAAGATTTCTCACATTATTTGGACACATGCAAGGTATTTGGAACATACTAAGTGCTTTCCATGCACTGCTGGAATTGTGAATCCTTACAACTCCAGAAAGAAATGCAGATGTCAAAAGAGCTAATAGTGTACACAATGGGTCTCAGGTATGAAGAGAAATAGAGTGAGCTCATGTTAGTTTTTGTGGCCAACTAGCAAATGATTTCTCAATCTAAGATATATTCCTAAAATCTGTGTGTGTGTACTAGCATTAGGGCTTAAACTCCGGTTCTAGGCATGGTCCCTGAGCTCTTTCACTCAAGGTTGCTATTCTACTACTTGAGCCATAGTGTCACTTCTGGTTATTTGTTGGTTATTTGGTGGTAAGGGTCTTAGGGTCTTTCCTGCACAGGCGACTCTGGACTGCAATCCTCCTATCTCAACCTCCTAAGTAGCTAGGGATGTAAGTGTAAGCCACTGGCATGGGTTCTGAAATCTATTTTTGAAGGTTCTGTGAAATTGGAATAACAATGATATCCTCTAAGAATGCTTTTCCTGGAGAATAGTTATGTGGAATTTTCCCATGAAATAGAGGACAGTATATGTCTATTCCTACAACTTTATGTACCACATGAACAATTCATATTAACTGGATAAAAAGTAAAAAACCTCACCATGTACTGTAAAGTCTGCAAATGGAGTAAACAACAGTTAAAAGACAAGAGCACATGTCCTTACAATGGAAAATGAGGATAAAATTTAATTTACCTCCACAATATTATAATGAGAACAGTAATAAAACTTGAAACCAAAGCTTTATCAAGTCCACAAATCTATAATGACAAATCCCCTTACAGAGTGAGATCAATAAGAGAGAAACTTCATGCACTAATTTCACAACTCAATGTAGAAAATATTTTCCTTTTAGGACTTGAGGAGTGAGGAAAGTAGGAAGAACATTCATTCTACTGGAAAACCTCTGATGGAGTTTTTTTTCCCCACATTTTTTATTAACACATAGTAAGTGTACAATTAACACATATTAAGTATATAGTAGGGGGAATTCATTGTTATATTTTTGCAAATGTATATAATAAACTACTATCCTAGTTACCCTGTTTTCTCTTTCTCTAGCCTGCTTCCTCATCTTACTCCCTCCCTTCTTGCACTCCCCTTCTTGCCATTTTTGGATGTATTTTTACTGTGATCTCCCCACGCGTAAACAGAAGGTACTTCCAGAGCATTCCCCTCCACTCCCCTATTTGACCCCCTCTGTTTCTGTGGGTAACGTCGTCTTTCACGAGAAAATTTCAGGGCACTACGGTCCCAGTGCTGAGCTCTGTATTGTGTCACTTTGGAGAAGCTTCTTCACCCTAGCAAAGATTATATTCAAAACAAGCAACCTACATACGTGAGAAGAGAAGTATGAAAACTGAGGGGATGGGCGTGGCGATGAGAGATAGGGAGGAAGATGGAAGCGTGGCACTGATTAAGATGCATTTGCTCATAAAGTGAAATGTTGAAAGGAACCCTCTGTACAACTACTTAAATTTTGTGCAAAAGGAATGTATGACTTGTAAAGCATTTAGAACAATACCCAGCCTAGAGTGAGCTTTTTTTGCCAGTTAGGTAAATATTTTCATACCAAAGTTAAATAGAAGTATCTGTATTACAAATAATAACTGTATTGGCTGCTTACCATACGCAAAGTATTGGAATACGTTCCTTTTATAGATGTATTTGTTTAATCCTTTTACTAAGTTATACAGGCAATACCAGGTAAGAAAATGGAGTTTTGAGACATTGAGTAACTTACGCAGGATCACATAAACTGTGGTACTGAGAATGAGTATAGGCCATCTGGCTCCAGAGGCCATATCCTTAATTAGAAAACTAAAACTCATTTGCTTAAGTACAGGAAGGAAATCTCATCATTAAAGCACTGGGGAATTGGTTAATGATAGACATCAAATGAGTTCTTAAACAAGCTTGTTTTTAAATTAATCAACACAGAGGAAACAACTCGTACTATCTTTAACTCCAGAGAAATGCATATGTGGGTTTAGTTTGTCAAAGATCATTAATTTGAGTCTAAAATATGTACTCAAATTCTCTCACTTTCAATATTGATCTCTTTCACTATAAACAGAAGGAAAGAAAATAACTACATAGATTAACAATGACCTAGTTACATTAGTTTTCTACTCTCCAGGAACTTTTCATCTTCATTATTAGCTGTATATTGGACAAAATATCCTTCTATCTTCATTTATCCTCATCCTGCTTGCTTAAAAATCCATACTTTAATAGCTACTTGGCATTTGTTGAAATCTACCCCACTCTATATACAGTACTAGCTCAAGGCTTCCCAAATCATGGAAAGATAAAAATGTTCCATGACATGCAGTTAGATAAACCTAGGAAAATTTAAAAGTCCTTTCTCTCCATGTCCTTCAGTGGATAAAGGGATCAAAATGTGACATGAATATATGCAAAGACATCTGTGTATATATATACATATGTCTATGTATATATACATAGTAATTATGTTAAGTGAAGTAAGAATGACAGAAAAAGCATGCATGTTTTCTCTCACATGTGAAAATTACATCTAATCTGTAAATATATTTGTAAATATATACAGGGTCATATGCATATAAACTTATTAATTGAAGTATAACATATGCAGGTGAGAATTCCAATGATGTAACTCCTTTGAATTAACTTACAATTTAACGAAATACCAGGAAGCTGAAACTTAAGGTGTCAGGGGGAGGTGAGGTCAAGGGGATGGAGATAGACAAGTGAAGAAATGAAGGCTGGGGTAAATGTAATCATAACATGAAATACACATATGTACAAATGGAATTAGAACAACTGGGAAAAGGGTTGGGGTTGGAGGGGTTGGTGAGAATGCTGGAAACGGTGACACTGACCAAGATGCACTGCACTCACAAGTAGGCATTTTGAATTGAGACCTCTTCCTTATCGCTACTTAAAGACAATGGTTTTTAAACATGTGGGAAAACACTGGACATTGATGCTTCACACCAGTAATACTAGTTACTCAGAAGGCTAATATCTGAATATGGTGGTTTGAAGCCAGCATGGACAAGAAAAAGAAAAAGAAAATTGGAAGTGGAGCCATGGCTCCAAGGGTAGAATACTAACGTGGAGTAAATATGCTCAGGGACAGGCCCTGAGTTCAAGCCCCAGGACGGCATGTACACACACACACACACACACACACACACACACACACACACACACACACACACTCATGGAAAAATAAGCATATCAGAATGTTTAAATGTCAACCACATTGCATTTCTCAGCACTACTGGCATCTTTGCCAATACATGATAGAAGAACCGAAAAGAAGGAATTTAGCAAAGTGGCTTTTCCCGCCTTCATTCGGCCATGGGCCATTGAGACCCCCAGCAGTTACAATCCAGATTTATGAGTTAAATGATCTCCAGAACACACTTTAGTGCATGGGACTTTTTTCTCTGTTTTATATGTGATACTTTCCAAGATCAGTATTGTATCTTTTCTCTAATGCACGTGAAAATAAGGCTTGAGGAGCCTGGTACAGGCTGAAATTATGATATATCTGTGGGTTCAAACTCAGGTCTGACTTGCTACCAATTGTTCTACTCATTCCATCAGATTATGTACAAAGAAATAGAGTGCCCCACTCCCAAAGTGGGCTGGGTGCTGGCGTCACAAACCCCTGCCTCCCAGTCACTCCTCTCCTCATCAACGTAAGTCCAGACACTTGGATTAGAAGAAAATAAATCACTGCACCTTCCCCAACCCCTCCCTCATCACCCAGATAAATTATACCCCAACTATTTCATGTCTAGTTCTGAGATGAAGAATTCTGGGGAAAACCAAAACAAAGTTCTGATATACCTAAGCAAGAGTACAAAAATTAAAGGGGGAAAATAGGACAACTGGGAGGGGGAGGAGGGAGGAAAAGAGACAAAAGCATGAGAAGTTTCAATGTTCAAGAAGTAATATACCCACTACCTGAAAAATGTAACTGCAACCCCTCTATACACTACCCTAACAATAATATAAAATAAAAAAGACTACAAAAATTGCTTTTAGGGCCGGGAGTTTGGCCTAGTGGTAGAGTGCTTGCCTAGCATGCACGAAGACCGGGGTTTGATTCCTCAGTACCACATACATAGAAAAAAGCTGGAAGTGATGCTGAGGCTCAAGTGGTAGAGTTCTAGCCTTGAGAAAATCCAAGCCCTGAGCTTAAGCCCAGGACTGGCAAAAAAAAATTGCTTTCATTGTTCCCAAGCTTTCATTCTCCCTAAATGTTCTCTGTAGATATAATTTCTACATTGACTTGGCTGAATCATAATGCAGAGCCTTCCTAGAAAGAGGTGATCTGGGGTGGCTGTGAATACATTCCCTACTGTTCTCCAGTTTACAAATCAGTTTTATCTGTGTATTTTTCTGTCTCCATAAATATAACATTTCTTCTCTTAGGATAAATAAAAGTAGCTTCCTTTCTTGATGTGCTCATAAGCGGCCTATTTACTGCATATGAAGAATCTCTCTTATTCGTTCTACTATATACAAACTTTCCTTTTCTCTTCAACTTTCATCTTCCCCTTTAATATTATAATAGCTCTCCATGCATTGAGCTTGTACTATATGCTAGATGGTTGATTGGTGTGTTTTTCTATTGCTCCAGAGCCTGCAAGGCTTGTAAAGAAAAGGAATCTCTTTGCTTCATTGAGTAAATAAGTCTAGGTTTTGACTTCATTCTGAAATATTTATATTATCTCTTTCTATTTTTTTTTTGTCAATCCTGGGGCTTGGACTCAGGGTTTGAGCACTTGCATTCCTCAAGGCTAATACTCTACCACTTTTGCCACAGCACCACTTCTGGCTTTTCCTGGGTATGTGGCACCAAGGAATAGAACCCAGGGCTTTGGGCATGCTAGGTGAGTACTCTACCACTAGCTTAAACTCCTGTCCCCACTTATCTCCTTCAATGCAGGATTCTTGTGGTTGTTTAACCTCAGTGGAGGGATGAATTTGTTTAGTACAACCTTAACATTCCAAGCATAGAGAGTTGTTTTTCTTTAATGAGTTGAACCTTAGGGTCTTTTCTATGCATGCAGACAGCACTATTCATTTTGAGAAGCTGTTCAGGCAGTTTGAACCATCCACACCGTATCCATTCACTTGAGCTTTCTCTAAAGTTTTCATTGCTGTTTATACTTTGGTCAAATTCTACGCCTGCCAGGTAACATGAACCAGACTCTAAACATTATGTAATCAAATAAATCATTTCCTCTTCAGCTCATTCCTTGTCTCATGTGCTTCAGAAGATGCAAGGAAGTGGCATTTCCTGTTTTCTACCACCCAAACAGTTGCACCACCACCCAATTGTGCCAGGCTGGCACCCAGCCTGTCATACATGGCCTTTGCAGCTATTTCAGATCCGAACCATGACATGGGACAACCAAGAAGTTCATGTGGCACTGCCATTTTTTTCTTGTACTTTTTACAATTTAACTGTTTAACCACAATCCACTATGGCTTTGTGCACTCTGACTTTCCACCTTTGTCCTTATACCTTCATGATAGGTAAAGAATGGTGTTGAGCATATTTAGACCATAACTGAGCAAAGCTGAGTTGCAGACACATTTAAATTTTTAGAGTAAGTTCAGGTCCACTTAAGAGAGAAATCACATAGTCTTAATAAGGAGTGAAAACATAAAAGAATTACTGACTATAAAAATGGATCAGTATAACAAGGAATTAGCTGACAAACAAAAGAATTCTGGGTAATCTAGGAATGATAGGCCTAGGGAATGCCACGCGCACCAGGGCTGAGAAACTTCCAGGGATGAGATCCACAGCTAGAAATGCACTGGGGCGAAAAAGTACCCGGAGTTCCTCCAACTACTTCCTACTCACCAAATCTAATCTGCATGATGTTAAAGCAGTGGGCCAGGTTGTGTCTCGGGGGATACTCAGATATATTCCTGTTTTCAGTGATGGTGTATACTGAAGTTGGTGCTAATCATGCTAGTACAGAAAGTTACTTTTATTGTCATTCAGATATTTGAATTCCTGAGTAACTAAATTCTGAATGCTTGAACAAATAAGAAGGAGATCCAAGGTAAATGGGTTAAAAAAAAAGGAAGCAAGAATTGGTCATGTCATTTGAGTTCTTAAATCCACCTGAATCTAGGCTTGTATATTTTTTGGGGGGGTGAATAAATTATCTTTTTGGTTAATAAGTATTTGTATTGGTTTATTATTACTGTATAATGGAATGAACCCTCTCAATGTAAGCAGCAAACAGAAACAAAATAATCCTGACAAATGCATGGACAAGATATGCCATCTTCCAAATTTAGTCTTTATAGAGGATTGAGAACATTAAAATTCAGTAAGAATTTTATAAGGCACACAAAAATATTGTGGACTTGTGTCTCATACCTGTAATCCTGGCTAATGAGAAGGCAAAGGTGAAAAGAACTGTAGTTTAACTGAATAACAAGTTACAAGAGCCGTGTCAATCAACAGCTTGCTAGGGTTAGCTGCTCGGCTCATCCCAGCCACCTGGAAAGCTTAAACAGGAGAAATGCATTCCAAACCAACCTGGACAAAAAGTAAAATGCTATATGAAAAATACTCTTAGAAATGAGTAGCTGATAAAAAGGATGCCATTCATAAGTCAGGGAGACTCTGAGAGTATCAACTATCTAAACTAGCTGCTCATTTTTCATGATTATTCACAGGCCTACAGTGACCTCTGAGTGGGACAGTTTTCCTCTGTCTCTCCCATTGAACCTTCCTATGTCAGCCAAAGTAATTTGATAATCCTTTCCTCAGCACACAGTCATTAGGGGATGTAGGTAAATTGTTCTTAAAGGCGTAATAGATCCCAAAGGACACTCTCATGGATTAAGTGTCAGAAATGAAGTATTGCATTTCAACTTCCTGGGTCTTTTAGAAAAGATATGAAGATAACAATTGAAGTATTCTGTGAAACGCAATTTATGATATTGCAAGGCTAAGGGCCAGTCATTTGGAGAAACTTTTTTTTTCTTTTTTGCTGCCTAGATTGGACCTTGCTTCAGAACCTATCAAGCAGTAATGATACTCCAATCGATTACCTTATACATGTGAATTATGTAATCTCCCTCACTTTATCACTGTGAAGGTCTCTGTGTTGGGAGAGTATCATCTGTAGTGGAGTACTGGACCACCCACCTGTCCTCATCTTTAAATAACAGTATTCTCTTTCTGTGTGTCAGTACTAGGGCTTGAACTCAGAACCACATGCTTTCTCTTAGCTTTCTCATGCAAGGCTGGAGCTCAGGAACTTGAGTCACATCTCCATTCCCGGCCTTTTGTTGATTAATTGGAGATAAAGGGTCTCATGAATTTGTCTGCCCAAGCTGGCTTCACACCATGGTCCTCAGATCTCAGCCTCTTCAGGAGCTAGGACGACAAGCTTCAGCCACCAGCACTGGGCTTGAAAGAATTCTTTATAGATACTGATGCTTCCAAAAAATGTGATTAGCAATAGGGGATGTTGATTTTGGCTCACGGATAGTTCTTTAGAATTCCAGTAGTCAGCATGGCACTTCAGACATAAATGTGTAAAAGAAGAAATAAGGTCCATTCCAGTCTCCTGCCTAGCAGTGCAAAAGATAAATACCTCCTTGTTCAACTTTGTGTGTTCAGAAATACATACACAAAGCTCAGTGGTCTCTGGGCAGCAGGTGATCTGTAAATTCCCTCGTCTGTTTGGTTCTGCTCTAAGAGCAGCTTTATCGAGCTCTGTGATTTTTGCTGTTTCACAATTTCTTATACGGCTTCTTAGCTGTTTAAAAAATAAGGAAATCAATACGGTTTCTTCTGTTGGTTTATTGCAATTTGGCATACAGTCACTTCTAAATCTCCTTTCCATGCTGGCACTAACAGCTGAGGGATGGTAGACGTGTAGAAAAGCATTTGTTCCTTTCGAAGGTTTGTTATTTCTTTCTTTCTTCCATGTGGTTGAATACAGGAATTCAGCATCACAGCCCAGCAAGAGGGCTGCTGTGATGGGTTCTGACACTGCCTGCCCAGTGAGGGTGAGAGCCAGAAGCGTAGTGATCACTAATCACAGGAGAGGAAAGGCGTGCAAACATCTCCACAACTGCCCAGCTTGCCAGCAAATTTTTAAACATGAGAGGATAGCATTCCTAGCAGCAGTGCTTATGTGTTGTCAGTTAGCCAGCCCAATAAACAATCTTTTTTTTTTAGTATCTCTGAAGTCTTATGGTTGATGGCTCACAGAAGCTTCCACCCACCAAAGCATATGGCCAACCAAGCTTACAAAATTGATCTTTTTCCTGTTGGATTATACTTGCAGTCTAAGTCTTATTATCTATTTTAAGAAAAATGTAAAAAACTAAACGTGGACCTACATCAGTCTTTCACATATGGAGGTTTATTTGAGTTTAACTTCAAGTCATTTTTTTGTTTTGTTTTGTTACTAAAAATAGGAAGAACTTCTCTGTAATAGCAAATCAATATGAAGGAGATTTTCTGGGATGTAGAAAAAACATTTCCGGTAAAAATAAACAAACTGGGGTTGGAGTTATGGCTCAGGTGGTAGCTCATCAGCCTTTGAGCGAGAGAGTCAGATAGAGTTCAAGTCCCGATCTTGGACAAACAAAAACTAATCTGTTTCTGTATTTGTGTGGACCTTTAGTGTCCATGCCATCGTTTCCATTTTTTATTCACAGGAGGATTTTGCAGAGGTTTGGTTTTTAGTTCCCTTTTTCTTTGAGAACACTATTGCTCTAGGACACAACAGATCCTTTTGTGGAACTTGTATTTGTTCTTGGTCTTGGTCGAAAAGCTGCATCTAAAGAGGTATGAAAAGTAATTAAAGGGGCCGGGAGTTTGGCCTAGTGGTTAAAGTGCTTGCCTAGCATGCATGAAGACCCGGGTTCGATTCCTCAGTACCACATACATAGAAAAAAAAGCTGGAAGTGGTGCTGAGGCTCAAGTGGTAAAGCTCTAGCCTTGAGAAAATCCAAGGACATTGCTCAGGCCCTGAGCTCAAGCCCAGGACTGGCAAAAAAAAAAAAAAAAGTAATTAAAGGATGCTGAGGGAGACAGGGTGCTGTCAATGGCTCTTTCCAGGGCTCATGGCTGCAAACTCACTGGCATCTTGGTCAAATGATGGGAAAGTATCCTCATTCTACCTGCACAAGGACTAAGCTGAAGGAGTGAAGGGCTTGAAGAGAAAATTCTAAGCAGTGAGATTAGTGTGCGAAGATCAAACACAGAAACAAATGTAAAATCCTTAGAAGTGAATCACAGCAATATTACAAATCATGGGACAGATATACACAATGGAGAGATGAAATCATACCCACAGAAGATACCATCTATTCAGAGTTTGAAAGAGAAAAGAAGACCTAAAAGAAAGAAAGAAAAAAGAAATCAGAATTAAACTGAAGATCCAAGTAATCAATCGTTGACAAAGGAAGCATGCTCCTGTTGTCGTCATTCACATTTCACTTTGCAGCATAGACCATTTCCAAATCAAAGATCTTCAGAAGAGCCAGACATGACTTACTGGACAGCCAGAGGGATGACTGTCAGATACACACATTGTTCATCGACACAGTGACTCTTCAGTAAGTGGACGAGAATGCCCAAGGAAAAGAAAAATAAATTACATATACTTCCCAAAATTTTAAGGAATCTGTACAGTATGAGAACTGGGTTTTCTCTGTTATTTCTAAGAAAATACTAAAAAGTAACTGGTTCTTTCAGTTGTCCCATGGGGTGAGGCTATCTGGTTACGTTAGAGACCTGTGACAGATGATCACCCTTCTACACATGGGCTTACTACAGCAACCTCCTTGTATGCAACCACACAGGCTTGGGCTACAGCAAGTTAGCCAAGCAGGTGAGTGACAAAGCAAACAAACAGCTCCATCAAAGCATTCTTCCACACCAATGATCCTTTTTGGCCAGTGTTTTCAGCATACTGCCCACTGACGACCAATAATTCTGCACTCAACCCACACCTCAAAAGTTGTGTTTTGTGTGTGTGTGTGTGTGTGTGTGTGTGTGTGTGTTTATCACAATAATTTCATGAAAATTCTTACTTCTTGAGAGTTTGATGTTGGTTTGGTACTTATTTAAACACACTAAAGTGTGAGACCAACCTAAAAGGTCAAGATGGAGTTTTCTTTCTTAATCCTTCGAACTTGTCAATATGTTGGCAATATATTGGCTTTACCTGCCAAGAGGGGTCTGTGTATATACAGGTTAAGGCAAAGAACTTGGATGTGAGAAGAGTAACGTGGATTACTTGTGTAACCTAACCACATACATCCAGAAAAGCAGAGAACATTTCCAGGAATGGAGAGACAATGTGATGGAACATATCCTCTCCAGTGCTTACAGACTCCAATGGGAATTCCCACCTAAGACAATGAGCCTTTACTATTTGACTACAGCAGCCATAGAAAATAAACACAAGTTAATAGGGTGCTATCCTGGGCTAGGATACCTTTGTAGGACTATTTTTGTAGTCAAGCCATAAAAGTGTTCTACATAAAAATGCAATGCCTTTGTGTAAACAACTTCAGAGCCTTATACTGCTGAGATAAAGTGTTACTGAAAAAATACTTTTTAAATGGTAAATAATTCTACTACATTGTGTAGAAAGAGAATGTGTAGATCTCAAATGATAGGCTTTGACAATTTTCAAAGGTGACATGGATTAAAAGACTGATGATTGCTATTTTGTATGTCTAATTCAATAAAACTGATTATTTCAGAACAACTATGTGGGAATGTAAAGTAACAAACAGCAAGAGATGAAGTACATCTTTTGCTAGTTGACTCCACGAGTATATTTTCTATGTAGAAGCAAGACTTACGACAGAGCTGGGTGTCATTTCCTAAAAAATAAAATCTCTGTGGGTCACTACCCCTAGAGTCCAGTCAACTCCACCTAAATAAATGGTTATCTTGAATAATTCAATTGGCTTTTGGTAAAGCACTTCAACCACACCATGTCTCCTTACTGAATAGCATCCTCACTTGAATATTAAGCCTTCTACAAAAGTTCTGGTGGCTCATATCTATAAGCCTCGCTACTCAGGAGGCTGAAATCTGAGGATGACAGTTCAGAGCCAGTCCAGGCAGGAAAGTCTCTGAGACTCTTCTCTCTATCAGCCACCAAAAAATGCTAGAAGTAGAGCTATGTCTCTTGTGGCAGAGTGCTAGCCTTGAACAACAAGGCTCAAGGACAATGCCAAGGTGCTGAGTTCAAGCCCCAGGACTTTCCCACTTCCCCCCTTTGAGGCCTTCTGATTAGCTTCAAGTAAATAAAAGACAATCTTCTTTGATGCACCAATAAGGAAAGCTATTCTATGATTTACATTCACAGTGCTTCCTCCGACATGTCTATGGACCTGATTTTCATGTGGAGGTAAACTGAGTTCTCAGTTTCCCCCATCCCATACGCCTCTCTCAAGTTTGGGAGGATGTGACTTGTTTTAGGACTTAGTGGAAGCCCCCTGAACTGTAACACTTCACAACATCGGTGTCTTCTGTACAATGAACGCCAGTTGTGTCCTGTCCCTACCCACCTGGATCTCCAGATGTGACAATCTTCACCACTGTCAGAGGGAAAAGGCTGACAGGTAAAACATCACCAGCTCCGGTGATAAGTAGTGATTCATGTGAGCTCAGACAACGGGAACATCGCTACCTTGGGAAGCAAAAAGTCTCCTTGCAATTTATGGCTGCACTTCTTGTTATGAACATCACAAACACTACAACTCCCATTAGCAGGCTATGGGGCGAGTGATTTTCTGGGTTAATTAAATAACCTACTGACCATCAGAATGACCCTGATAGTTCCTTCACTGCAGTAACCAACCTCTTCTTCCCCTCGGCTAGAACAAAAGTAAAAGTTTTGAAAGACAATTTCTATAAAAAAAAAAAGGCACTAATAGCCTATGAGCCAACACTAAATGATCTCTAGGATATGGAAATAAGAGCTTTATCTTGAGTGATTGTTGTTCTTAATGTACTATGTTATTTCTCTTCTCCTTTGTTGCCCTTTGGTTAATCTCATATTGTTACTGTATCTGACTTTGTTAGCTGGTATATCGTATATATGTCTATTTGAAAGGGGGGGGGACAAGATGATTGATTGGGAGGGGGGAAATGAGGACAAAAACGTAACAATGTGTGAGAAGTAATGCACCTGCTATCTGACGAATGTAACTGTAACCCCTCTATATATTACCTTGATAATAAAAAATGGAAAAAAATAGTAAAAGTTTCAAAAAAATAGTCTTTGAGCCATTCTTCAAATCATCTGACAGACGCCATTCTAGCTAAACCTGAGGAGGACTCTGTATACTGATGAAAAGTGGAAAATTTAGATTAGAAACACAGACATTATTTAAATATTGCAGACACAGTTAATGGTGAGGATATAGAACTATTTTTAAAAAGAATACATAGAGACTTAGAAAGATAACAGAATTTAATGCCTTTCTATGAAATACCTTGATGAGTAAATTTCAGGTACGAAAGATATATGTTATCACATAAACTATGATTTCAGCTTAATTTTTATGTTTGCTTGCAAAATCTTTAGTTCCCAAATACAGAACAGTTTTGAGAAGGGTAAAAAGGCATTCCTAAACATAAGTTTAAAAATTTCTATTTAAAATATGTCTATTTAATTCTTTCCATAACCACATTAATGTTGGAATGTATTTGCAACAGAATGACAACAGATTTGAATGGTAACTTTGCACTTGATGTTTTTGTTTGTTTTATACCAGGGCTTGAACTCAGGGCCTGGACACTGTTGCTGGCTTCTGTACTCATGACTAGCATTTTACCACTTGAGGAACAGCTTCACTTCGGGATTTTTTTTTGTTTGTTTGTTTTGCCAGTCCTGGGCTTGGACTCAGGACATGAGTTCTGTCCTTGGGTTTTCTCAAGGCTAGAGGTCTATCACTTGAGCTACAGCACCACTTCTGGCATTTTTCTATGTATGTGGTACTGAGGAATCGAACCCAGGTCTTTGTGCATGCTAGGCAAGCACTCTACCACTAGGCCAAACTCCCAGCCCCACTTCAGGGTTTTTTTGGTAGTTTATTAGAGATAAGAATCTCACAGACTTTCCTGCCTGGGCTAGCTTTGAACCATGATCCTCAGATCATATCCTCCTGAATAGTTAGGATTACAGGCATAAGGCACTGGTGCCAGACTGTGCTTGATATTTTAAAAGAGATATTATATTTAAATATCTGGAGTTTTTTTTTAAGTGGACTAACACATCTTAAAAATGAAAAGTATCGGGCCGGGAGTTTGGCCTAGTGGTTAAAGTGCTTGCCTAGCATGCATGAAGACCCGGGTTCGATTCCTCAGTACCACATACATAGAAAAAAGCCAGAAGTGGTGCTGAGGCTCAAGTGGTAGAACTCTAGCCTTGAGAAAGTCCAAGGACAGTGCTCAGGCCCTGAGGTCAAGCCCAGGCCTGGCAAATAAATAAATAAATAAATAAAATAAAATAAATAAAGCATCACATGCTTCTCTGAGCAGATGGTAGAATCCAGAGCATGGCTGACATGCAGGTTCCAGGTAAGCTGGGACAGTACTGCCTTTCTCAAACCCACTGCCCTTCTTATCTTATACCAACATTTCTGGCTGTATCTGTTATCTGTTATCTGTTGTGATGTTAGCAAGCTAGCATACATTGGGAAAAATGATTTCATTAAAATTCCATAAGAATAAATTTGTATCTTATATGGTTCCCAGCCATACCTATTTTTAAAAATCAAGCTTCTTGGCCAGATACCAGAGGCTCCCATTTGTAATTGTACCTAGTTAAGAGGCTGAGATCTGAGGATCTCAATTCAAAGCCAGACCTGAGAGAAACTTGTATGAGACTCTATCTCCAATTTGTCATAAAAAAAAAGTCAGAAGTGGAGATGTGGCTCAAGTGGCAGAGCGCAAGAACAAAGCCCAGGCCCTGAGTTCAAGCCCCAGTATCAATACACACACACACACACACACACACACACACACATACACACACTCACGATACTTTCCTGCACCTTGTTTCCAAATACATAGTCAAGGTTCATGTAGTCCCTGTAATGATACAATTCAAGTTTATTTCACATAGCGAGAATTGGGTGGCAAACTTAGATTTCATGATATAATAGTATGTTTAAAAATATTAATCTCACTTCTAACGAGTGGATATATTTAAATGCCTCATTTTTAAGCTGCATAAATTTCTGTAGTTGAATATGTGAAAAGACCCAGTCTCAGCCTTCAATGTGCACACACACACATACACACACATACACACACACCACCACCACCACCACCACCACCACCACACATAGACAAACATAAGCAGGCTACACATGATTTTTGCCCTTAAGAGATTAAAAGTTGATTTTCTCCCTCAAGCGATCAGAAGGGTTAGGATTGAAATCAAATGGTTCTCTGCTTCCCAAAAACGCTAGGCATGAGACTGGCTTCTTCTGACTGGCTGTCCCTGGGGAGAAAGAAAGAGCAGGGGGAGGGCCTCTGGCGTTGGTGTGCGCCTGCGCGGGCTGCAGATCAATGGCTCAGCACCAGAGGGGCTCTGCTTAATGAAGCCTGCACCAGTGTCACTGCCCGGCTCACAACAGTGGGTGTCTCCGGTGCCAACACAGAAAAAGCGCTATCCCTTGGAACACAAAAATAATTGCTTCATTTTGCGGGTACAAAGATAGAAGTCTGATTTGTGTGTGTGTGTGTGTGTGTGTGTGTGTGTGTGTGTGTGTGTGTGTGTGTGTGTACATGAGAGCGAGCTTTCAATTCGTAACTGGAAGTGAGCATCGCTCAGAACAGCCTAAAACATGATAGAGTTTGTGCGAGGCAGGCTGGCACGCAGCGCTCCGGGAAAGGCGCAAAGAGGGCTTTATAGTCCTGGAATGGCAGGCTCGATGAGCAAAATTCCCCCCAAAATTTCAGTCGTGGGCGGGGAGAGGGGTTGTTTTCATTTGTGCTTTTCCCTGATAAAGTGTTTTGACAGACCAACTGAAGCAAGGAGGAAAATATCTACTGACATGATTTACACCTGATTTATCTTCTTTACTGCTTCATTGTTCTGAAGGAGCTCTGCTGGGCGCCCTTTCCCAATACTGGATTTGGTGTACACTTGGGCGGTGTCGGGAAAATGGAAGTGACAGGCCTGGCTCCTTACCTATTACATAGGTTTAAATTTTCTTGGATTTCCTCACTTTGGACAAGTACCAAAAAAAAAAAAAAAGGCCAGTTTACTCCTTTGCAAATACATTTATTGTATCACTGAGACTGAAATTAAGGCACAATTTCCCTGAGACATTAGAATAATGCAGCCTAAAATTAAGCAATACCCATGCTATATCTAGGCTGCACTGATAGTTCACAAATGTATCCTAGCTACTCAGAAGGTTGAGATCGGGAAGACTGTAGTTTAAAGACACCCTATGTAGGAAAGTCCATGCAATTCCGTCTCCAAAAATTACCAGCAAAAATCTAGGCTAGATTTGTGGCATAAGTGGTAGAATGTGAGTGAGTGACCAAGTCTAGCAAGCTTGAGGACCTGAATTCAAACCCCAGTAACTCAATAAGTAAAACATAAATAAATAAGTCAGGCAATGGTGGCTCACACCTATAATCCTAGCTACTGAGATGAGGATTGCAGTTCAAAGCCAGGCCAGACATGAAAGTCTTTGAGACTCTTTATCTCCAATTAACCACCAGAAAACTAAGTTGCACTGTGGCTCAAGTGGTAGAGCACTAGCCTAGGGACAATGCCCAGGCCCAGAGTTCAAGTCCCATGGCTGACAAAAATAGATAGATAGATAGACAGACAGACAGACAGACAGGCAGGCAGGCAGGCATGAAAAATGCAACTAAGCACCACATGCCCACTAAGAACACAGTTACGTAAAATATTGTACACCCCTCTTTTCTCTCTTGGAGTATGCTAACAGGGTCAATGTGGGGTACTAAGTTCTTTGTTTCAATTTCTTCTGTTGCTGGCTTAGTCAGCTACCAGTTCTCCATCTCTGAGCCATTTTTTAAGCAAGACCTTCAGCTATCACACCCACTGAGCTGCTTTCTTATCTTCTTCCTTTACTGAATGTCTACCAGCAAACCATCAATGAGAAGAATTAAGAATATAATGTTTGTTTTTGCTCTAATACAGTCCTGGCATTTCTCAAAAAGTTCCTCTGCTGTTAACTCTCCACCTCAAATCGAATCCAGAAAGTTATTACTTGAGCCAATGCATGGCTCTAGCAAACACCATTTTGCATTGGTCATTGCAAATTTCACTCTTTTTAAAAATGTTATTGTAGGGCCGGTAGTTTAGCCTAGTGGTGGAGTGCTTGCCTAGCATGTACGAAGACCTGGGTTCAATTCCTCGGTACCACATGCATAGAAAAAAGCCGGAAGTGGTGCTGAGGCTCAAGTGATAGAGCTCTAGCCTTGAGAAAGTCCAAGGACAGTGCTCAGGCCCTGAGCTCAAGCCCATGACTGGCAAAAAAAAAAAAAAATGTTATTGTAAAGGTGATGTGTAGAGGGGCTATAGTTACAGAAGTGAGGCAATAACTACATTTGTTTTTGAACTATGTACACCTCTCCCTCATTTCTGCCAGTTTTCCCCCTCCTGATTCTACTCCCCCCATTAAGTTGTATAGAGATATTAACCTATAATTTTTTCGTCTTTTTACTCGTGTTAGCATTTTGATAAAAGTTTAATGCTGCCCCATAGAATGAGCTGAGAAAGTCAGTTCTGAAATACTTTGAGAAGACTTGAAATTAAATAGTTAAAAGTTTGGTAAAATTAGATGGCACAAAACCATCTAATCCTGCATTTTTTTCTTCTTGGGGGACATTCTGTTATTTTCATTTCTTTTTGCATTACAGGAATTTGAACTCAGGGCCTCAAATTTCTAGGCAGGTGCTCTATCACTTGAGCCATACCAGTAGACTTTTCCCCACATTATTATGAAAACAGGATTTTGCTTTGTGCCTGGGCATGTACCTGCACCCCGGTCTACCTATGTTAGTCTACCTGTCATAGCTAGAATGACAGGTGTACACCACTATGACCTCCTAACATCTCAGAAAGGATCTCTCAAACTCTCTGTCTAGTCTGGCCATAAGCTACAATCTACCTGACTTTAGCCTTCCAAATAGTCAGGTTCTTTCTAGAGCAGGATCTGAAGAATGCCAGGCATTCTCGTCCAGCATCCCGATCCTCTTCCCCCAGGCTTTCATTCATATACCCATGCTACAATACAAAAACAAAAACAAACAAAAAAGAACCACTGCTCCAAAAACACAACAAATTCTAGGGCTGGGAAGAGAAGATATAATACAAACTTTCACAACCCCATGGCTGGAAAAAATTGATATGCTCAAAAACTGGCGAGCATTTACTAAAGGGCCAAAGGAGCCAGCTTTTATGGATCACCACTAAGTAAATAAGAAATATTTTATGCATTTTTATGCATAAAACAAGTTATGGGGCATGTGGCCAGGAGGGATCACTACTACACTGTTGGTGGGAGTGCAAACTCGTTCAACCACTATGGAAAGCAGTATGGCAGTTCCTCAAAAGACTAAACATAGAGCTCCCCTATGACCCAGCAATTCCACTACTGGGCATTTACCCAATCGTCCAAAAACAAAGACAGACTAAATCCACTAGCACAGCGATGTTCATTGCATCACTATGTACCATAGCAAAGATATGGAACCAACCCAGATGCCCCTCAGTTGATGAGTGGATCAACAAGATGTGGTACTTATACACAATGGAATTCTATGCTGCCATTAGAAAGAATGGCATTGCCCCATTTGTAAGGAAATGGAAAGACTTGGAAAAAATCATATTAAGTCAAGTAAGCCAGACTCAAAGGGACACAGGCTCAATGGTTTCCCTCATTTGTCATAATTAGTATAAACCTTGAACTCTCCTAGCAGGTTTACAATAGGGCAAAATCTAGATACATAAGGCCATATAGGATGAGGCTAAATGAAAGGACCTCCAGTATATAGAAACAAAAGCCATATAATGAGTGACTGTTGTTCTTAATGTACTATGTTATCTCTCATCTCTTTTGTTGTCCCTTGGTTATCTCATATTGTTACAGTATTTTACCTTGTTATCTGATATATTGTATATATGTTTATTTGGTATAGGATAGGGAAGGGTGAAAACAAGATGAGGGGCGGGGGGTGTATGGAGGGAAATGGGGACCAAAACATGAGAAAGGGAAGCAATGTTTGTGAAATAATGCACCTACTATCTGATGAATATAATGTAGCCCTTCTATTAATTACAATAAAAATATATATTAAAATTATGATAGTAACAAAATTAAAGCCCATTGGATGAAACAATATTGATTCAGTATGAATCAATATCCATACTGATAAGGAGTAATAAGGAAATAATACATGAACTGTATGCACAGGAAATGTCTTTATAGTGGAATGGCCAATTAACACTTGCAGAGGGATAGATGGAATTGGAAAGTTACCTCTTGACAATAGTCATAGCAATATTTAAAAGAGGAAAGAATGAGACCCCATACAAAAGTAGCTCACACCTATAGTACCAACTATTTAGGAGACAAAGCATAGGAGTATCATGGTTTGAGACCTGACTGAGCAAAAAGTTGGTGGGACTCCATCCCAACCAAGAATCCAGGTATAGTGGCACATGACTATGAGCTCAGCTACAAGGGAATCGAAAGATAAGAGAAGGAAGATCCACATTGTCCTGGCAAAGATGTGGGACCCTATCTCACAAATAATAATGATTTGAATAAAGAGCTTGAGGCATGGTTCTAGTGACAGAATACAAGTGCAGGAGCTGAACTCTTAACTCAAACCCCAGTTCAAAAGCCAAAATAAAATGAAACAACCAAATGAAAGAATAATCAATGTATCCCATGAAGACTAAACTAGATTGCAGGGAAATACAACTGCTGCATATCTTGAAGTACCCACTAACTGCATTATATTAATTACAAAGAGGGGGAAAAAAGACTTACTACTTAAGGTCAGCAACTTACCGAGTGATGGGCAAACTGACAGTCTTGCTTCAGGAAATGCTGGCCTGAGACAAATCCACATCACTCCTTTGATACAACTGACTGATTCTAATCACGAAGAAATGCCAGACAAACCCATATTGAAGGGCAATGCCCAAAATAACAGGTTTGTACTTTTCAAAACTGTCAAGGACACAAAGGACAAAACAATGAGCTCCGGAGCTGTTCCAAGTTCAGAGTGAACCAAGAGATATGGTGACTAAATATACTGATCATCAGTTTAATTCCAATGAAAAGCAAAAAATAATAATTTGGGGGTTAAGACCAAGCTACCAGCATTTAAATATCACTTGGAAGTTAATGAGAGTATTGAATCTACATGAGTTTATTATCATGGGAGTTGTGTGGTTTATGTAGGAGAGAGCCTCTTTCAGGAAAGAGATGTTAAAAATGTCTAGGCATAATACAAAGTATGTGTGCCACTTATACTCACTTGGCCCAAAGTAATTATACAGCAAGAGACCACAATCAAGAAAGTATGGCAAAGCAGTAACATTTTGGAAACCTGACTAAAGAACTCATAGATTTCATTTGGTTGGTTGACTATTGTTTTGTTTTCTTTTGCTAGTCTTGTAGACTATATATAACTTGTATTTATTTGCAAATTAAAGTTTTTTTAAGTGGGCATTAATCTAACCTAAAGCAAAAATAAGTTATTTCAATGAGGAAAAACTAATTTATTTTGTAAGGATGAAAAAATATTAAAATGGCTAAAGAATAACCTATGTTGGCCACCTCCTTTGATTTCTTTCTCCCAAAGGTTGATCAAAGTTAACAGCTTAATTTATCACTTCTCGCCTGCCTCAGTGATAACTGAAACATGTAAGTGAGATACTGTGTTCAAAAAATTTTGGCAGTACTTGGGTTTGAACTCAGGTCCTTGAGATTCTTCACTGGATTAGTATTAAACTATCAGGCTATATCTCTAGCTTGGCTTTTTGCTGGTTATTTTGGCAATGAGGTCACATAAATGTTTCTGCCTAAGCTGGATCTGAACCATGATCCTTCAAATCTCAGCCGCCTGAGTAAGCAATTCCTACAGTTGCTGCTGTTTTTGAATGGAAGCTTCACACAAGTGACTTGAAACTCTTAGTGGAAAAACAAAGAAATTATGGAAGTGTTTTAAAATTAGCATCATCCTTTTATTAATAATGACAGTCATGTAAAACAATTTATTCAAACAGTGCCCTAATCAAAGACCTTGAAAGTTCTTCTTCCAATGGTTTGTCCCCTCTATGTAATAAGTGGATAAATATTACCATGGAAAGACAGAATTGATAAGAGGATTATCTTTGTGAATTGCTCCTTCTGCTTGTCAGGCTAAACATGCCTTGTTTTTCAAGCATGTGACATCTCCATGATAAAAACGTCAGAAGCTCTTCCTTCAGCTTTGTGAGACGTATCTAGTTCAACTAGTTGCCATTATCCTGCACACAGAAAGAGTGCATTTCTCTATTTCTGCTACTGAGGCTACCATGTTTTGTTTATTCGTCAGTTTCTTCATTTTTGGTTAACTGGTTGTGGATTTTCAATTTACACTTTTGTGCTTGGCTTTTCTATTTTTTGGTTTCTGGCTTATCAATTTTCAGGTATTCACCTACAAAGGCTCCAGGTTCCTTACTTGCATTGCAATATTGTCAACAGTGTTCATCAACCTATGGTATACTCTGCCCCTTATTTACAGGTTCAAATGTGATTTTTCCATAGAGTCTCCTATTTAACATTACAATGCAGTAACTGGAAGATGTTTTTCATTAATACATATTAATTGTGCACCTTAGTGGGTGCAATGCGTATATCCAACCTGCTATAGGCTTATCCATCCACCAGAACGTCACACACGCTCAGTCCCCAGCAATCAGTATGGTGCTTTTGGGTCCTTGTTTTCTTAGGCCCCAAATGGAAAGAACAGGTGATCTGGACCAGGGCTCTTCTTTATGTGGAGGGTCATAATATGTGTTTCAATCTCATCACTTGTTACTAGACTAGAAAGGTTTATTTTTGTCTGTGTGGTTACATTCTGATACTTTGTGTATACAAAAAGGTCTCCATTTCACCTACATTTTCTAATTTATCAGCATAATTTTTCAAAAACAACTCCTAAAGATCTTTTGTTTCCATGATATTGCTTGTAATGTCTCTCTTTATCTCTAATTTCATTTTCAATTTGAATTTTTATTCACTAAATCATTAATTATACATTAATGAGGTCCACTGAGCTCATTAGTGACTACTGATGGAAAGCATTGTCTTAATTCTGAGCATCGACTATTGCTGGAGTTTGCTTTGCTATGCAGAAGGGTTTTAACTTGCTAGGATTTCATTGCTCAGTTTTTGCTCCTGTTTCTTATAGTCTGGGGTTCCTACCCAGAAGACTATTGCCTTCTCTGTCTTACACTGCTTTTTCTATGTTTCCTCCTGAGCTTATTTTTGTCCAAGGTGACAAGCAGAAGTCGAGTTTGAGACATGTGAATGTTGGGTACAGTTTTCATAGAATCATTTGCTGCTGCTGCTGCCCATGTTCCAGCATTTGACCTCGGCACTCTGTTGAGAGCAAGCTGGCTTGAACGCATGGATTCTCTGCTTGGATGCGGTCTTTATTCTGGGTTTACATGACTGCCTTCCTGCCAGCATTTTGCTGTGTACCTGGCAGAAATATGTGGATATCTTGAAACCAGTTATCATGATGGGTTGTTCTCTTCCACCCTTGTAAGTCTTCTTTGGCTATTCAGGGTCTTTTGTGCTTACATATGAATTTCACAATTATTTTCTCTAGTTCTGTGAAGAATGTCATTGATATTTTGGGGGTGACTGTATTAAATCTATAGACTAGTATGGGCAATATTTTAACAGTATTTATTTTTTCAATACATATATATGTAAGAATTTACAGTCTTTGGTGTCTTCTCCAATTTATTTCCTATGTTGATAATTTTCATTGTAGATGTCTTTCATTTGCTTAGAGAATTGGATCTCTAGATATTTTATTTATTGACTGATCTTTCCACTGTGAATAGAAGTGCTTTCCTGATCTCTTCCTCATTGGATTTGTTGTCATACAAGTAGGAATGCGATTAATTTTTATATGTGGATGATAACACCATCAACCACAAACAGGAGAGGGACTTCCTGCCCAGGCCAGAGGGACTTCCCTCTAACCAACCTGCTATAGTCAAAACTTTTAGGATAAGCCAGACATTATAAGCTCACAAGTGTTAGTTCCAGCTAATCTAGAGGCAGATTTCTGGAAAAACCATAGTTGGAGAATAGTTAGACAAGACCCCCATTCGAAAGACTCCCATCGAAAGACTCAACTAATAAGCTGGGACATAGGTAGGAAGACCTCATCATAGAAAAACCTGGGCAAAAACATGAGACACTACTTGAGTAGCTAAAGAGAGGATGAGGATGATGATAATGATGATAAAAGGTGATAGATGATGACAGTACAGATGGATTAAAAAAAAGCAGAGGTGTGGCTCAAATGGTAGAGCACCTGCCCTAGAAAGCACAGGCATCTAAAAGCAAAAAAGAGTTCTTGTGCTGTGCATGACAGGCAATGGCAGTAGACACCATTGCCTTGGGCGAACTTGGACGAACTTGGTCTGAACTTGCGAGATATGCTTTGGTTATGCATTATTCAGTATGCTGTTGGCTGTGTGTGTGTCTGCTGCATGTTTTATGATGTTGCGGTTCATCTTTCTGTATCTAATTTGTTCGTGTCTTTTACACATAGATGCATGGAATTATTTTCATACATCTGTTGAGATAATTACATGACTTTTTTGCCCTTCATATTTTTAACTCTTTTGTTGAAAGGACTATGGATTAAATTCAGGCTTGTTAGGCAGGAGTTCTGCCACTGAGAATTACTTCCAGCTCTGTATAGTGGGTTCTGAACTCAGCTTTCTTGGTTTGTCCACCTTTGCTTTGTTGTTTATGATTGTGTTACCTACTTGAGGTCTTTTTTGCCTCAAAGTACATTTTGACTGCTGTTTGATTGAATGATGTTTCCAGCTTCCTGAAGAATAGCACTGGTACATCGATGCAGATATTTGAAGATGCTTCTTCGTATTCTGGACTCACGAACAGAATATTCTTGTTCCATGGACATGGGAAGTCTTCCCACCTTTTACTGTCACCTTCAATTTTTTTTCATGAATGTTTTGTAATTTCAGTTGTTGAGGTCCATCACTCTTTTAGTATAGTCTACTGTTATTTTATGTACTTATATATTTTATCTATTTCAATGTCTTGCTATTATGTTAGGCATTACTTTCCTGCATTTTCTCATCAAATTCATTGCTGGTATCTAGAAATCCTGCTGGATTTTGTAGGTCACTGTTGTTTCCTGCTACTTTACTGAACTGGTCTATGCATAACACTAGTAGTGTATGCAAACAGGGCCCCTTGCATTTGTATACATTTAATTCTTTGAGCATGTAGCTCTCATGCATATTACTGCAACAAATAGGGCCAAGAAAGTACTTGCAGTGTGCTGATTCAATTTCCCCAAGGTAACTTAGCTTCAGTTTCATGAGGAAGCCCATCCAGCCTATTCTTCATTAGTAGCTAGATAACCTCCCTACTCAGTGTACACTGACAGGGTAGTTTGCTCTTTCAGATTTTAAAATTCTGTCTCATTCTTTTGACAGTTTTGAGTATAGTATGTAGTGGTGAAGCTCTTTCTGCATCAAGTATATTTGAGGTTTATAGGCCTCATCTATCAGGATACCCATTATTTCCCAAATGTAATGAAATGTATGATTATTGCTTTGAACAGGTTCTCTATGCCCTAAACTTTACCATCTCAGTTTAAGGTATTCCAAAGATGTGGGAGTTTTGTCTTTTTGTTTAATGGTATTTCAAAGTTCTGAATACTCTTCTTTTTAATCTCATCATCTCACCTTTCTTCTTTCTCCTTCTCATCTCATTTACCTCCTCTTCCTCCTTGTCTTTCTTCCTTTCTTCCTCTTCTCTCCCCTTTGTCCTTTTCCTCCATTCTTCCATCTTCTTCCTTTCATTCTTTTCCTTCTTCCTTTCTTCCTCTTCCTTCTTCCTATTTTAAAAGACCTGTTTTCTAATTCAGATATTTAATCTTTCACTTGATCTAGTTGATCTAGTCTGAGACTTTTAACTAAATTTTCTCTGACTAATCAAGCTTCATTTCAAGATTTCTTCTTAGTTCTTCTTAAAGATTTTTATCTTCTTGCTTATTTGCTCATGTGTGACTCAGATTGTCTTCCTCACTTAATTGTCTCTCTGTATTCCCTTGGATCTCATTGAGCTGTTAAGAATAATTCTATTAAATTATTTATTAGGTATTGCTTTCACTTTGATTTATATTTAATCTGTTGCTGGAGAATTATGTTCTTTTGGAGGTGCCACATTACCTTGCTTTTTCCATCATTCTTATGTCCTTCAAATTGTGATTTGTGCATATGGTGAATAAGATAGCTGCATCATTTTTAATGTCATAGCGAATGACTTTCTCTTGAAGGAAGGTGTTGGTATATCAAATTTGACAAATAATATTGGCTTTGATTTTAGCTGGGCATCATAGTTTGCTTTTCTTGTTCCTTCCTGGCTGTCAGTCTATTATGGCAGAAGTATAGAGCATATCTAGCATATCCAAGTGAGAAAGACTGTTTCTGTGGACTATGCAAGATTGAGGACATCGAATGCCTGAGGCAGACATGGCAGGACAACTGTGGTGGTGGGGTGAGCACTGGCTATTTCTCTTGCCATCCACGTGGTGGCTCCTTTGGGGGTATGTGAATTTCCACAGCACCCTTCATGTCAGTTTAGTTACTAGCCAGGGCCTCTGGCCCTGGTTACACTAGTCGCAGTGCCTCAGATAGGAAAGTAGCACCCACTTAGATGTAACACAGGCAAAGGAGGGAGTCGGAGCTCTTACAGTCCTGATGGCTGCACAAGGTGGTGGCGGACAACTGCAGGGTAGCCAGTGGTGGGAACCACAGAGGACCTGTGCTGCTTCTGTCCCATCCTGTTCTTAGTGTCCACCTGAGAGAAGCTCTCAGCCCTCTAGCTGTGCACATCAGGGATGGGGCCACAACCCAGATTCTCTCCCCTCGACTACTTTAGTTATGGTTCCTGTCTATGAAGGAGTAGAAGCAGCACACAGCCTGAGTGAGGCAAAGTCCCTGTACAGGGGACAGAGTGACAGCTGGAGCTCCACAGTGCCTAAGTATCCCTCCATCCCCCAGGGAGAGCAGCACCATAATCATGGTGTTGACTCCCTGTCCCATGAGCCCCAGCACCCCAGTACGTACAAGCAATGGTTAGAAACATATGAGCATGTGCCTCCCGCCCTGGCACTAGCTCAAAGCCACCCACTGCTAGTCACACACTGGGTCTCAAGAGGACAAACTTCTAGTCTCGCATTCCCTTCCACTCTGTCACAACACCCACCTCTGATACAGCAGGTCCTTGCAGGGTTTGAGTCTTGCTAGTCAAAATAGGTTCCCTGAGGAGCTGCCCAAGAAACCACTCTCAGTGGGAACCCCCTAGGGGGGTCTCAGAGATCTAGCTAAGCAGGCAGTTCTAATACCTGGGTAAGTGCAAATTCAAAACTGAGACAACCACACCCTTCCTGTGATGGCTACAAACTGCAACATACCTGCTATTCACTGAAGATGTATCATTCTATCCCCCATGAGAGATATATTATTTTGATGAGATCAAATCCTTTTCCAAAGGAAGGCTTCTGTTTCAGGTTACTTACTAAGTGGGCTGGCTATTAGTCCATGAAGAGGGTAGAACCTCTCCAGTAGCTAGGGCTGACTACTTCAGCCCTAGGAGTCCCGCAGGTCCCTCACCCTCTGCAAAGGGATGGTTTCCCCACCCAGTTGAGGAGTTGGGATGATGGATACTGAGATATTTTGTGTGTTATTGCCCTGAATTTTCTGGACCTTAGAAGACTCCAATTGCTCTTTCTGATTCAGTGTTCTCGGGATCGTACATCTCAAGATACAGCTACTCACATGTTGCTTCTGTTCATCATTTCCACAGACAGGGCGCAGAGCACGACTGTTCAGGCATTTTGGAACTGTGACATGTCTGTCTGTCTGTCACAGGCATGTTACTCACTTACCACAAAGTTTTGCATTTTCCTAAATTTTCTCCTGTTTTTCCTATTTGTTTTAAAGTTCACACCATTGATTCACCTGCCACTTACTTTTTGATGTAGCATACGTGAGGTTTTTCTCCCATGAGCTGTATCTTTCATTCAACAAAACATAAACAAGGCTTTCCCACAACCAGAAGTCATCAATCTGATGTAAAGTTCCCATGATGTAAAGGTTTGACCTTTTAACTCTGCTCCACAACTCTCTGCTCCCTCCTATTCCATCTTAACATCACCCTACCTTTACGAACTTTTCATCTTTTGATAGGTCAACTTCAGTCCATTTTTGTTGCAATTTTTACCAGATGAACTTAAGACATTATTTAATGAGTTAATAAAAAGGATCTGAATTGGTGCTGCATTACCAACATTATTATTTAGTGCATGATATTTATATCAATTGTCTCAAGCAAGGACAAGCATTCTTACTTTTGGCTTAGGATGTGTTTTGTATCCTTCTAGTTTCCTTTAGATGTCTTGCTTCTTTTATGAAGAATTAACTTTCTAATTAATGTTCATTTTTGCTTTCATGAGATCTTTTTCATCTAACACTTATTACTAATTGATGTTGTAGGGAAAAAAAAATTCTTCAAATATACCATCCTTTCTGCTCGCCCTTTGTCCCCCAGGTAACAAGCTAATTTTGGCTCAAGATCTCCTCAGTCATTTTTCTCTGCGAGGTGATCTTACCTGCATGTCTCCCCAAGCATTGTTCCTCCACTTGGTAATCTTACCTGGATTCCTTTGATTGACTCCTTTTTAATCCTTTAAGACCAAAGTTAATCACCATTCCTTCAGAGTGTTACTCAGATGCACACATATTTACTGAGATGCAGTGGAGATAAAACATTAAGTGTGTTAAGTGTGTTGAATGTTTGCTGTGTAGCTCCTAGAAAAGTACATTTAAGATTAGCTGAATTTTTATTTTTTCCAACACAGAGACAAGAACCATTTAAATTTTCTGGCCCTATGGTAAGAAAGGGCTTGGTGCATTTGCAAAACTAGACCAGTTGGACTGGAACAGAGGGAATAAGACCTAAGAGGAAGGAAAGGAGGCAGGACAGGAGCACCTGGGCCTCCTCTACTCTTACCAAGCAGTGCCCCATCTATCAAGCATTCCTTTGGTGGGTGACATTTCACAAGTATTTCTACTACAGACATGTATGTCCTTATTTTATATACAAGAAAGCAATGAATAAATGACACATCTGGAATGACACGGATCACACAACGATTTCCTATCCATTGTAATACTCAGGATAAAACTAATTTACTTGGAGGGGGTAATGATGATCAAGACACATTGGATTCATAAACTGCTTTGTTAAATGGCACCTCTTTTGTATGACTGCTTATAGATTTTAGAAAATAAACAATTTACTCAGACTATGGTTTCAAATTGTAACTCTAAATTTTCCCTTCACCTTACTTTTAAGATTTAAAGATAGTTTCATGTATTCAAGTGAACAATGAAATCAATGCATCAGACAACTAAGAAGAAAATTCATCAAATAAACTCCTCATTTAAGAATAATTCTACAACCTGGGTGCCAATGGCTCAAGCCTCTCATCTTAACTACTAAGAAAAATGAGAATTGAGGATCACAGTTTAAAGTAAGCCTGGGCAGAAAAGTCCCTATGAGACTCTTAGCTACAATAAACTACTATGAAAAAGCCAGAAGTGGTTCTGTGAATCAAGTGCCAGAGCTCTAGTCTTGAGCACTAAGAGATTAAAGGACAACACCCAGGCCTTGAGTTCAGGCCACAGGAACAGCAAAATATTAATTAAAAAAATAACTAATGAGACGAGCGCAGTGGCTCATACCTGTAATCCTACCTATTCAGGAGACTGAGATCAGAGGATCAAGGCTCAAAGCCAGGCCAGACACAAAAGGACCTGAGACTCATATCTCCAATTAACCTCTAGAAAATGGGAAGTGGGGCTTGGCTCAAGGGTAGGATGGTAGCCTTGGGATGAAGAGCTCAGGAACATCAAGCCCCATGACCCACAAAAAAAAAAAAAAAAAAAAAAAAAGAACAGAATGATACACCCCCTCATCTCTTTTTTCTAATAGATACTCTATTAAGTCATCATTCATTTAATCAGAAATTCATATGTAATTAGCAATTACATGAAAATTTCACTGAAGTACTAATAATTTTAAGGATTTCATTGCTCTTTGTCATATCATTTCGATTTTAAAAGTACCTAGTGGTAGAATGCTCACCTAACATGCATGAAGCCCTGGTTTGATTCCTTGATACCACATACACAGAAAAAGCCGGAAGTAGTGCTGTGGCTCAAGTGGTAGAGCTCTATCTAGCCTTGAGAAAACCCACGGACAGTGCCCAGGCCCTGAGTTCAAGCCCCAGGACTGGTAAAACAAACAAAAATAAAGGCCGTCTTGTGGTACCTATAGCTGGACTGATAAATACAAATATAAACATACTCGATTTTCATTGTACTGACTTTCCTATTAACAGATATGCTTTTTGGGTGGAAAGACGAGTGCCAGGGTTTAAATTCAGGGCCTTGCACTCTCTTGGCTTGCTTGCTTAGCTGGTACTATACCAATTGAGCCAAACCATGATCCTTCAGATCTCAGCTTCCTGAGTTACAAGACTTTAGGTGTGAGCCACTAGTGTCTGGCAACAAATAAACCAAATTTGTAACTAGTTTCAAACACCATCAAATGGTTTGTTATTTTACAATTATGACTATACACCTACACACACACACACACACACACACACACACACACACGAGTCAGACCAATGATTCATTAATACAGGGTATTATACCACAGGGTATAAAACAAGCTGTTTGTCAATTTGGACTCTGTGTTGTGCAATCCCAGTGGCTATACCATCAGGCTGGCAGGATTTTCCCTTCCCAAATCATTTTAGGCTCAGTGTTTGCAGACATAGTAGCAACTCTTACATATTAAGGGAAAAGAACATTTAATATATAAACTATTTGAAATACTTTAGCAGTCCACTGCATGACAAGTAATATTTTGCCTCAAATATTGCTTTTCAAAAGTTTGGCCAAGTTCTTATACTCACAGGCAGATAGTGATGAATGGGTGGGACTAGAAGCATGTGAAGGTATGCCTTACAATTCACACTGAAAACAGCCTCCGAGGGTCAGCAGGCACTCTGCTCCCCTCCTCCAGCTTCAGTCCTCAGGCCTAGGTGAAGGAAATGCAAAAGAGCTGTTTCTGAAGACGGGTATGTAAATGAAACGGTGGCAGACTTCAGAGAAAAACAGACACTCAAAATCTAGGGAACTGTTGTTTTATTTTTATAAATTTATATTAGGATATGGTACAGTTTCAAAGCTAACAACAGAATCTTTTTGTATGTGTATTTAAAGCATTAACAAAATAAAAGTATTTCACAAGAGAAGTTCATATTACAGTACTATTGAAATATGAGGCACAGAGTAATTATGCACTTGTGGGTTATAAACAATACATTCATTTTTAAAGAATAAACATTTTATGTGGTAACAACATTTTGGTTAAAATAAATATCATGGTAAGTGTCAAAACAACACCTAAAATACACGGCTACAAGGAAGGTGTTCTGTGATAGATGCTAGGCAGAACAGTGGAGCACGCAGAGAGTGCTGTAGTATCTATTAAGTTTATAATAAATGCACACTTCTGAGCCCTTTATTTATACAGTGACACCGTATGCTCACCACTCCTCAACCTCCATGTACAGCATTCAGTCACTCACACCTCCCCAGGGCATGGGTACCAAAATCTAGGTGAGGTTTGGAATAGGATGGACCTTCTATCCTCTGCCTCTCAAATCACCTCAAATGCTTAATTTATACATTTTATTTATAAGCAAAAATATAACATTCCATTGATAATTATAATGACTGCAGCTGCTAATCATACCCATAATTCTTTAAAATGATCCCACTGGAAATTATGTTTGGTTATACACCATAGTTTCTTTGGAAAATAGGAATATTCTGATTAAAAAGGAGATACAGTATCTGAAAACATAAAGTTTCCATATAAAGAGAATAGTAATATATTTTCCCGATGACTAAATTTGTCCTAGCCGTTTCTTTGTAGAAGCTAGCATCATGGAAAAAGGAAGGGCAGTTTAATTCTCCACTTAGAATCTGTCTCTGTGAGGGGTTAACCTAGTAAATTTTACAGCCATGTATTCCTCAAGACTGATAGAAAAAGAGTATCTGTTCCAATCTAAGGCCATCTCATTTTAGTTATATTAAAATTAGGACAATTATGGTCAACACAAACAACTCTACTGGTTCTTCCTTTCAGGCGTAAGCTACTGGCACTTGGTATGAAGATTCTGAGTCATGAGAATCTGATAAACTGTTTTATAATAGAGACAGGCCAGGTTTCCTTTGCCTAGTCCAAGATAAAATTACCCTTCAGATATCCATACAGAACTAAGCAAATTGTGAACACAGGTTTTACAACTTTTGCCATTTTATGTGCTTAAAGTTTCCATGTTCAAACACATGAAAATACAAAACTATGCAGACAAACAAAACCTGCAGTTCTACTGGCTAATGTGAGCTCTCTGAAGACCAGGCCTTCTCAATGGCAGGCTGGCCTGCTCTCAGGCTGTGGCGGGTTGGTGACACACACAAGAGAGACCTTCTCAGTGATAGCCACTGAGCTTGGGTTTCACATTTCTGAGAGACTGGTGGCTGTGGTATGAAGACACTCAGAAAAACCTATCTCCAAAGCCTGGAGCAGGTGCCTCCCACCTGTAATCCTAGCTACTCAGGAGGTTGAGATCTGAGGATTGTAGTTCAAAGCCAGCTCAGGCACAAAAGTCCATGAGACTCTTATCTCCAATTAACCACTGGAAAACTGGAAATGGCGCTGCGGCTCAAGAGGTAGAGCGCTAGCCTTGAGCTGAAGAGCTCAGGGACAGTGCCTCGGCCTAGAATTCAAGCCCCACGACCAAAACCAAAACCAAAATATCTCCAGAATTTACTACACTCAGCCCATTTCCTTAAACTAAACTAAATTAAGCACCCCTCTCTGGTGTCTTCAGGCACAAGTATAGTACTTCACTCATGGCTTTTCCACAAAGCATTCTTGTAACAGTGCTGGCTATATAGTAATGGCCAGTTTCCATGTCTTCAAACATTTTCTAAAATCCTTGTGGACGACGGCCCCCACTCACAGGTACATTGTAACACACATCCTTGCTTCCTCTGTGACAAGGCAAAACTTATGCAATACAGGGTGACCCAAACTTTAAAAAGTTTAAAAAATATTTTCAATTTCATGGGTATTATGTTCTCAGAAACACAAATGGCTAAAATGCACACATAATATAAATAAAGTAACTTGAAGAATATAAAAAATTTCTAAGGGGAAGAATCAGAATTTCAATAAAATCTATGAATAAAAACATTTGCTTACATTGTGTACAATTATGACTTAAAATGCATTTAGACTCATAGAGAAATTGAAGTATAGCACTGCAAGATTATTTAAAGAGTATTTTTCAAATGTACAAACAGTAATAAAAACATACAGAAAAGGCCTTAGGCAATGTGTAATTTAAAAATTACTATCATATCAGCCAAATGGATCCTTAACCACTTTTGAAACGGACTCATTTGTACCATTTGAATGCTAAGAGAAGATCGAAGCTAATAAAAGACTCTTCAGTGTCTGACTCACACTTTACCCCCAAACCTTTTCACATTTAAATAGTTGCACTTCAACTGTTTAAACTAAGAATTTTAGACGTCTCTCAAATTTGTTATACTTAGCATAAGAAGTATATTTAAAAAGCTAAATGCTAAGAACTAAAACACATACTTTGAACTGAAAAAGAAAATTCACATATTTCACAATTGGGTTTATCTCACTGTCCAAAAGCAGCTACCAAGCAAAGAAGTCAGGTGTTCAGATACTTCTCCTCAGGTTTCCAATCTCTCTGATGAGGTCAAAGCGCACCTTACCTATTTGGCACTGATGGTCTATCTCCACACAATTTACTACCAGAAAAATCCAAGTCACTCTAATCACCTTTAAGCACTAAAAACTATCTTCTTCCCCTAACTTTCCACCATGCAATTTGATCATCCAGAAGCCATTTTGGGGTTTACTAGAAGGGGATACAGATCGGTACAAAATGAAGCTTATCTGAAAACTGGTTAAGGATTCAAAGCACATTAGCCGTGAAGTATGAATCTTGACACGCAGACAAATACGGGGAGGTATGATTTGCACAAATACTTGAAGTTGTCTTGGTTCCGTTTCTGCTGAGCCCTCGTGCTCAGCTGCTGGCGGTGCATGCATGCATCCTCTTGGCCACATCGTACACGTAGGTGACATCTGGCCGCTTCTCTGGGTCCGGGTTGATGCACATGTTAACTAACTGTCGAAGCTGAGGAGGAAGCAAGAGGACAGGCTTTAACCAACTCCCCCCGGCTTTGAAGTTATTTATGAGGAAAGTGCATTCTCTGACTATATTCCTCTTTCTAGGGATGTCTTCATAATATTGCTTGTCAATAGTTTTACAGTCAGCTCAAAGTTGCGGGAGGCATGTTCACAGAGGCTTTAACTCAAGGGAGAAGCTGTTCCCACAATCAGAGACTTTCAGCAGATAGCAAGTACTAAAGACAGCAGGCGTTGCACTGTCAGTTAACTGCAGACATACAAGCACAGGTCTGATCTAGAACTGAGGCCCTCAGCCTTGACTTTTGAGTTTAAATTCTTGTAAGAGACAATGAGAGTAGAGATCTAGCATATACATTATGAATTAGTTCATATAAATATTGACAAATATAAAGTTTTATATTTTATGCAGGAAAACTATTCCTCTAAATGAAAGTGTTAAACTATCAGGAAGATTAATTGTAAATCTCAGTTGGGAATTCCACTGTGTGCTGTAGTATTTAAGTATTCTGACTTTATTCAGAAGAAATGTGAGATTTATTCATACCACCAGTACATTCACATCTCACTACATGAAGAAAGTATCTTCTCTTATGGTCCAGTTCCACCAGTGTAGCTGGGCACTGTCAGGTGTGTGATTCTTAATGCTTTGGAGGCTGAGATCTGGAAGATTGCAATTTGAGGCCAGCCCAGACAGAAAAGTCTGCTAGATTCCATAGCCAAAATAACCAGTGACAAACTAGAATAGACAGGTCAAATGGTAGAGTACAAGCCAAGCAAGTGTGAGGTCCTAAGTTCAAACTCTAATGCTGTCACAAAACAGACAACAACAGAAAAACCAGTACAAGGTTTTATTCTGAATACTAATTGCCATTGGTTTAGGAAACTTTCTTCCCTACACTGTGATTAGTCATATTTGGGTTCTTTTGCTTTGTATCTCCATATTTAGGAATAATGAGACATTCAGAAACTTTGCATTAGCAGGTACAGCAGGTACATGGACATTCAGTCAATGTCCAAATTTTGCATGACTTCATAGTACTCAATTCTTACCATAAGTTTTGTGAAAGTAATGATGAAATGAGGCTGAAAGCTGTTGACACTGCTGTGAGAAGCCTAGTGCTGGGGAGAAAGGCCATTGTGACAGAAATCCAGACTGGCATTGGAGCCTGCCAGATGCTGGCCTTAGTGAGGAGACAAAGGGCTCTTAGGTGAGTCACTGGCTCTGGGAGTTGCATTCTTCCCTTATTAAACAGTAAGATAGCAGCAGGAAGACCAGGAAGAGATCTCCCAGCTCTAATTCCTTAAGCTGTATAATTCTTGCAGAACAAAGGTTGATGACTGGATTGCAGCCAAACCTTCGTAAACTCACTGTGCAGGGTGGTAATTTCATACCCAGTGAGAGGGCCTGGAGGTGTCTGTGCACTCTGCAGAGAAGTTCCTTGGCAGTGATTCTCAGGCACTGTCCTGAGGTGACATTGTGAATCCAGGGGTAAAGATATTACCAGTTAAAATAAAAACAAGTGTATCTAGCCATGCACAATTCAGGAAGAAGGAAAAGCCCACATAGAACAATACTACATTTAGAAAGATAATGTAGTCTAAGAAGTAATCAGATGTTTTGTTTAGAGAAAAGATAAACTGTTACACAAAAATCTAACCAGTAGGGGCCGGGAGTTTGGCCTAGTGGTTAAAGTGCTTGCCTAGCATGCATGAAGACCCGGGTTCGATTCCTCGGTACCACATACATAGATAAAAAGCCAGAAGTAGTGGCTGGGAGTTTGGCCTAATGGTTAAAGTGCTTGCCTAGCATGCATGAAGACCCGGGTTCGATTCCTTGGTACCACATGTAGAAAAAAGCCGGAAGTGGTGCTGGGGCTCAAGTGGTAGAGCTCTAGCCTTGAGAAAGTCCAAGGACTGTGCTCAGGCCCTGAGCTCAAGCCCAGGACTGGCAAAAAAAAAAAAAAGCCAGAAGTGGTGCTGAGGCTCAAGTGGTAGAGCTCTAGCCTTGAGAAAGTCCAAGGACAGTGCTCAGGCCCTGAGCTCAAGCCCAGGACTGGCAAAAAAAAAAAAAAAAATCTAACCAGTAGATACAGTAATGATTTTTTAAAACATGCCAATACTGCCATGTCCTTTACAGCTAGTTTAGAACTCTCCCTTTCCCTGCACAGTTTTTTTCCAAAGGCAGTGGAATTTCCAACCTACTGACAATAAATATCTAGCCCTGAATTCTGGCATGAAGAAAAGCCATGGAAATGGAAGACAGCATGACATGCAAGGATAGCTGAAGATGGCAGTGATTATTTAGCTACACAAAATTAGATACATAAAATATGAAGTACACATCACAATATGTATGAACCAGCCAGGTAGTGTAACATTGCATAAACTATTCATTTTATTAAAATTGAACAAAATTTGAAAAGAACAAAATCCCCCAAGATTAAAATCTGTCTTGGTAGTGAGTCCCTTCCTCAGCAGTTGTATAAGAAATATTTGTGGAGGATAGGCTGGGAGGACCATCGATCTTGTCCCCAGAAGAAGGTCAGAAGTGAGGATCACTTCCAAATGAGAAAGGAAGTGTGATTTGTTTTTCTTTCTTTTCCATTCCATGCCTTCCTTCCCGCTTCACTCACTTGTGCACTCACTCATTTGTTCATCCAAGAAATTCCCTTGGAGTGTTTATTGATGTACCAGACACTTTATTAGGTAGGTGATAAGAATAAAGCAATACATAAAGCAGACACAGCATCCGTCCTTATAAATAGGACAGCAAGGAAGCCATCCAAAGACCTCCAGGTGAACTGCAAAGCTGTGAGTGGCAAGACAGAAGTAAAAGATGACGGGAGGGCACCCAACCTTTCATCTTTCTACACTTATGGAACTGTGAGTTGCTCCACTGGGCCAGGAGAATGGGCAGCTGACCCCATCACTGAAGCCAGTGGAGCCACCTCAATCCTCAGGGGGCCTCTGGTACACCTTGCAGCAGAGGTTCTAGATTACTGGGCCTTTGCTAGCACATTCCACTTCACACTGTGCTTCTCAGCTTCACAGTCTATCTCTTGCAATGTCCAGTGACATCAGAAATGGGCATGAGTGGGGGAGGGACATGGAGACAAAAACATGAGAAGGGGTAGCAATGATTGTTAAGGAATGCACCTTCTATTTGGCGAATATAATGTAACCCTTCTATTAATTACAATAAAAATTAGAAAAGAAAAAAAATGGGCACACGAGCTCCTATCCTCCCAGCTCTGTCATCCCCACATTCAGTTCAGTGCTCTGAGATCACGTCCAATCCAGTCAAGAGCTGGGGTTTGAATGCAGGGCTATGTGCTTGCTAGGCAGGAGTTGAACCCCCATAGGCCACCACCTCCCCCAGTCCTTTTAGCTTTATTTGCCAGATAGGGTCTCATGTTTTTTGCCCAGGGCCAGCCTCCAACTGTAATCTCCTATCTCTGCCTCCTATGTAATGTGGACTGTAGTCATGGGTCACCATATCCAACCTTTACGCCCTGCCAGCCTTGAACTGAAAGGAAACTGCCTATGTCAGGTGTGAGTGACTACATTCAATCTTATGGCCTAGGGAACAGGACAGGGTTTATGGAGGTGGCCTCCGAGCTGCGGTGTGAAGCATGGACTCACTCTTCATATGTCACATGTTGGGAATAAGAGGAAGAAACAGACTGGCCAAGGGCACTCAGCCTGAAAGTGTGAGGTAGGTGGCAGCAACAATGAGTACTTGATGAAGGAGCAATGAGAAAGAAGAAAACACAGATGTAAGGGATGTTCCTACAGACAACAAGAGAGAGCGAGAGATCAGCAACCTTCAGAACCTACTGTATTGGTACAATCAAAAATAGACTTAAGGGGAGTTGGGGAAAGGGAAAGTGGGAGAAAAACATGGCAGGAGGTAACAATGTTCGACAAGAAACATACTCCCTACCTTACGTAGGCAACTATAACACCCCTGTACATCACCCTGACAATAAAGTAAAATAGATCCCAAAGAGAACACCACTAGCAGAAGATCAACTAGATTCCTCTGAGATTTCGGGCAAGAAATATTACTCATAAGACACCTTCAGCCAGGGTAAATGGGAGAAAAGTGCTTCCTTGAAGAGAAGTGAGTGGCCATGAAGGAAAGGCACCGTGATGGTAACCAGGCCACACTTGAGATTCGGACATTTTGAGATAAGGGTAGAAATGGGAATTCCTGAACTTAGGGATTAATTCACGACCAAGTTATATATACTAAATCGATTTTGCAATTCTGCTGTTTCTAGGCATCGGTGAAAGGCTCAAGTGAAAACCTAGGCTCAAGTGAAAAGCTCCTAAACCTCTATTTAACATCATTTTGTGTTGTACAGTTAGCACACATTCATTTGGTTTTAAGAGCAGTTTCCACTCTTGATTATAAAAAAATATTTCTTTCCAAAGAATCTTAACATGTCAGCTACTATATTTTAATTTTGGTGGTATGAGGGGGATTTGAACTCAGAACCTCACTCAGCTAGAGCTCTAACCACCTGAGCAGTCCTTCCTCCAGTCCTGCTTTTTGCTGCCAGCCTAGACTGGCTTTGAACCACGTCCTCCAAATCTCAGCTTCCTGAGTCGACAGGATTATAGGTAGGATCCACTGTTGCCCAGCACTTCTTTTATTTTTAATTGTTTCTCAGCATTGTCATCCCACCCTCCCCCCCCCCCCACAAATCTCATTTCACAGATGAAGAAACTAAGAACCACTTAAAAAAGTAGATAGTAAAACCAGAACCAAGTCACTGGTTACTAGTGTGGGTCTTTCCCGTTTTATTGGTCGAGAGCTGGCTTATTCTCATTTAAGTCTTTTGGTCCTTGTGATGACTGCTTCAGCTCTGAATGCATAATGAGACTTGGCAGCTGGATTTCAAATCATCTATGGTCCCTCAGGTTGAGGTAGCCACTGTGTTCCAATTGGGGACACGAGTTACTAGTACTAACAGGAAGTATCAGTTACTAGGTGGTCAAGGTAAGAGTGTGAAAGGTGAATTCTCATATCTTTTACTCCATTGAGAAAGTGCTCTGACTGCCATTAGGCAAAACCAGTAGCAAAATGTTTCAAATGTCACTAAGGTGTCAACTAACTTTTCTTTTCATATTCTCCAGCAAATCAACAGATTAGAATCCAGGTCTCCATGCAAGACTATGTAACTCTGAACACTGGCTAGGTCTATGAAGGGCTTGCTAAAAGAGTATGACTGCTGCACATAATCCATCTGTACAACTTTAGATAATCTGACTTCTCTACTTTACTCAACAGATTACCACAAGGACACATACTTGGCAATACAGAAGTTCAATGTCCTGGAAAATCATCTTTCCACACTGCTTTAATGCTTGTTTTTGACTCTATCAATTATCACTTTGATGCATGAGAAAATTGCTGTTAGGGACACTGACACATTACTTAGGGACCTTACATGAGATATTTTTATCTTAACAATAGGAAAAATGTTCTTTTACCTCTTGTTCTGTTTCCTTTCATGCTGCGACACAAAGGAAGCAAGAACCAAATGAGAAGCTCAAGCGCAGCACTGGTAGCCATTGGGAGAGTTGTCTGCCTGTGCACTGCTGCACCATTGGCTCTCCATGTGTTGTCTCTCTGTCTCTTTTTCTCTTTTACATTTCTATTTCTTGTTCGATTTTTTGTTGTAAGTCATCCCAATTCCTTTTTTTTTTTGGTTGGTCATGGAACTTGAACTCTGGGCCTGGGCGTCCCTGAGCTCTTCAGCTCAAGGCTACTGCCATACCCCAAGTCACAGCATCACTTCCAGTATTCTGGTGGTTAATTGGAGATAAGAGTCTCATGGACTTTAGTGCCCAGGGTGGCTCTGAACCACAATCCTCAGATTTCAGCCTCCTGAGTAGCTGATTACAGGCATGAGCCACTACTCTGGCTATCGCCAATCTTTTTTTTTGTTCTCAATGTACTATGTGCAGTTATTTCTTTTCTCTTTTCTTTCCCCTATGGTGAATCTCTTGTGGTTTCTGTATCTGACTTTGTTACCTAGTATATTGTATATACATTTATTTATTTGAAATAGGGAAGGGGGAAACAATATGATTATTAAGGGGGACAAAAACATGAGAAGGGGTATCAATATTCAAGAAATAATGCACCCACTACCTCACAAATGTAACTGTAACCCCTTTGTACATTACTCCGACAATAAAGTAAAAATAAAAAAATATTTTTTTAAAAAAGAAGAAAAAGTGGGTTTGAAATTATATAGTTAGAGATTTACATAGACTGAGTTCTCAGTTTGATGGATTTTTTTTTCCTTTGGCACATATATCCAAACTCTGAATGTTCCAAAAATAGACTTAAATTGACCAAGGGGAAAGTCAGCTGCAATAGGCTACTGGCAACAAAAAAAAAAAAAAAAAAAAAAAAACCTCAAATTATTTGATGCATGAACTCAATGAAGTCATTGGCAATTTGGTTTAAAATGCAAATTAGTATAGATCTATATGCAGTTTTCCATTAGATGAAAAATTAAAGGTATATAAACATGGCCACACTGTATCCCTTCCTCATTCATTGTATACAAAATGTTAACATTTTTAGATGACAGCCATTTTTTCTATATCATGATGAAGAGGATCATACAAGAGGCACCTCTATAATATAACCCAAGAATACTTTTGATCAAGTTCAGCATTCATTAATTATAGAAAAACAAAACCCTTAGCTTGGCCAGTGAAGATTAGATTTTTAGGTTGTTAGGTAACTATTTATTTCAGGTAAAATCATTTGGTTGTTCAGGGATAAACTTTCTGGAGCTGGGAGACACTTTCAAAGGCCGCTACTTTGACTTATATGTGCCAAAGAATTATTAGTGTTTCTAAAATTCCAATGGATCAGTGAAAATACAGATCCTAGACTATTTTTAGATCAAATGCCAACTCTCTACATTCTATAAGACAACTCTGGACTTCCAATATATAATGATAAATCAGAGAGAAAAGGAACTTCTCAAATCCAATATTGATTAACCTTTATGCACATTTTCACATGACTGTGCTAATTCTAGTTTTCGTGACAATTCCATGGTTAGGAGCTATTATTCCTACAATTTTATGGAGTAACATTCCTGTGGTTAAAAAACCAGGAAACAAAACTATCTAACTTCAGACTTTGGATTTTTGGATACTGTGACATACTGCCAGAGGGGAATTCTAACTTGGTCTGCAGGTTTCCTCCTCCTGGCCACCTCAGCACAAATACAGATGGCTTTTCATGCAATAGAGAGTAGATTGTTGGGCCAATTTTCAAAAAACAGTCAGCTCTAAAACAAATGGTCAAAACACAAACCAACAGAATCTGTCTAGGGCTCCACAAAACTCTTGATGAGATAGAGACAAGACTACCTTACCTGTAAGAAATTCTCTTAAACAATGACACAAATATCCAGGTGATTTTGTGACTAGGGTGGCAATTTTAATGTCATTTTTAATATGTCTCATTTATTAAAGTGGCATTAACTCCCTCCAAACAAAATGTATATGAATTTTAACTTGAACGATGGCCTCATTCTAGATTATAAATTTATATTACAAGGGTATAGGATATTGTTTGATGGTACAGCACTTACCTAGCATGTAAAAGGCTCTGAATATAATCAATCCACAAAACAAACAAAAACCTACTTATGCAGATCTCAGAAAAGTTAAAAATGATTTCTAGCTTCCTATCACAGTCAAATATTAAATCATCAAAATGAAACTATGTTGCTGTTTTAGTTTTTTTTTTTAAGTTCCTACAGCACTCTGGAAGAAGACATGTTACTTTAAAAATCAAATTATCCAATATTTATAATGAAGTCCCAAGGATTCTATTATTATTTACTGTGCTTAAGAAAAAAATGTTAAGATAACAGTAAAAATTATCTCTACGTTAGTCTCTAAAAATGTTGGGCAATCATTTGCTGAAAAATTTTACTATGGTGGAATCAAGGCAGAGTGCTTTCCATTTAATACTTTAAAATACAGAGACAATGTTCATGGCCTGTGGCATTACAACATGTATAAAAAGAAGAGCAAATAAAAAGGTATGGTTTATGTTGTGCTAGTCCCTGTTTGTTAGTAAACTATGTGTACTTTGTTGTTTTTTTTTTAAATTGTCCTATGGAATTTGTTAAAATAAGCAGAAATAAAGGTCTGCATAAACAATAGCCTTCCCCAAATCAGAGAAAACTGTTTAATTCAGGTGCTTCTAAGACAGTAAAATGACAACACAGAACAACAAATAAGTAAAACATTATAAAGGAAAACTAAAATGGAGTCTCTGTAAGATTTCTAAAAGATTAAAAATTATTTTTTTCAATAAACCAGACTAAAGAGAATGTTGAGTCATTGTTGTCAGGGTGATAACCCAATTACAGATCAAGTTCAGTCATGTATAGGTAACAACAATACAGCTCTTTGTGCATTATAGCTCTAGGTCACTAGCTCAACTCTCAATAGAATAATAAAGACTAGTGCTACTGTACTGTTTCTTTTTCACCCCATCTTAATCCCTCTGAGACCAATTATGTTATATCAGCCTCCCAGATATATCCAATTTCCATCTACCCAAGGACATATTTTAGCGCCCCCAAAGTGGGTCTAATGCATTAAAGTACACTATCTTTTGGAGCTTTAGCTATTTATACAGAATGACTGGGTATATCTAAGCTGCGCACGAACCTGTCACCAGTGATAGGCTTGGGGGAAGAGGGAAAAGGAAAAAGTAGTCTTACACAGACAGAAGGTAACGTAATGTCTATATTTCATAACTGAAGATCACTCAGTATCTTTTAAAAACTCAAAGTCTTACAGAAAGTTGCATGTTTCATGGGATCCCACAGGAGGTGTGAAGTGTAGGGAGTCGGTTTGGATTCGTGTCTGTAAGGAGTGAGTCTCCATTGTCACTTCAGAAGCACAAGTGAACAAAGGGACTACTTGAATGTTTTGGGGTTTTTTTTAAACAAAAAAGGAACATTCATAATTTAAAGATGTAACCTTATCTGGCAATTTTTAGTATAGCAGTCAATTGGATTTCTGTGATGAAAATACCAAACTTAATAAAACGATTTAGCAAGGAAGCTCAAATGTTCACAGTGTTTGACACAACGCTGGGTGCTGATTTTAATAATAAGCACAACAGCGCATTTTAGAAGTGAAGTTTTCTTACCTCACTTAGCATAGAACTACATAATTACAGATGCTACAGAAACATCTGAACAGCTTTCCCTTCAAGTGGTATTTGTGCCCTATATTAAATATAATGTACTTCATTTAAGTGTCCTTGAAATAATATATTAGGAAGAATTTTCCAGCACATACCTAAGTAATACAAGCTAATTCCCAGCAACAATTCTAGGGAATTAATAAAGTTATATCAACATATGAGAATCCTGCAAATATAAAAGAAATTACTTAGGTCTAAAGTTTTTAGAAGCTGCTTACTTCAAAACCTGGAAAAATACTCTCTACCTTGCTTTTGCCCACTTATCATGGCTTCATTCTACATTGGTGCTTTTACAAGAAAAAAAGATAAAGGCCCTATTTTTGTCACTGACTCAAATTTTGAAAAATCTTTCTCTAAACATTCTCTGAAATTAACAAAATGTTCAGTTAAAAATTGGTCATAATTTTTACAGGTTTAATATACAGCATTTTCCCTTTCATTAATAATGAATATCTGGAATATGAAAATATAGGTAAAATCACAAGCAGTAACTTTTTGCACTCAGTGCATTGCTCTGATGCCTGCCTTGAGAAGCACATAGATTTACATATACTCTTAACATGCAAAAGTCAACCGGGTACCCAGTCCAGACATTCACTGCTACCTGGTCCCAACTCTCCTGACTGTGCCTCTGCCCTAGATATGCCACCCTCCATGGCAAGGATGCCAGGCAGATACTTCAAGTGAGAGGGTACTGATGCAAAAGAGCTAAGTGAGGAGCTGGTAAGACACCCAAGGGTCTCCTCTGGCCTTGTGCTCCTGCAGCACAGGGAGGGAGGGAGGGAAGGAGGAACTGGACCATTGGCCTTTGCTCTCACACTGAATTCACTGCCACTTGTTACCATGTAGAATGGGAACAAAGCCAGCACCCTTCTTTAACCAAACACCCAGTGATAGGGAATAAAGAAAACTATTACTTCACGAGCTGAAAAAAAAAAATCCAGAATTAGTTTTATCAAAACCACATAACTGCATCATCCTCACCAATGACTTGAGACATATCTGATACCAGTTTCATGCAATTAAAAATTTATTATTCTTTATATATAATCAAGTGCAGGAAAATGGCTACTGTTCTTAATCTTTGTATTGGATTTCAGATCCTCTGGAAAAAGGCGGTTTTTGTTTCAGGAACAATGACAGTGATACTGTTTGCTCACTTTACTTGCATGGGACACTGCTGTCAGGCTACATTGCTGTGTGACATTGCCTCGGTCTCTGACTTAATAAAAGTGAAGGGACACAGTATCTAGCTCCCATCCATAAGTGCTGCTGTAATAAAAATCCTCTTTATTACAAAGATGTTAGCCATTTCCCCAGTGTGTTACAGATGCTCAAAGTTTTTTTTTTTTTCTCCAAGCATGGTTTTGCTTAATTCTCCCCTCTTTCTTTTCTCAAACCAACTCCATCCATGTACTCCATTTTTGTTTCATCTTTTAGGCTCTCATCTGCAAACCCCACTCTTGACTTCTCAGAACTTTCTCCCAAACCTATCCATTCAGGGTTTTTACTAACACTCTCATGATGTGGTTCATAGAACAAATGCATAATTGTGGGGAGGATTCCAGTGTCTATCTTAAAGAAGCAAAATACTCTGTCCAAATTCCCAATACCTCCATGGACATTTCTGATGTCAATCAACACTTAAAAGAATGAAAAACATTCAAGGCATTATATTAGCAAAAGAAAACTATCACATCTTCCACCGTATAATTTTTGCTTTCCTACACAATCCTTCAGAGAACTTTCATTCAAATTGGCACTCATTAGGTCACTCACTTTTTAAAAATTTAATTCTTTTAATCTCACTTTTTCCTCAACCGGTGGCCCAATGTTTAAAAATTATCAGGCACCAGAAATACCAAAGAACAGTTATTTGGAGGCAGAAGCTGAACACTGTGGAAGGAAACTGGTGTGCTAGGAAACACCAGCAGGAAAAGAGGCCAGGGAAGAGTCAGAGAAGATGATAGCCAAGCTGTGCTTCAAAGGAGAAGAATGAGGTTACCTAGTCAAGATCAGGGCAGGGAATCCTTCAGAAAGAGGAAACAAGATCTAGAAAGCATGAGAATTGTGGGAACTTCTACTAAAACTTGCATTAGAGACTGAAGGGAGAGAAAGAATTGTCTTTTGACCCGCAGTTACTTATATAGTGCTGTCTAACACATTTAATTTACACAAAGGGATATCGTAGGGAAAGCATCTGCTTTCAATCCAAGATTCTTGTTCAGAATAGTACTTCCACACTGATACATAGATGAACTCATGACTTAAAAAAAGAATAGGACACTCAAATAAAACTATAATGAGCTGGGCATGGTGGCTCGCATCTGTAATCCTAGCTACTCAAGAGGTTGAGATCTGAAGATCATGATTCAAAGCCAGCCCAGGCATTAAAGTCTGTTAGACTCTTATCACCAATTAAATACTAGAAAACTGGAAGTAGCGCAGTGGCTCAAGGGGTAGGGTAGTAGCCTTGAGCTAAAGAGTTCAAGGACAGTGCCCAGGTCCAGAGTTCAAGCCCCCACAACTGACTAAAAAAAAAAAAAGAAATCTATAATGAAATCATGAAAAGTAAAAAGAACGTGCATTTCCTAATAGCATTCATATGTAGGTGAAACATAGAAAATTTAAAGGTTACAAGCTTCTAAACTCTCCCATGGAGTTAAGAAATGACTAGACTATAGGTTTCCTTAAGATTCTTGTTAAATAATAATAACTGGCAGACATAGCTGAGGATTTTATGAAATGTTTGCTTCAAACTTTTCTGGAACAGGAGCCTTATGTTTATCAGTAGCTAAGTAAATCTGTCAAGCTCTCAAACACATAGGTGTATATGTGTGTGTGTGTGTGTGTGTGTGTGTGTGTGTGTGTGTGTGTGAAATTAATTTACTCACTATTTTTATTTTTCAGTAACAATGCTTTGCCATTTTGGCTATAAGATGGATATATTTTTGTGGTCTTTTAAGTTGAAGTTCACTATTGAAAAACTTTGAGCTTTGCTTTTTGTTGGTTCCAGTATTTTGCTATGTTAACCAATTAAACTCAAATTGTAATTTAAAAAAAGTAACAGTGGTGCTCACTTCAGCAGCACATATACTAAAATTGGAATGATACAGACAAGATTAGCATGGCCCCTGCACAAGGATGACACACAAATTCGTGAAGCGTTCCATATTTTTATCAAATTTTTTTCATATAATTTTTATTGTAAATAATAGAAGGGTTACATTATATTCACCAGATAGAAGGTACATTACTTCACAAACACTGATACCTTTTCTCATGTTTTGGTCCCCATTTCCCTCTTATATATAGATATTTATGCCCATTATAACTCCTGAAAAATTTGAAAATAGTATTTCAGTAGCTTAATATCATTTATTTTCATGAGAACTTCATTTCCTTGAATATAAATGTATTTTTGAATAGAAATATTGTAGATTGCCTGTTAATTTAACTGGTTTCTATTACTAAACATTCTCGAAATGTTGTTACTTTTAGAAGATTGTTCATTATATCATTGGAATAATTACAGTGTATATAAATATGAAGTTGTATGAGTATACTAAAGACAAAGCTTTGTGCTTCTAGAACCCATTATACTTTCTTTTTGTCCTGGTGCTTGAACTCAGGGCCTGGACTCTGGCTTTGAGTCTGCGATCAAGAATAGCACACTAGCATCACTTTCAGCTTTTTCAGAGTCGTTTATTGAAGATAAGATTTTCATATGCATTTTTGACCTGACTAGCTTTGAACCCTGATCCCCTGATCTCAGCCTCCCGAGTAGCTAGGATTACAAGAATTAAGCCACTGATAACCTGGCCCCAGTATAATATTTGACAATTAGCAAGTCTGTATATGTACAGAACATCATATTATAATAAATTTATACTGTGCATAATGTTCAAAATAACTGAACATGTATGCATCCCTAAAGGTTTATCTTTTCTTTGCAGTGAAAATATTTAAATTTTTTGAAATATATAGTTTATTAATATTTATATACTTATACACTGCATGATAGGACACAGAATTCACTTTTACTATAAGAGTACAATTACAAAATGAGCGGGGGGAGGGTTGGAGGGAAATGGGGACCATGTCATGAGAAAGGGTATCAATGTTTGTGAAGTTATGCATCTTCTATCTGGTGACTATAATGTAACCCTTCTATTAATCACAATAAAAAATTTTAAAAAAAGAGTACGATTACAAGCTTTCCCACATTCATCCCTCCTTCTATGTTTCTACCCCATATAATTGTTATTCTATGATAACTTCTGTAACTGCTATGATATTATGACAATAAAATTATAAGATTGCATTTATGAGTAAAAAAAAAGTAACAGTGATCATCACAATCTGTTGGCAATGAACTTTACAACTTGGGATAGGGGTTGGGAAGAGCGAAATTAGGAGAAAAATGTGAAGAAGGTAACAATGTTTGACAAGAAATGTACTCACTGTCTTACAGAGATGTAAGTAAAACCCCTCTGTACATCACCCTGACAATAAAATTAAATTAAAAAATATGTATAGGGCCTACCTTATTTAAAAAAAGAACAAACTTCAGACATCATTATGTTAGTAACAAATCTGCTCAGGTTTTAGTTGCCACAATGAATTCTGAAAAATTATTTTGCAAACAGCTTTTACTTCAGGAAAGAAAATGTTTACTTGCATATCTGCATTTCAAGGCTTTTGTTCTAGGACCTCTTCTACATAACTGATCAGATTAAAGTAACACTTAGATAGTCTGCATATTGTTCACATTCGTTCTTGAGTCAATATGATTTCCTGTTTACCTATTATGATTTTGTAGCTTTCTATTTCATCAGGGCATGGCAACAGATTTTAACAATACAGTGAACTGCACTCTTTTTGGGCGGAGATCCACCATATGTGTTTTACTTTATAGCTCTTTTTAAAACCGGTTACTCTACAGAGCAAAGTAAAAGGTGGAACCTATTTTCCTTTCCCACCCTGAAGACCTTCTATCTGGGCCAGACTTTGATATGTGCCCCTTGGCTGAGAACCCACATCTCCAACTTCACACTCAGCTGCAGTGAGGTAGCCCTGCAGGCAGGCCGACTTCAACGAACCACGAGTGGTATCATCATTAAAATCCTGCTGAAGGTCACCATGGTAACCGCCTGCTGAGGCCTCACTGCTGCACTCCGCATCTCCTAATCAGCTACCATGTGAAATGCAAATTCAGACAGTCTGAAAATTAGTCAAGAAGAATAGGGGATGAGGATGCAGATATGTGAAATATTCATGTGCTTCATGGAAAAAAGAAGACAGCATGAATGACACAACAAAGAAAGGCCCCTGACATTCTTGCTATCGTTTTGCATTATTGTTCACACCCTACTCTATTTCTGGGCTGAGAGTTCTGAAGTTGGTTTTGTGAAATGCCATATTTATATTCTATACCCAAAATAGTAATTAAAAACGGCTAACATAAGAACAGTAAGACCAAATAAAGATAAATTACCTCTAAATTACCATTGCTGCCTTTTAAGAGTGTCTTCTAATTACCTAAATACAAGTGCCATGAGGCAATAAACTAGACATCCTTGATTATCAGTATCAAAACTATAAGAAGAAAGCATACAAAACAGATGCCTTATACATGGTTTTAAAAAATCCTTTGGAGATATTTATTATTCAGGATATACAGACTGAAATTTCCCTACACAATACCAAGACCAAATGCTGTTCATTTCTTTCACAATAGAAAGACTGACAGGATTACCTAATAAGTGAACATTCTAATTGTTTTACATTTTCCTTTGCTCCTTTCCATTTTCCTGGGGTAAAATATCTATTGCTCATGAGGTGAGATGTCCTATGGACAGACAACACTTTCTCTGGGAGGCGCCCAGATGCACAGTGCAGAAAGAACTTGTGTGAACACATCTCAGTTGACCTGTGAATCCACTTCTATATACTTCCTCTATAAATTCGGGTGCAATCAGAATATGTTAGGAGAAGATTGGAGATGCTTTATTTGATGGAGAATTGGATGCTGGGTACTGCCAAAACAACTCATTTCGGTGGTACCAAGGCAAACAAGGATTCAGATTCAAAAATGTTGAAACATTCCGTTCTGTTCACTATAACCTCAAACCGCTTATCCATGGGACTGAGTGCAGCCATCAGGCAGTCAGAGAATAGGTATCAGCAAAGAGGAAGAATAGAGCTCAGCATACAAGGCTGAGACAGGGATGTACGTTTCAAAATTCTGAAAACAGGGATGGGAGGGGAACTCTGCTACACCAGAGAGTTGTACTGTTTGCTGGTCTGGACCATGAGAATGCTGTGTTGACCTGCTAAAAGGGGCCACCCGTGGTGAGGTCAGGGTCACGGGACATGCTCAGAGCCTGGGAGTGGGCACTGGTCCTTTCCTTCTTATGTCCAGTCCACTGCGGCCAACCACTATTCCACCCAGGAAGTAGCCAGTTTTATGCCACATGTTGCATTGTGTCCACTCCTCATTATGATGGCAGTCACTTCTAAGCAGCAAGAGACTGAAAACCTGCTTCTGTCACGTGTGCCACTCACTGGATTTCTGGGTAAGGTAAAATTCTGTAAGCAAACATGCACATGACAAAGTGAACAAGAGACACAAGGACTGAGCAGGACTTACTTCTTCTGAATAGTGATCTGAAGGAAGAGGTGGGTAGTCGCATTGCTCTATCTTCTTACACAGCGAGTATAAATTCATCTTGTCACCATAGAAAGGACTCTGTAGTGCAGCCATCTGAAAAAATGTCCCCTTCACAGGTTAATTTCAGCAAGTACATTAGACTAGAGTGGCAAATAATTATAAATCCATTAAATAAAACTATCCGGTTATTTTAATTTTCATGCAAATCCCTTTCTGAGGATTGTTAAGTGCTACGAATCCTTAGTTCAACTTTTAGTTATGTAATTTTTGCATCATTTAAAATTCCCTAATATGAAGACACATTTAGCATATTTCTAGAGATATACAATATTAAACAAAATTAAGAACCAGAACATATATCACTTGAGAACTCTTTGCATGTATAATGCCATAAAAATAACATGACAAAATACACATCACAATGTATAGCACCATCATAGAGTGGTTGGAACTTAAGAGCCATAAAGCGGAAGTAAAACTGAATTATAATCCAGTAATAGTTTAATGAACAGAATGCATGTCATCTTTTACTGGATCCTATTTTTTGAGAGGGGAAAAAAGAAGAAATTTGAGTATTATAATTGACCTCAAATAGTTTGCAATGAATTAGAACTTCTCTTCTTTTTTAAATTATTTTTTTAATTTTTTGGGGCCAGTCCTGGGCTTGAGCTCAGGGCCTGAGCACTGTCCTTGGACTTTCTCAAGGCTAGAGCTCTACCACTTGAGCCTCAGCACCATTTACAGCTTTTTTTCCCTATGTACGTGGTACCAAGGAATCGAACCCGGGTCTTCGTGCATCCAGGGCAAGCACTCTACCACTAGGCCAAACTCCTGGTGCAGAACTTCTCTTCTTTTGATAATGTCTCAGAACACTAAATATGTTCAAAAAGTCTACAAGTCCAGGCATCTAAATGAGACTTTTGTACAGAAAAACATGACTCAGAGGATGAGCAACATTAAAAACAGACATTATTGAATTTAAATTTATTTTAAGACAAGGTCCTAACTTGACATTTAAAGTGCAAGCAAATGCTGTGGTAAGCAGGGTTACAAACTAAAAATTCAATTTAAAATGTTCACATCCTGTTCAGAACCTTCTGAATCTTTGAACCGCAGCAGCAAGGATCCAACATGGAGTGCCAGGCTGCCCAAAGCCAGTCACCCTTTTCTACATGTGCTAATAAGTTTGATTTTGGAAGGACAATGTGTACATTCCCCAGACAGGCAGAGTGTGGGTGAAACACGCTGGTCCATGCTGTGCTACTCAGCGAGCGTCAGTGGGGACAGGACAAGCTGAAAATGGCTCTCATCTGTCTTCTGTGCTCTAGACAGGGTTTAACTCCTTCAGAACCTCAGCCAGGAGGACAGGTTCAGCACACCAGGCCTGGAAGGCAGCTTAACAAACTGATAACTAGCCTGTATTAAATATAAAACCTACAGAAACTTACACAGACTAACCAAGGAACAGTTGTTCCCCACGGCAAGAAAACCAGTACAAAATAACTGAAGTCACTCCCAAACAAACAAACAAAAAATACACTACAAAAGAGGAAACTTCTAAAGAAGGAACTCTGATATTTTAAAATTTAAAATGCAAGGGACACTTCATAATAGAATGTCCAAAATGTCATCTTAAAAAAATACATTGAGTATATAAAGTATAGTCTCCTTACTTTGTTAAAAAAAAAACCTCAAGTAAATATACACATATTCATTATCATATGCTAGGAGTTCATTATACTACTTTTGTCTCAATACTGCAGAGTGTTAAAAAAAAAAAAGCTGAATGTCCCCTAAGGAGTTAAACAGGAATAGTATATTTTCATGCATCTCCTGCTTTGACAGATGAAAAATGTCAACTGTCCTGTTTTTATTTTCAAGCTTTTGCACTATTCATCTGGTTCATTAGTGCATCTCCATGCTGCCCCTGACAGCTGCTCGCCCTCTCCTCCCAGCAGCTGAATTTTTCAGGCTAATTTGATCCTCCACACTGAGACGATCGCTAGAATGATTGACTTGCTCCCTGACCTCCAGGGTCTGACTTTCCTGATTAGTATTCTGGGGGTGTTGGAGGGACGAAAGCCCACTGTCTGTCTTCAGGGCTGGTGGCAGCTCTCTTTTTTTTTGAACTGTAAGCCACCAACCTACAACCCTGGAAGGATGCAATTGCTGCGCCGAACAATAAAGGAAATGTGTAAAACCCACTTTTCCATGTAAAGGTCCGTGTAGCAAAAGCTCAGCGTCTTGATTTTAATTAGTAAAGTCTACTTTGTTGCATATCAATTAAAACTGCACTGCTAGGGTTTTTTTTTTAATATAAAGGTTTCAGAACTATTTGAAAGTATAATTTTCTGAGTTTAAAATACATTTTCAGAAAAAGCTCCCTACTCTTCACTGTTAGCGATAATCTCTTAGTAGGTTACAATTAAAAAAATGTATATGATGTTATAGCTAAATTGTTTTAAAGCTAAATTGATGCATCTTTTCATTAACATTGCATTCAAGTGAAACTGAAAAGATATACAACACATAAATTAAATCTTTATAGACAAATTCTTATTTTTGAATACAGGAGTTGAGAAAAATGCATTAAGGTGAAAATTATCATTAGCATGACACTTCTATTGGAGCCATGAAATTACACAACTCATAAATGTAGATATGGCCAAAGAAATAACTTCTACTTAAATGGTCATTTTAACAGCATGTAAAAATTGGACCTTGTTTTGCAAAGACAAATTTACTTCAGTTCTAATATGAGTTTGCAATCTTGACCCCTCCTCCTCCACCACCAGCATTAATCAGCTCAACTTAGCAATTTTTATTGATAAACTTAATCTAATTACTGGGAACCTAACTTGTTATTTTGTTTTAGGCATTTAAATAAAAAATGTTATTTGGATTGTATTAGATTATAGCCTATAGGATCCCAACGTTACCAAATGGTAAATACCTTAGAAACACAAAGAGAATAATTTTAAAATTAGAGTAACAATATTATCAAGCTGATTCTTTTCAACACTGCACCAATTTGCAGAATATAAAACAGTGATTAAAAATAATTTGTCATTCCATTTGTATATGAAAACCATTTTTGTTACATCACCATTTTACAAAATCCCATAAAGAAAATTGAGAATATTTTACTTGAGGAATTGTATCTTTGATTTGGAGTAGTCATTAGTTACCTTTGTAGGAAGACTAGAATAAATAACCTCAGCTGCCTGAAACTACCTGAAATGTTCACTTAGTACAATAACAAAAGATTATAATGTAAACTAGAAAAGGCATCTCCACTTCCAAGTAATGGTGGTGCAGTGGAAACAGACTGACCTCATTTTGTACTCACTGAAGTCACGAGGACAAAGAAACAGAAAAAGCAAGAAATATACTGGTTTCTCCCTGTCCATATCATATTTCTTTTTTTATTATTGATTTTTTTCATATTTTTATTGTAATTAATAGAAGGGTTACATGATATTTTCCAGATAGATGGTGCATTAATTCCCATACACTGATACCCTTTCACATGTCTTGGTCCCCATTTCCCTCCCACCCACCTCCACCCCTCATCTTGTTTTCCCCTGTTCCCTATCCAATTTCAAATAACCAAATACAAATATAGAGATATAAAAACTATTGCACATAGTGGGCATTGTCACTTTATTAAAATAAGAGTAGACTAATTTCAATTAACAGCTTTGAATCAAAGTGTTTTCTTACCATCTGATAAAATAATAAAACAGTCACTAACTGGAGATACTCTTCAATGTTGTCGTTCTATAAAATGGTATGAAAGGTGTTTGGTAATAGTATGCTTTCTTCTCTGTTCACATTATTCCACAGCAGTAGTTCTTGAGACTGGACTTACACAATTCCATCTTCCTTTGATAAGAACAAGAGAGTCCTTCCCTGATATAATTTATGACTCATGAAACCTACCTTAAGTGATAACCTATAAGAATTTTTGCATACCATCCTTCAAGTTGAGTAATATGTGAAACAAAACACTGATATATCTGTTTCATTACTGCCTTCCTGAAATGTACTAAATAAGCTTTTCCACAGATGTTCAAATATCTGCTTTATGAACTGGGAAATTCATAAGAAAAATGAAATTCTCACCAAAAGACTTGAAAATGAATAAGAAGTTAATGTGTGGGGATCTATTCTTATTAAATTCAATGATAAAAAGTTACTACCTCGATAAGCTAATTCCTGCTGATTGAAAAGCTGATTCTGGACGTGATGCAGGAAAGGTGCATAATGCAGGTTAAAGACAAGTACCCATCATGCCCCACTGCATGGGATTGACCAGCAATACCTACCTCATACAGCAGGCAGCCGAGAGACCAGATGTCAGACTTGAAGTTGTATCCATTTTCATGTATTCTCTCTGGAGACATGTAATAAGGGGTACCCACTGAAAACATAAGACAAAGAGAACAAGGAATATGAACATGAAAGTGCAACTATCAAAATTTAAAAAAAAAACACAAATTGTTGTTAAAGACAATATCATTAAATATTGACGAGGATGGCAAAACTCTTTTTGAAAACATTCAGAAGTATTTAATTGCCTTTTTACTCTTTGACCATTATAAATCAAGTGTACTGATACCTACACCATAATAAAAAGGCTGTGGTGTTTAAATTTGAATTTATTCTCCTTTGATCAATATACTTATTAGCATTGAAGGAGCATAACTAAAGCGGAATTCTAACAACAACAACAAAAAGTCCACCTAAAAAATTCATAGAAGCTTTACGTTTTTAAAACATGGCTTTTGCATCTCAAATAATTAAACATGATAACTTACAGTTTACTTTAAGCCAATAGCAGTGCACAACAATTAGAAGAACATGTGCAAAACCAGTCATACTTGCTAACATCTACAGAAGCATCTCTGAGGACATGGTCCCAGCTCCTACACTGTCAATGTTCTACTGGCAGTACCTAGCGATCCCTCTGGAATGCAGGAACTGCGCACAAGGCTAGGTAGCAACATGTATGAGACTGCTCCAGTTCCAGAAAAGTTCTGAGCTCCCACTACTACTGAGGCTACTTTAAAGACTTTTTATATAAGTACTTCTAAAAATACTTAGTACTAAAATACTATGACATTTTTCTCTTTTCTTTAGCTGTTTTAAAAAGTATCAATGTTATTTAAAAATAAGCACAGTAAAAACATTTAATTGACATTCAAGGTGAATGTCAATTTAAGTTTAATGACTATAGACTTATCATTAGCAGCCTTCAGTTTTTGTTAAACATAAAGTCAAAATCTAGAAACAATATTTAGGTATCTTATCTACCAGAGGAAATGGCTGCTACTCAGGAAAAATGAGCATTCTGCTTTTTCTACTAATTTTCAAGAACTCTCCAGATATACACTACAAACCTTAATGAGACTAACTTTTAATACTAAACAAGGGTTTTAGAGACAGTAGAGCCATGTCAATAATCAAAGCACTTTCCTCAAAGGCAGGAGTCAGGTCTCCAAAAGAAGTTACACCCTAATGCCCATGTGAAAATTCCCAGGCTCCTACTGAAAACACCATGGGCCATACATCCATTTTCACTACTAATAGATGCATTAGTTAGAATGGGTAAGAGAGAAATATTTGTGAAAGGGAAGGAGTGCACATGCGCACCAAAATCATATCGGAGCTCTTCAGTTAGGAAGTGAAGGAGACAAATTTCACTTATTGCATTCACCTTGAGCCACAAATTTACCAGTTTCAAGCAGTGTCAGGAAAACACAGAACGAGACAGGCTTTATGTAACTGCATAAAGCGATCTGGCTTTGGGAGTTCGGGCTGCTTCTTCTTGCAGTTTGCATAAGCAGCACCAGCGATTGGAAGCAGTTACAGCATCTCTCCACTGAAGGAAGGAAGGAAGGAAGGAAGGAAGGAAGGAAGGAAGGAAGGAAGGAAGGAAGGAAGGAAGGAAGGAAGGAAGGAAGGAAGCAAGCTAGTGTTGGAATAATGCACGGGCTCTGCAGAGGTTCATGGTTTCAGTATATAAAGCAAGTGACTGGCAGTGAGGAATGTGCACAGAGGCTTTATGGAATCCACAGGGGGCAGCTGAAAACACTGAGGCTTGAAGGTTCAGAGTTTACCCAAAGCAAAGGTAATTTTAACCAGGAGCTCTGGGAAGCCTGCTGATACATTAGGGGTTTGATACGAGTGTGAAAGATTGATGATAGGGAAAAGGAAGAACAAATACTAGCATTTTACAGAGATTAGCCCCAGCATAACACCTTAACTGCAACACCAACTGAACTCACCGTCATGACCCCCAAGTGAAGGGAGCAGAAAAAGAACCATTAGGCATTCTAAACTAACTTAACAGGGACAAGATTCCAATGTGCAAAGAAGCCTTTTGTAGTGCGCTGCTGGAGGTCATCATGAAAGGTGACACCCTCACTGCTGCTATTTTAAGCCTAGACATGATACTCCTTCACATTATAAAGAACGAACACGCTAATCCTGTAGATACATGTTTCGTTATAATGTGCACACGGCAGTCATCTTCAATACATATGAATATGTAAATCTAAATATGATACTCACCTCCTGATCGACACATTTCCAAAATAGTAGCACTCTGCACTCCAGCTAACAATTGGGTAAATTCATAATTAACTGCCAAGCACAGGCAGGCCTAAGAGAGGGGTAGCTGTGCTGTCTCCCTCTGACATGCTCCCTGCGCCCTCCACTCTGGACCCAGCCCTGACACTGAGCAAAGACATGCAGCACCACCACAGCAGAAGCTGATTTGTCTCTACCTGGCTCACTCTAGCACAGGGGCCTAAAGTTCCCAAGCTCAGAAAGATGTACACTGCATCCAAATGCAGCAATATGCTTTCAACATTTCAAATTTAATGAAGATATAATTATGTCCTAAAATCCCTTTAAGAAAAAAAAATCTGTGACAGCTATGCCTATGATAACTGTTGCCTAAAGAATTTTGTGACTCCATTTAACGGCTATATAGGAAGAGTTGAGGAGAGAGATGATGAGACATCAAAGCCATCTGCAAATTACTGCACACTAAGGATCTTGCAGGCAGAAGGATACATAATCCCCCTTACCATCCCAGGATTTCCAGAGGAGGACCAAATAGGAATACAATTTGCAACAGCATATATTCCTACCATTTTATCCTCTAGACACGAGTCAAAGTGAGTAAGAAATGGATTAATACTAGAAATGGCTTAACAAGAGAGGAAAATTGCCACAACTGAAAATGTTATCTGACCTTTCTTTAATCTATATTAACACTGCATTAAACTGTACTAGAGCAAGTCCGTCATTCAAAGGCAAAAGTATTTTATGACATTATATGAAAAATATATTGTTTATATGGCATATGCTCTATAAACAAATGTATTCTAAAATTCATTCTGAATAAAATGAAGACCAATTTACAGAATGTTCAAGAGAGCCAACAAATTCTGCCAAGAGACTGCTGTTGGGGAAGACATAGCTAAATTAATGACAATTCGGTAGAACAGGCCATACACAGTATCTTTTCAACATTTTGGCTAGAAATTTAGCACCTTAATCCCCACAAAACATTGAATGAGGGGGGAAAAAAGATAACTAAATAATCTAGATATAGAGTTGCTTCTTGTGTACTTTTAAACTAACGAGGTAAAGCAAAATAGATCACAGTCAGGAAGTCTCTTCCAACCTCCCTGGACCCTGGTTGGGCTGTGTAACTTCTCCATTCATTTATTCCCCTGTGAGACAGGTTTGTGCTAGAGGAAACCAAGGAGACCCTTTGTGCTCTAAAATTCCACAGCACTACAACTGTGCATAACCCTATATGGAAAATTAAATGAAATCAATAATAAATGCTTAATCTATTATTTAGGCCGGACTGTTCTAAATCAGAGAATACAAACTAGCAAAGTCAGCTCAGAAATACTCTCTCCTTAGAACTAATGCAAAATATAGAAAAGAAGGCTTTGAACATTTCTTGCTGGGAAAATTAAAAGAGACAAGCCATCTTATGCCTCAGTTTGATGAAAATACACACATAACCAGAGAAAAATATTTTCATTTTTTCTTTATATTAGTAAACTATACTAATTAGTTAATAAATTATAGTGGCAGACTAAATAGAGACTCTTTCATAGTTATCAGCATTATCTGGAGTCAATATGAAATAACTAAATGGTAGATCAATGCTTAGGACATTTAAAAAAACATTGCATGCCATCTCATAAGCCCATTTAATAACATTTAGAGGCTTTAATGATGCTAAAGAGAAATCTCAGCATCTAATGTTAACCATTTAATATTCTGCTCTAGGAACTGAAATGAATGTATCATTTTAGTAAATTTTAACAAATGTCTATCAGACCGTACCTCACGGCATACACTGTTCTAGGTGCTGGGAAGACAGAAAAAAAGAAAACAAATCCTTGATGAAGGGAGATCCTAACCTAGCAAAACAGATACTATTTATTTTGTTATAAAGGTGATGTACGCTGGAGTTATGGTTATATGACTCAGGTAAAGAGTGCATTTCTTTTTTGGACAACATCACCATTTTCTTTGCTATCTTCCAATTTTTCCTTCCTGTCCTATCCACAAGTTTCATATTTCATTTTCAACATACTGTCTGGTGAGTACTGTTGCTGCATTTGTTTACTCAAAACAGACACTACTAAGAGAAAGCTCTATAGCACATGCTATTATGTTGCTTTGGAAAAGAATCATAGAGCAGTCAGATAGGTGATGGAAGATAACACAACTGGTAACAAGTGGACCTGGAAGCCACTCAGGAAGTTTTGCACTTAGGCAGTTATTTCATTAAACCTGATCACTACAAAATGACTAGAGAGCAGCTATCGCATTCCAAATTAAGCAGCAGAGAAATTGTCTAAAAGTGAAAAGGCAGAAATGAGGGTCCAGGTTCAAGGGACTATTCATGAAAATTACACCATTCTGCAGCAACTCCCACTGGTTTAAATAAATACTTGTTATGGCAGCTGAGAGGTTAAATGTGCACAGTTTAAAATTAGGTAATAGCTTCTTACTGAAGCAATTATTTAAACCAAGAAAGACTGAAAGTTAAAAATAACTCATTGAAAACCGCCTCCGTGCTGACTGAACATATGCTGCCTTCCAGGCTCCACGTCCCCTTCAACAATGAAGGGGAGAAGCCAAAGACAGACCCACAGAGAGGTGCGAGCGAAAGGTGTGGGAAAAACAAGTGTGTGACCACAGGTGGCACCTGGCACCAAAGACAAAACTGTTTTCATGCCTGGCCCAAGAACACTCATTTTCCACATTGAAATCAGAGGATGCATCACACTTGGAAATAGTGTGGGGACCACGAATTGTACACTCAGGAGACTCCTGTGTGAAAATTCTGATATCTAGCTGGAAGGATGGCCCGTGCATTTACTCTGCTGGCAGTATCACCAAAGCAGAGAACCATTTGTCTCACCGTGAAAGATAAACAAGAATTCAAACAATTCATGACAACACAGCATAATTTCTCCCAAAGGCTTATTTGTCTAGCTATAAGATCAATATCAGAGCATTGTGGTTAAATTTCTTTTTTAAAAATGTCTTCTACCTACAAGATGTAGAACAAATACAAAACCAAAGTTTATACATGCAAAACGAATATTCTCTAGCTTTTGCCTGCTGGGGACACTATGACAGAAAGCAAAAGGCCACACCCAAATATTTTTCATCTTCTTTCTACTGTGTGTTTCTCCCCTCACAACAGCAAGCAGCCACACAGAAAGCACCCAGATGCATATGTCTACAAACACAGCTTAGGTTTTAGGTACAGAGAATTTCCTGCACAGCAGATACATACCTCCCTGCCCAAGTTATTTATAGATGTCTCTGGAACATAATATATGGTAAGACTTCATAGCACAGTAATTTTTTGAGTTTTATTAACATTACTTTTTACCCCTCCTACATCCCAGTCTGAGCAGCATGAGTGCAAAAAAAAATGAAAATACCCTTCTGGATCAAATTTTTCTGTATAATTTTTAAAGTATCAAAACACCTGGCACTGAAATCAGTAAGTCATTCTTCCATTCTAACTTTTTTTAAACAAGTGCACTCAAACCAGGCTGCAAGACACAAATGACTCTGCAATTGTCAAGTCTACCGCAAGAGTGTGCTAGGCAGAATTCTGGCCTTGGGATCTTCGCTTATAGTACATGGCAAGGGATTTGCAGATATAAAGCTTCAGACCTTAAAACAGAAATTATCCTAGATGGTCAGAGAGAGAAGCAATAGAGGTCAGGAATGCTTTGAAGTTTAGAAATCTCTGGCTACGGCTGTTTCAAAGTTTGAGAATGCTAGCTTTGAAAATGAAGGGAGTCCCCAAAGCCTAGGAATTGGGGAAGCCTTCAGGCTTTAGTGAGGAAACAAGATAACACCAAAAACCATAGTTCTGCCTATAACCTAAAAGTAAACAAATAGTTCTCCCCCCCTGAATGCCAGTGTCCTGAAGACTCCTGAAATCATGAGGTTAGCCTAGCGAGAGCAATATTCAACTGTTGGCTTACAGAATGTATTGCAAAACAATACCTTTATGCCATTTATCCCACCAAATTGGTAGTAATGTATTTGAGAAGTAATGGAAAATAAACGGAGATGTGTTGACTCTTGCATGGCATGGGGCAGTGAAGCTCAGATCAATGTTCTGAGCTCCACAGTGAGAACCATGCCAGGCACTCAGGGCTACAGAAGGAGGGTGAGGGCTCAGAAACATACTTGACTTCCAAGAGCTCACAGGATCACTGAGACAGGGTTTTGCTCTTCATTTTCTCTTTTTTTCTTTTCTTCAGAAGAGAAGAGGTGGGTAAGCAGAAGCCAATCACTCACCATGGAATAATAATAACATGACCAATGTTTAAGTAATCATACCTACTTCCTGGTTAATTGAATTAGAGATACAAAATAGAAAGTAGTGATGACAGTATGTTGTATTTAGACCAAAGTTAAAGTGTGTGAAAGTAGGAGCATACAATTGCTTCGTTTAAGTTTAAGTTGACCAACATACAGTTCTTACTTATCATATTGTACTGCTGTGAATATGGTGATCCAGAGAAAATCCATTTCAAGAATCATTCTGGATTTAAAGGTAATCTCTACACCCAGAATTTCCCAATTTTTAAGATGAAAACACCTTAAGGCTCCCACTTCTTAAAACCCACTCTCCCTCCCATATAAAGAGAGTTTGTATTTCTTCTTAGTTGTACTAGCTACAAATATGCCACAAAAAATACACAGGAGGGCAAAGGACACAAAGAATAGTAACATTTAAAAAATAAACTGAAATGAGGTAGTTTTCCTTTCTTTCTGGGCCATATTCTCCTTGGACAGGTAAGAGTTACATCTCCTTATGCCAGTGAGACAGGCACTACTACATTTACAGGAAGAAGCCTAGCGAAGTCATCTATGTTATGTTCAAGCAATTTAGCACAGAGCCAGAAAGCGACTCTGTGCACCCTTCCCCTCATGGAATCAGAAAAAGGTAAGATAACACAAAAGGGAAGCTGCCAGAATTGCCACGTCACCATGTACAGGGAGGCCTGCAGATGATTCTGGATGACAAGAGACAGTTAACTGATGAGAAATGAACTTTTCGTTTTGATTTTTAGTCTTTTGTTCTGCAATATAATTTAACTCATATTTAATGACATTTAAATTCATTTTTCTAACAAATAAATAAATATCCATTATGAGTATCCTATCTTTAAGCCCTATTCATTCAAATAAATATTTATTGTGTTATACCAAGAACCAAATCACAAAGATTTATGTCATGAAGGTTGTCTTATCTGGAACATACAGAAAAGTATGAAGTATGCATTACACAGATTGTTAGAAGATCATGAGTCTTCAGTAGGATAAAGGGAGATGACAAGAGAGAAGGGATCAGAAACTGGGGATGGACTGGGAGTGGGGGTTCATGAATAATACTAAACAGAAGGATCCTCATTTCCTAGTCCTCTACCAATAAGACAACTCTGACAGCAGGAAAGTCCTTGGAAATCGTACAATACTATATACATATACTCACCATCACTACTGATACTGCTGATATTCATGTGTCACTATGACTGGAAATACAGGTAGTCTGATATGATTTCATTAGAAATCATAATGCACATATATAATGGACTATATAAACATTGTCATTTTATGTTGAAATAGTCAAAAGTAGGAAAATACTTGATTTCTTAACAAGCTGCCTGAGTTGAAACATTTACATATACTGAAAGAGACTTGGAAGTGGGGCAAAAAACAGAAATGCACTGAAAGTGTATTCTGCCACTTATGACAATACAATGGCTGTGTTCCAATTTCACAGGATTAGTTTCTGGTTTAGAAGAGTTACTTCTTCAACGGAAGCTGCTGGTGGACAGAATGGAAATGCTAGCAGATTTCAGACCTCTGTCCTACAGGTCTCTTTCTTATTTTCATTCTTGTTTGATTGTTTTCAAATCTTGAAGCAGCAAGAGCCATCAAGGCCAGAAAGAAATCAATATATACTTTCCCATGTAGGCTGCTAAGCAATAGGAGAAAAGAATAAGATTATCCCAGACAGAACAACAACTAATCAGAAAAGTTACATGAAGCAGTTAAGAGAACTTACTCTCTAGCATGCCAACAAAGCATTCTGCTTGCTTCACAATAAACTATTTCTCCCATACAAGGTCAGTTCCCTGAAGAAAAGAATCCTGTCTTGCTTAGGCTACCATCCTCTCTACCCAAAGCAATATCTGGTGAAGAAGCTGACCTCTGAGTTAACCAAATGTGAAAATGCCACAAGGTACTAAGCAAATAAAAAACTAAAATACCTGAGACAGCAAACTCAGACTAGAAAACCACAAATCTACTCTCTCCCCTCCTACTCCACAGTGCATTTACCTCTCCTAGCTGCACTTCCTCAGCTCCAGTCACATGCAGAGTTCTCACATCTGTGCAAATCTCAGGAGCTGAATGATCTGCAGACTGCAAACTACCACAGACATCATCACCCACCTGCAGAAGCACACGGAGCATGACATGTCCAACGTATGTTTGATCAACAATGTATGCTTGACTAAACCAGAGAGCAAATCTAAAGAATGCCTACAAGTAGGAAGGGACATGAGAAATACATGAAATACCATAAAATCACTGTAGGCCTGGCCCAATGCTTTCCAAATTGCAGGGCAAGCATTCATGAATGAATTGTGACATCCACTTAGATGGAATTGTTTTTAGGGAAATGAAATAAAGCAAAACAGACCACAAAATGAAGAACAGTTGTATGAGATTTCTGCTTCTGTCACACAAGCCTATGTTCCCGTGGGGCCATCATACGGTTGAGCATTAACTTGAAGAAATGTGCTCAGAAATCTCCATTCAAGGAAAAGCAGTGCCCTCATCACAAATGTTGAAGAAGTAGATAACAAGTTTCCTAATGTTTCTTATATGTTACATTGATATAAAAGAAAACAAGGCAAAATTCATATGGAGTATGTAAACTACATGAATCTCCTTAGCTATGCCTCCTGTCCAAATCAGTATGAAAACTAACTGAAAATCTTAAGTCACAAAAGGAAGGATAAGAGAACAGAAAACAATCACAGATCACAACATGGATAAACCTGGTCTGCAAGCTGATGAGCTAGAATCAGGTATACCAGAACACTCAAAGAAATGGACAAGAACTGGACATAGAAGGACTGAAAGCACTGGTCAATTCTGGGCATTTTTAACATCCAATGTTGATGAAAGTTCTGGATGCCTTCAACTTGTATCCCATTAACTCTTTTCATTAAAACCTTCTCAAAGCTTACCAACTACTCCAGGAATACAATGTGAATTCCTGTTAAACCTGGTCCTGCCTTCCTTCCTTTAGCTGTTCCAGAAAACCTTCCGCAGGAAAAGCTATTCATCAGTCATCCTGAGAAACCTCTCACATTCCAGGCCATATTATAACCCCGTCTTTTGACCCTTTAGATCTCAGTTCAAACACCACCTCCTCAGAGGCCTGCCCCATCTCACCCCTGCTGAAATCATTCCCCTACTACTCATTCTCTAGCATGCTAACAAATCAACTTATTTCTCTATTTGCTTCACAATTATTTGTTTTTTTCCCCCCCACACACAAGCTCGGCTCCCTGAAGGAAGAGACCTCTCTTACCCAGGCTATCTCCCCTGTCTTCCTAGAACAGCATCTGGTTAACACAGGTGGTGAAACTGACCTTTGAGTGAATCAATTCAGGTATTTTAGCAGAATGAATAAATGGCAGAGGGAGAAGCCTCCTGTTTTCCTCCTCCTGCAACAGCAGCACCAGACAACACCAACTGACCATTAACACAGTGTATTAAATTACATTTTCACACTCATAAGTTAGGGACTTGTAAAGGATCAATTAAGGATTAAGGGACAAACATGAGATGGTTATTTACTGTATTTCTATTTCCACAAATCTAGCAGCTGAATTTTAGAAAGTTAATGAATGACTTATCAAGGTCTTACAGAGCAATATGCACACAGATTCAGGTGTGCTGCCTCCTGTTCAGAACATCACACTATTCTCAGGTTCAGACAAAACAAAAGGAAAAAAGATAATGAGGTGGGAAGGAATGGCCAGTACAACTACAGCATGAATACAACGTAAGAGGACCTAATTTCAGAGGTCTCAAGCCAGACCAACAATTGGCATGAAGTTCTTCAAGAAACGAACTACCAATGACTTAGGAAAAGGTTGCATAATCAAAAAGGATATAGTAGAAATATACAGAATGGATTAAAGAATAGTAGAAAAAAAGGGGGTTCTTTCTTTATCTATGCTATTAAGTACTTAGGAATTAAGGCAGTAGAATATACAAAGTAGACATACTGTGATCATGGGATGGTAACAAGCAGTAACAATACAAATAATAAACAAACAAGCAAATAAATAAATGGGCTTTCTTCCACTTTGAGGATCTGTCATGATTTGACTATTCAGCCCTCATCCAATTAATATTGGTAACTTAACCCTTGCATTGAAGAATTACTACTATGCCATGTTGTCATATTTTTCAGAAATAGTTTTAAAAACTGGAAAAATGATCTGCCATACTACTTCATCTGCTGCAAAAGTTATTGCAGAACTTCAGATTTCACTATATGTTGATTTTTTATGAGTTCAAACAATATAGAAATGTAAAATGAAGACAACAGAAAAAATTCCAAAGACTTGCCAATTTCTTGAAGATTGTTAAATGGAAAATATTCCAGAAGTACATATTCCAGTTAATTAATTAGAAGAAATTAATACTACTATTATTTGATTTCCGAACTATATATTTCATATATATAGTTCAACACATACACACACACACACATGCACACGAGTAAACAATGTAAAAATGTATCTTTGCATTTTAAATTAAATTCCTGAAAACATCTCCAGGAGAGAAACTTAATGTTTCTTTATACACTACGTGTGTGTGTGTGTGTGTGTGTGTGTGTGTGTGTGTGTGTATCATCTATTTGTAATTGCACAAATTTCAGATTCTCCAGTCTACAGTAACCAGTCACATTGATTTAATAGTAAACATTACAAACTTTCACTACAGTATAGTACTGTTGCACATTCAGGAGACAGTCTCTTCTAGAAGCATCTCTTTATCAGATTGTCCTACTTCTATCACAAGTGGACAAAAACAAGGCTCCATGACAACAGTAAAAAATAGATTTACCAGTATTTTTTGTTGTCTAAATTAGAGCCTGTTTGAGAGCAAGCTAACAGGAGAGCCCAACAACCATCACCTTACTTAGTACAGAACTGTGTGACTCCACTAAAAACATCATCATTCAGTTTAATAGTTTTATTACAAATTTATGAGCTTGTATTTATCTTTTAAACTATGACCAACATAAATTTCAAAAAGGAACTAAAAGACTGCCGTGGCTCTTACCTAAAGAATGTGCAGCTGTGGTTTTGGAGCTGAAAAACCGACCAAGCCCCAGATCTCCCAGTTTTACCACCCCAGTGGCAGTGATGAACACATTAGCTGGTTTTATGTCTGTGAATAAATAAAAATACCCCATGAAAGAACATGTAACTGCACAAACTTTAAATGGTAAGACATTTCATTTCATAGAAAGATTTTCAAATGCAGCTTTAACATTAAAGTTGGAATTTTAAACCCATCCCTTTAAACAACTGTATCAATTCTCAATCCCCTCCTTAGAATCATCTAGAGGGGTGTTATTACTAATCCCATTTAAAGAACATTGCATTTTCAAATAACTTCTTAGGAAATTCAATGTAAAATCTGTGTGCCACTTTTACCAATTTTGAATTTTAAATTATGATTTATCACAATTGTGCATACTATTATTTATTTAGATTGCTTTAAGACATTTGCTTGAAGAGCTTTGATACTGTTCCCACCCAGCAGCAGATGAATGGTGTAATTAATGCCTTGCCCAACTACCTGACTGGGATTGAGGACTTTGACAAGACTAAGACCTAAGGCCAGAGATTAGATTCTAAATGGCCGGAGTATGTGTTATTTCATCCAAAGCAGGAAAAAGAAGAGAAAAGAAAACCATCGCCTAAACCCACTTTTTTCCTAGAGAATATCCAGTATTTTCCCACACTTTTCTTTTTTCCACAACAGAAACTGGAAGATGGTCAGAAAGTTGGGAAAAATACTGTGCCCATTCTGACTTAAATTGGTGAGCAAGCTATAGTTAAACATTTATGATTCTAATGAAATTCTAATTTGTAGATACTCTGCCATGGTGAAAGATTCTTACAACCAAGTTTCTTAGTGATTGGTGTGACTGAAAGCAATACGAACTCCAAGTCCTTACCTCTGTGCATGACTCTCCGAGAGTGCATGTGCTCCAGTGCACTGCACAGTTGCACAAAGTATTTCCAGACAGTTCTCTCAGGAATCAGCCTCTTCTGCTTCTTAAAGTGCTTTTGAAAAAAATCAAAATAATCATTATGAGAATTAAAGTTTAAGACTGGATCCAACCAGGCAAAAATTCCAGTCAGACAGCCATGCCTACTTCTATCTCCTCATGATTAAAACAGTGTGTCCTTTTCTATACTGACATGATTCCTATGGTTCTACAAGTTTCACCTAACATCCTTAAGGTCAGTGCAAGATATGTTACACTATACCTCTGTGATGTCCATCCAGATGAATCTGTTTGCAAGAACAAGGTATCAGATTTCATTTTAACAAAGGCCAGAAAGAGGCCAGGAGCCAGTAGTTCACACCTGTAATCCTAGCTACTCATGAGGTCTGAGATCTGCTTGGAAACTAGCCCAGGCTAGTTAGTAATCTGCAAGTAACCACCAAAAAGCCAAGCTCACACCAAAAAGCTGTGGCTCAAGTGGTAGAGCATTGAGAAAGGGTAGTATCCATACTCAGCATGAAAGGATGAGAAAGAAGAGAGGGGGGGGAAGGGAAGGAGAGAGGAAGGAAAGGAAGAAGAAAGGAAGAGAGGGAGGAAGGAGGAAAATGAAAAGAAAAAAAAAACGAAAGAAAATGTCTAGAAGTCTAAAGGTAATTACATTCATCAGAAGACATGTTCTCTTGGCAAGTTGTAGTAAAGAATTCCCTTTAAATAGTGAAGCTTTTACTTATATGAAATATTATAATTTACTAAAAAAATTAAAGGGACTTAGGTAAAACGTTTTCATGCTATTCCTGAAAACGTGCACACTGAAAGGCAATATTGCATGTTGCCTGGAACAAGTGACTAAGTCCACAGAAGCAGGATCTTGGAGGTGCGCTAGGGTGAAAAGCTGGCAAGCTACTACCTAGAAGAGTGCAACACATGGTCCTTAAATTACAGAAACAGGTGTAGAACCAAAGACAGATTTGCACCCACCTTTCAATATTAAACCTGCTAGACTATACTAATAATGTACACAGGAACAAAGTTCATGAGCCAGATTCTTCAGGTAAAAATCATTTTTTCAAAAGCAAAAACAAAACCCAAGCTTGGGCACGGATGGCTCACACCTATAATCCTACTCAGGAGGCTGAGATCTGAGGATCATGGGAGCGTAGGAGGGAAAGTCTGTGATTCTTATCTCCAATAAACTACTCAGAAGAGGCCAGATATGGTGTTCTGGCTCATGTGGTAGAATGCTAGCTTTGAGCAAAAGAAACTCAAGAACAGCACCCAGTTCTTGAGTTCAAGCCCCAGGACTGGCAGTGGAAAAAAAGCAAACATGCAATTAATTTTGCATTTACTAATATTTACAAATGACCAAATAAATACTGTATTAAAATAGATTTCCACAAAAGTTTCTGATAATTTCAACGTTTTAAAGTATACAAACTATACTAGGCGGCAGATTTTAGCCATGCTCTTTAATACATTTTGTCATGGAATCATGGCATATTTCAGAAGGCAAAATGATATGATTTTTCACAACTGCACATGGAGAAAGGCAAAGCTACCCACACACTCAGCTTTTACCTCTGTGGCCAGAGGAGGGCATGCTGAAAGGAAATAGTTCAAGGAAATCTACTGCATACTTAGCAAAAGACCATTAGCCACTGCCTCACGTGCAGGCAATGCAGCAAAAATACGTCTTCAAAGCATGCCAATAACCTTTAGCTAGTCTGTATTAGAGTACATGTACAGAAATGTTTTCAATTTCAATAGATATTGCATCAGTAACACTGTATCCTATAAACGAACTAAGAACTAAGCAATCAGATGATAATTTTAAAAACCAATCAGGACCTTGGTAAATCTGACAACCTCTCACATCCTGTTTGGATAGGAAGTGTTTGTGACTGCGCTGTGCCAACATCAACTGCCATCCAAAGATGTGATGCTGTAAACTCAGTGCTTTATACATCATTTTCTCTGAGACTTGGAAGGAGGCCAAGCACAGCCTGTATATGTGCCCCCCTTCATTAGCATATCAGAGGACTATTTGATGTCACCAGGAAGATGGGACCCAGTTTCTCTGCATTCAAAAATAAATATACTGTATCTTGTAAGTATCAGGCCATGAAAGAGAAATTTTATGCTTTAATATAAATTCTAATCTCATCATAATTATAATTCACTCGGAAACTTACACTTTTTAAGTCTCACGATTCAAAACTAAATATGAAAGAAAAATATAATGAAAAATTGTCCTTTATTAAATTGTACATTAGAGATGTTATTAGACCAAGATGCCCTGTGTTCATATTCTCTTTTGAGACTGTCTATGACAATTTAAAAATGACAGTACTTGGACACCAACCTAATGTTAGGAGTGAGAAGATGAATGCCAGTGAAGTAAGGGGACATTAAAGGATAATTTATAAATTTTATTTTTGTGAAAAAATAAAGGTAGTTTGATTATTCCATTTTTAAGGACTGTTTAAGCATTGTGGTTTACCAGAATTCTTAAAGGACAGGTTTTGTTGGTTAGTGTTTTTCATATAAGAAGCACTTAGAAAGCCTGATTACTGGATCTGATTGTGGCCCTGTTGATTGACTCTTAAAAGAGCAAGAACCAAAAAATAGAATGAAAATGTGGATTATTTTTAATTTTTTTATTATATTACAAAGCATGAACTTTCAGGTCAACATATCACACACACACACAAAAAACAATTCCCTCATAAGACTTGTTCTAATAAAACATCTTTGAAAGTTTCCAAACAGATTTACTGTTCAAAAATCCTTTCTCTTAAAAAAGGCAGCCCTATATAATGATGAGCACTGGAAATGTAACAATCCCTCACTTGTCATAATTAGTATAAACCTTGGACTCTCTAGCAGAGGCCATATAGGATGAGGCTAAATGAAAGGACTTCCAAGATATAGAAACAAGAGCCATATAAGGTGTGACTGTTGTTCCTAATGTACTGTTATTTCTCATCTTACCTTTTTATCTGATATATTGTATATATGTTTATTTGTTTACTTGAAATAGGATAGGGAAGGGGGAAAACAAGATGAGGGCAGGGGGTGGGGGAGGGAAATGGGGACAAAAACATGAGAAGGGATAGCAATGATTGTTAAGAAATGTACCTTCTGTCTGGCGAATATAATTACAATAAAAAATAAAAAAGATTGTTAAAGGTTGTTATAATATTTATATGAACAAAAAGATGATGAGAGTAATTAGAGTGTATGGAAATAAACCCACAGATATGATTTAAAAAAAAAGATTATGAGAGTAAACTTTCAGCTAGTGAATGCTACAAAACACAATTTTAACTTCGTGTGTCCATAAGTATTGAACAATCTATGAACTGACAGAAAGTAACTTAGATATAAGGGACAACTATGACATAATTTTTGCTTTGTTTTTAAATATGCTAGTCTTCAAAAACAGTTTATTTTTAAATATTTCCTCCCTCTGATGATATAAAATAATATTTGTAGAAATGAACTCCAGGAAATGGAAACAAAGCTTTTTTCTTCATTGGTGTTTTTTTTATCTTTTCTTTTTATCTTGTTTATCTGTCTTTGGGAGGGTGAGAAGGCATAGAAATGGAGGGATAATGGGGAAACAAGCCCAACAATAGTACTCTCTAGACACTATATGGAAAATGAACTACACAATTGTGGGTGGAGATGGGAGAGAAAAATAGGAGAAAGCAAAGAAAGCGTTGGCATTGTTCAAAAAGAAAAGTACCCTTTACCTGACTAATGTAACTATAACTTCTCTACACATATATATTTATATATAATGATAATTAGATTAAAATATTATGTATATTATATAAATTATATTATAATAAAAAACTTAAAAATATATTCCCCACCATATTACCTATATGAAAATTATGTCATTCAAATAGAAAAACCATATAACAAAAACTAATCAACTTATAAATTTACACATCAACACTGGATTATATTGTTTGTTCAAGTTATGTGTAAAAAAAAAAAGACAACATACATTTCACTTGGGGAAGTTCAAATTACGTGGTAACATATTTGAATGCCACCCAAGTGATTTGTATTTAGGTAAGGAGACCAGCAAATGCAAGCAGCTTCTACAAAGATGGGCAAGTAAATGCACCTTAACTGTCAATACCACTGAAGTGGTGAAATGTCCTCCTACAAAGTGAAGGTACAGACCAAACCCAATTGTATGATGGATTATCTGCCTAGGTTCTGTTATTTTGACCAAGTGACCTGGCTCTGTAGTCAAGATACTGCACATGGGCAGAGACTGTGTGGCTCCTTCCTTCCTTCTTTCCTTCCTTGCTCTTTTTCTTATTATATTTAAAGAGTTGTACAAAGGAGTTGCCATTCATGTATCCTGTTCAAAACATTCTCACCAATCCCTCCCCTATCTTCACTTTTCCTAATTTTGTTGGACATACATCTGATTCTTACCCACAATCCCCACCCCCATTCTCCTGTTCATTCATCTACTCCTTTCCCTTTCTAGGACCTGCTTCCTGGTGTTTATTTTGTTGAACTTTGACTTTGCCTTTCCAAAAAATGACAGTGTTCAAGATCTCCCTTGAGTCTACTACATTTCAGCTAATACACTTGAATATATTTGCAAATCAATCTACACTCAATCTACCTTCAATATATAAGGGTAAACATGATTCCTTTGTCTGTCTAGGTCTGGCTTACTTTACTCAAAATGATTTTTTTCCAAGTCTTTGCACTTCTTTACAAATGAGACAATGTCATTCTTTCTAAAGGATAAGTAAAATTATATTGTGTATATATACCACATTTTCTTGATCCATTCATACACTGAGGGCATCTGAGCTGACTGCATACCTTGGCTGTATTGAACAGGGCTGCAGTAAACATAGTTGTGATGGTAGCTTTACTCTGTCCTGGTTTGTAAGTTTTGCAATCCTAACTCTCTTCCTTAAAAAAATCTCTGGAGGAGCTTTAATGCTATTACTCTGAACAAGTTTATCAAGGACCTTGATTTACAACAATATTCCTATCTGTGACAAAGAGAAAGATTTAAGCCTAAGATATGGCAGTATTTAAGGAAGACAATTTCAGGAAAACAGGGGAACCATGAACAGTGGTTTCCCAGCCACACACCCCCGCAGCCATGCCTGTCCTACTCTCATCTGCACATCTTCCCATTGCTACCTCAAAAATCTCATAATTTCAAAGGAGCCACAACTGTGTAACTGGTCCTTGGAAGCAATACTAAATTTCTTTAGCAATGTATTGCTGCAGAGGAAAAGCAACTAATATGAGTCTGGTGTCCAATCAGTTTTGGAGAGGACTGGGAAAATGGCAATTTCTTGAAATTAAGTAATGAAGTTGTCAGAGAACGAGCATTACAGGCGCCAGCTGTTCTCCACTGCTTCCAAGTACAGATCAAGTAGAAGAGAGTTAAGGTAAGGAAGCATAGCCTACCTAGAAGTGTTGCTGCACACATATGCCATAAACCTTTGAAAACAGATCTGGTGTCAAAGCTAGAAACCAACTGAATGAACAACAACTATACTGGCTCTCAGTTTCTTCACTGTGCTAATTAGTGAAGAGATCATCTGTGACGGTTCTGCTACCACTAAATATAACCTACATAACCTGTGGTTCTAAAACTTCAGTCACAAAATTGAAGTGAAAGTGTCCACTTGGCATTAGTCACCCTTAAACATGATGGTATGACCATCCTCTGTATGCTCAGTTGTTAAAACATCCAAACCCCAGAGATTCCCATCGTCTCATGTAATATTCTAATGATTCTTTAGGTAAGATGGCAGGTAGCCAGAGCTCTTAGTATATAACTTGCTATTAAGTCAAATACTTCTCACCACTAGTTTTTATAAGTCACTTTGCAGAAGACAGGCACGATGGCTCACACTTGTAATCCTAGCAACTCAGAAGTCTAAGATCTGAGGACTGCAGTTCAAAGCCAGCTGGGGCACTAAAGACCTTGAGATTCTTATCTCCAATTAACCACTAGAAACTGGAAGTGGTGCTGTGGCTCAAGCGGTAGGGCAGTAGCCTTGAGCTGAAGAGCTCTAGAACACCCAGGCCCCAAAGTTCAAGCCTCCACAACTGACCCCCCCCCCCAAAAAAAAACCTCACTTTACAGTCACTTTCACATAATTAATCCACAGAGACTGGAAATGGGACCAGTAACTGACTCTTCTAAGTGTGACTTTATTGGTGGCCCTGGGGTTTAAGGTTATTCACTTTCTAGGCAGAAGCTCTACTACTTGAACCACATTCCTAGCTCTTTATGCTTTTAGTATTTTACAAATAGGGCCTCTCTCTCTGTTCCAGCTGGCCTGTATTGAAATCCTATTTGTGCTTGTTCACATCTAGTATGAAAAGCTCATGTTTCTGCACCCATCTTTTTACTCATTTCTATGGACTTCCCTCGCTTTTGGCCATAAGCTAACCTCACATGGCTATGCTCCTGATCTAGCCTCCTGAGAAGCTAGGATTACAGGCGTGAGCCACCACATCCACCTGAGGGTTTTTTTTTTTTTCATATACAGCAATCTTTCTATGCAAACGTTTTTCTTAGTTATTTTGAGATACTGGCAAACTTCCATGCATTCATTTACACAATTCCATGGAAGTTACACATGTAAAGCATATCTTAATTAAAATTTTGATATATAACACTGATTCGCAGTATGCAAATGTACTTAGCTATCTGAATAAAACTCAGATACCTTAGGCAATCTGATGGATCACTTTGCAATCCTAGCAACTGTGAGTCAGAGATCAGGAAAACTGTAGTACAAGGACAGCTCAGGTAAAATTTATCCAGAAACCCTTATCTCACTCAATAAGCCAGACATGGTATTTCATGGCTATAATCCTAGTTATGTGCATGAGAGGTACAGACAGAAGAACTGCAGGCCAGGGCTAATACCAGGAAAAATTACAAAACCTCAACTGAGAAATGATTAAAGCAAAATAGAGGTAGGCAATCTACTTTTTAAATAGATAAAGGAACTACAGGCCCTATAAGGAACAATCCCTGCATGGCTGTAATTTGAATCATTCTTAGGAAAAGTTTTCCATTACTAATATGCACATGGAGGGGAAATGCCTTTTAATACTTTAAATGTTTTCTCTCCTGAATCAGAGTACTAGAGATAAAGTGAGATTTTCAGAAAGTAGAAAGTTAATCTTCAGCACAACACAGAGGATCATAAAGAAAATGAAAGTATTTGCCCCTTTAGGAGGTTCTGTTCGTGTCAGATTGACAATAGAAAGATAGAGGGATGTTTTATTTTTCTCAATGAGTGAAGAGAACAGCAGAACCACAAGATGTGTCAAGAATCTCTGCACAGAAATGGAACTAAACAGAAGTGAGATGCTGGGGGTGATGAGGTGTGTTTCTCCTCTCTTTACCAGCTGCCCTCAGTCACTGGAACGCACACTTGTGTTTCACATAGCAATGGCAGCTTCACATCAGCATCATCTTCACATGTAAGGGACAAGGAGCTCCTGGAAAATTATCTTCTAAGTCTTCCTAAGTAAACACAGCTCAAATTTACAACCTTTGAGTTACAATGACTATATTACAGAACTGTCAGGTATGAACTTACTGCAACCTTGAGTATATCTATTTCACTATCCAACTACTTCAGTTCAGAATCCACATGTAACCTTGTTTTGTAAAAATATTTTTGTAGATAGCACACCTATATAGAAACACACATATGCAATAAGCAAATGTATATGAATGTGTAAGGATACCTATGCATCTGTGTGTATATTTAGATTACTCAACCTGTGTATACTTTCTGATAACATCACTAATGGGTAACCCTCACATCCAAAACACCTCTGAAGTAAAATCTAAGGCAGATGAGCATCTGACCCACAGGGCTCAGTGGAGACAGCGGCACCTGCCAACACTTGCAATTCTCACGGCTGTCTGGCCTAGAGTAGGCTTTAGCCAGAGGCTGCAGTGGAAGCAGGAGCTTCCGTAAGCAGTAAATCAGCTATCAAAGGCAGAGGGTGCTACTGGGAGGCTTTCATAGCTTTCGAGTTCCAAAGGTTGAGGCACTAAAAGAAACTGCGGGGTTTCATTTCTAACATGGCCCCTAATTTTGGAAATGTAAAATAAAAATTTGTCTTCTAGTTAATTTATCAAAGTCAGTGCTAAGATGCAGCTCACTCTCCAAACTTCCCAAACACTTCAGTGCAATTCTCTCCCCTTGAATAGAAGCTGGGTATGGGAAGACTATTCCCAGACGACATATACTCCAGAGCATGAAAATTTTTTCTGGTGTATCTACATTTCCTTATTAATTGACTTTACAAAAATCTAAGGGAACATTCCACTGGGTAGGCCCTGCCAAATTAGGTGGGTCTCTCCAAGAAATCAGGAGAGATCTGAAGCAGAGAAGCTCTCTGGCTGGCCTTCTGGCACCTGATGCAGAGCCAGAGGACCTGGAGGTACAACCAGGAAGCTTGGAGGGACTTTGTTTGCCCAGCAACAGAAATATGGCAAACAGCCTAGCATTCAGAGAGCTGCAGCTGCTACCGGTACCTCTACTTTCTAGGACTGCAAGAAAGCCTACTAACAAGGTCCTAGATCCCTGTCCACAGAAATTGTTTTTAAACTGCTGCATTTGTGCACGCACAGAGAAACACACACACACACACACACACACACACACACACACACACACACCCCTAATGTTTAGCTGTGGCTCAAGTGGTGGAGCTCTAGTCTTGAGAGAAAGCCTAAGAACAGTGCTCAGGCCCTGTATTCAAGAACTGGGACTGACTGGCAAAAAGAGAATTATAAGATTGTACTTTGTTTTACCGATAGTCTAGCAAAACGTTTGTTTTTTTTTAATATAGATATGTGTCTATGTTTGTTTTTTTTTAATTTAGATATGTGTCTATATTATATTTTCTATTTGTCTCAAACTGAGTCGCAAGTAGGTCCTTCCAAACACAGGTATTTCCAACAGTGCAGTGATTGAGGCCCTCTTACAAAGGGGTTATAAAGTTTAAAACACTTCAACACTTCTGCTGACAAGTAGAAACAAACAGAACTCTGGTTCTCTCAATGTGGGGCCTTAGCCTCCTCTCCACTGCCTGTGATTCACGAGAATGGGGAAACAGTAGACTCAGACTAAAGGAAACCTATAGGATACACAGCATAACCCCACTGAAATCTGATGGGTTAGTATTTTACATTCTGACTGCTGATAATAAAGAAATGTAGAAATGAAGAATTCTGGATTTCCTTTTATCCTAAAATTCATCTGGGAAGTATTTCATCTGACCACAGCCTCAGGTACCCCTCTGTTATTAATTAGAGAAATACTGAATATTTCAATGAAAAATGCTTTAATTATATTTGTCAGTCTGCTCTAAACCAATTAATTATTTACTTGTAAAAGTCTTTGATGCAATGCTATCCAGAGGTTCATTTCTGAAATGCAGACCAGAAGCTATAGTTCCTCTTCTACCCCAATTAAGCTGAAGACTCGAGAGAGTGAACTACATTGTTGTGGTACACAATAATTTACAATATTACACATATAAAGAAATGAATCACTTTCTTAGTTAATGCTATCCTTATAAAGTGCTAAGTCACTGTTGTGTTCCTTCATAAAAGAACATCTGACTTTTTTTCCCCTAATGTAGTCTCTTTCGCAGAGAACCACTTAAGAACCATCAATGAAATAGCCATGCCCCCAAAAGACCACATGAGTGAGTGCTGTGGGGCAAGGGCACTCCAAGGATACTCATGTCAGGCAATCAGTTAGGGGTCAAAGGGAAAGGCGAACACCTGCAGGCAAACAGACATAATCTGGATAAAAATGGAGAGATATGTCCCTGGAACCATGAATGTGAACATCCCCAAGATGGGAAAATACAACACAGAGGGTCAGAATAGACCAGATGCCAGAGAACAAATCAGAAGTAAAGCAAGGAAATGAGCAAACACACAAAACAGATGAAAATTCTTCCTGCAGGGAAGAATTATCACACAGACATGGTAAATCTTGTTAAAATATTTTATCCTCATTAAGAGGATTGAAAGCAAAGGTTTTTCTTTTTCCTTTTTTTTCTGCCCCTCTTACAGACTGAAAGAGAAACAGATTTGCGGAATGGGCACAGAATGCTGACAAAGGAGCTGGAAACTCTGACCACACAGGGGAGAGAAGGTTCACTCTGCACTTTAAGGGGATGGGTAGAAATAGAACCACTGGAGAAATCTCAAAGACAGTCAGTAATAAAGAAATAAATAAACATACAAAGAGAACTTAATAGAGAAGTGTCAGTGAAGAGTGATGGTTACCAGCACACACAACTAGACAGCCTAGAGCTGAGCTGAGCCAAGCTAAGCTAAGCCAGGAGGCAGGGAGGCAGGGAGGAAGGGAGGCAGGGCTGTAATGAATACAGAACTGTATGCTGACACTCCGGGCTAAATGGGCTATAATGAACTTAAAATTCAAGGACGCGCCATGAAAAATACAAGAAATAAGGTGAAAGGGAGTAACTGGGTAAGAAGAATACCAAGAAGTCAAAAGCTAAACTAGAGCGGTAAAAGACACTTCACTGCAGCTAGGACATTACATTCAGATCCACTGAGAACAAGGCTCTCCCATGGTATGTTGGGACCCAGTAAGCTGGTGGAGACGTACTTTAAGGGAATGAAAAGCAGAGCCCCGTGCTGCTGAGAAATAAAGCAGGAAGCTGGCTCATTACCACACATAATTCTGTTTTTCTGACTCAGTCTTACTGACAGGTAAGAATTTACTTACTTTTCCATCTCCACTATGGAAGCGACCTAAAACACTAATGAAGTTTCGGGCAAAGACTTTGCTCTTGGTTTTACTCTCCTGTCATGACTGTCTGGTATTTGTATATTTGCACTTGTGTATTTGCATTTCTTTATAAAACTACCACTATCATTACTACCATTAAATTGCAAAAGCTTTTGTTGTGGATGGCTGTTTGTCCTAGTGGAGAGAGTTTCTAAAACAGATTCAGACAACTTTAAACACAGACAGAGCATTCTGTTCAGAGCATTCAAGGGCTGATAATACATTAACTTCTCATACAGCAATTTAGTAGAGGAAGCTCTAGTAATCTGCCACCTTACAGATAAGGAAATCAAGAGAAGGTAAGTGACATGAGAGTCAAGAGTGCTGACATTTCTACACTGAACTTCAAGGGCAGAATTCTTAACCATCGAGCACCTGGATCAGAATAGTGCACTAATGCTCATAAGAAAGTGCAAATTACGTGGCTATTGATATTTTTTTTCTGGGGAAGAAGTCCAGGACTTCTATCCAACTTCCCCAGGAGCCCTGTTAAACTAAACGATTAAACCTATTAAAGGAAAATAAGTTTTTGCATCCAAAAAACCTGATTTCAAAAATACCAGGATGTTTTCATTTCTTCAGAGGTTTTTGGTGTCAGTTGTAAGGCTTGAACTCAGGGCCTTTTTCTCTCAGGGCTAGTGTTCCACCACTTGAGACACAGCTTCCCTCTTGTGTTTTGGTGGTTTGGGAAATAACAACCCTATGGATTTCTCTACCCAAAATGGTTTTGAACTGTGATCCTTACATCTCAACCTCCCAAGTAAGCAGGGTTATAGGTGTGAGCTGATGGAACCCAACTTCAAAAATGTCAGTTCCATCTACTAGGAACAATCTTCTGCTCCTAAAGTGCCAATGTTAGCTTAACTCCCAGATTTAATTCCCAAATTTAGTTTAATTCCAAGAATCCTTGGAAAGATTAACTAGGATAACACAAAACACAAAACAACTAACTGTTTCAGAACCCAGATCATTCACAGACATAAAACTTCAGCCAACTTGAGAAAGCCATGTACTCGTGACCAATCAGGTAAGAATACTCTCTGTCCACTTAGACTGGAGCCCCAATGTTGCCTGTGTGTGGCAAGGAGTAGATAGATATTTAAGAGTGGCTCACAATACCGCCACCATGTAATCTCCTCAAGCATGGAGACACTGGATAAGCTAGTAATTAGCTTTTTCCTAAAGATCAGAGTTGATAGACAGACCTGAATTCCCAAATTATCACAGACATTGATGTGAGAGAAGTTATCAACAATAAGAAGAAACAGAGCAGCTACATATAACCTCAAAATCTTGTGAGGCTAAGTGGTAATAGTCTAAATTCTTAAGTATTAATTGTGAAGTGTGTTTTCTTATATTTTAGAGAAAATAATGACATGGAAAAGTAACTTGCCCAAAGACAAACAGCCCTGAAGTTATTATCTTTGGGATTAATATAGCTAGCAGCTGAATATAAATCCAACTCGCACACACATAGGAAAGAAAGCTAAACTTCTCACACAGATCAGGTGAAGATAGTCCCCCCCCCCCAAGAAGAGGTCAGGCTACTGACCTCTTTTCCCTGTCTTTCTTTTCTGATGTCCAAAAGACCCAGGATTGAGGATGGGTGTGCTCAGAAAAAATGAAGCCGAAAAACTCCAATTTGAGAAGAAAAGTCTCTGGGTCTGTTTTCAGATTTTCTGAAGTGTTTTGCTCTTTCGAATGACTAGTTTCAAAATCCTTCTCTTCACCCACCATATTCAGCACTATGTTGAGTTCCTTAAGTACTTAATATGCCTATATGTTTCACACAATTCTGTGAGAAAAGAATAAAATTAATTTAAGAAGACTTTACCTTTATCATTCTGGAGAGATCACCAGCATCTGCTAATTCCAAAACTATGTTGAGCTCATTATCTTCAATGAATGATGCGTAATATTTAATTACATTGGGATGGTTGAGTTGCTGAGGAAAAAAGAAAACTGTAATCAAAAACTTTTAAGTTCCAAAGAACCATTGCAGTTTCGTAAATGAAAACTACATCTATTTCCTTTGTTTTTTTGGCCAGTCCTGGGACTTGAATTCAGAGCCGAGGCACTGTCCTTCGGCATTCTCAATGCTAGAGTTGTACCATTTAAGTCATACCACCATTCTGGCTTTTTCTGTGTATGTGGTACCAAGGAATTAAATCTAGGGCTTCATGCATGCCACTCTACTTCATTTTTAAATTATGGAAATTTTTTCTTTAACCTAGTAAATTTTGAAACAAAGACTGCAATTTTTTTTGGGGGGGGGGTTGATTTATCCTTGGACTCGAACTTAGTGCCTAGACACTGTCCCTAAGCCTCTAAGTGCTCAAGGATACCACATTGCCACTTGAATTACAACATCACTTCCAGTCTTTTCCAAGTTATTGGAGATGAGAGTTTCATGGACTGTCCTACCCAGGCTGGTTTCAAACAGCAATTCTCAAATCTCAGCCTCCTGAGTACCTGGGATTATAAGCATGAGCCACCAGCAACTAGCTAAATACAGCAATTATTGAAAGAAAAATGAGAAGCTAACTTTAATATTCTTAATTAGAAATAATACACTTTTTACTTAAAACTTTTTAAGTACGTCTATCCCCAACTGATATAAAAGTACCTGCAGTAAGTTAATTGCATGCTTTAATCACTAATTGGTAGGAATTATATACTTAATAAAAACTGGCATTTAACAGCACTCAATATTAAATAAAACATCTCTTTGAAGTTATTGATAGCCTGAGCATAAATCTAGCTAACACAAAAGAGCAATATACATCTACTATATCTAAATATTGTTTTTAATCATTTTTTCTTCCATATTTTTATTGCAATTATAATTGATAGAAGGGTTACATTATATTCACCAGATAGAAGGTGTATTACTTCACAAACATTGATACCCTTTCTCATGTCTTGGTCCCCATTTCCATCCCCCACCCTCACCCCTAACTATTGTTTTTACATGAATATTTATAGATATATAATGTACCTATATAGCTTAGTTCTTTAAAATACTCCTAAAAATATCCACCTTGTAAATTCACTCTCCATACACATAATTTTCTTGTTCAGTAAACAAGGTAACACAGGACAAATCATTCCTTAAAAAAATTATTCATAGGTGGGTATGGTGACATATGTCTATAATCTCAGCTATAGTGGAGGTAGAAGCAAGTGGAATTCAAGTTTGAATCCAGCCTGGGGCAAACTAGCAAGACCCTATCCCTAAAACAAAGTAAAAATAAAAGGTCTAAGGGTCTGGCTCAAGTGGTAGAATCTTTGCCTAGCACACTCAGGGCCATGAATTCAATCCTCAGTACAGGACCAAAAAAGAAAAATCACTCATGATCTTTCTCTATTTTTCTACTTAAAGTTTTTTTTCCATATTTCCTTTAGGAATATGTTATTTGCACACTAAATTTTTTTTTTCATTTTTTTATTGTAATTAGTAAAAGGGTTACATGATATTTGCCAGATAGAAGGTGCATTAATTCACATACATTGATACCCTTTCACATGTCTTGGTACCCATTTCCCTCTCCCCCCCACACCACCCTCCCGTCTTGGTTTTCCCCCCTTCCCTATCAAATTTCAAATATCCAAATACAAATAAATTCAATATATCAGATAACAAAGTGAGATACTATAACAATATGAGATAACCAAGGGATAGCAAAGGAGATGAGAGACAACATAGTACATTAAGGACAACAATCATTCATTATATGGCTTTTGTTTCAATATCCTGGAGGTCCTTTCAATTAGCTTCACATTATATGGCCTTATGTATCAAGATTTTGCTCTATTGCAGATCTCTGCTAGTAGAGCCCAAGGTTTCTACTGATTATGACGAATGAGGGAAACCATTGAGCCTAAGTTCCTTTGAGTCTGGCTTACTTCACTTAATATGACTTTTTCTAAGTCTTTCCATTTCCTAACAAATGGGGCGATGTCATTCTTTCTGACAGCAGCATAGAATTCCATTGTGTACAAATACCACAACTTGTTGATCCACTCATCAACTGAGGGACATCTGGGTTGGTTCCATATCTTTGCTATGGTGAATAGTGCTGCAATGAACATTGTTGTGCTAGTGGATTTAGTATGTCCTTGTTTCTGGATGGTTGGGAAAAGGCCAAGTAGTGGAATTGCTGGGTCAAAGGGGAGTTCTATGTTTAGTCTTTTGAGGCACTGCCACACTGCTTTCCATAGTGGTTGAACGAGTTTTGCACACTAAAATTTTATTCACATTCAAATGTCAAGAAATAAGTAGAGCCAATGGAAATTTGGAGCTTTACTTTTATCTTTTGGAATAAAGCTGAGTTGTTTTAGGAACTAACAGCACAAATAGGTGATATAAAAACATCATGTCCTACCTAAAAATTAAAAATGTAACATAAGTCAGGCTCTACTGGTTCACACCTGAAATCCTAGCTACTTAGGAGGCTGAGATCTGAAGATTGCGGTTCAAAGCCAGCCCAGGCATGAAAGTCCTTGAGACTCTTACTTCTAATTCATCACTAGACACTCAGAAGTGGGACTGTGGCTCAAAAGGTAGATACTACCCTTGAGCTGAAGAGCTCAAGAACAGTGCCCAGGCCCAGAATTCAAGTCCCAAAACTAACCAAAAAAAAAAAAAAAAAAAGTAACATAAGCCAGAGCATTTCATAAAAGAACTACATAAGGAAAAAGCAGTGCAGAAACAACGCAGATCTTAGATTTCAGTGGAAGAAAATATAAAAAGCTGTTTTTGACTTACTCTTCTTATTCACCCTTTGACAAATGTGGAAAGAAAGATTTAAAAATATTACTTAAAAAATATGGGGGGGGGCAGGAGTTTGGCCTAGTGGTAGAGTGCTTGCCTAGCATGCATGAAGACCTGGGTTCGATTCCTCAGTACCATATATATAGAAAGAAAAAAAAAAACAGAAGTGGTGCTATGGTTCAAGTGGTAGAGCTCTAGCCTTGAGAAAGCCCAAGGACAGTGCTCAGGCCCTGAGCTCAAGTCCTGGACTGGCAAATAATAACTAACTAAATAAATAAATAAATAAATAAATAAGGGAACTATTTGGCCTTGCCCACAGTCTCAATGTAACACCTTCAGCTAAAGCAAGTGTGCATTTAAAGTGCTTAATTTTCACAATATGTCTACCAGACATGGTCCAGAAAAACTTCTTATGCTTATTTATCTTTTCCCTACTTTGAAAAATGCATATTCCACCAAATATTCTGATTAAACTGTTTTATTCTAAACCCAAAATGTAGATATTCTTCAGTAAGTCACATTCTAACAGGAAATAAAACTTTTTTGCTTTTGCAGTATTTTGATAGATTACTTGTCAACATGTTTAGTAATGCTAGAAAAAGCCCATGGTTCATTTTTATTTACCTTAAGTAGATCTATTTCTTTGATGCAATCAGCACGTGCTTTGGCATCCATTAAATCAAATATCTAAAAACAGAATCAGAATTATTAATAAAGTGATAAAGTATATTTCAACCTTCACGTAAATTTATTAGAACACTAAAGTTACATATACAGTGCATTATATATACTTTGCAGCTGCACACAAAATACATTTCATTATCAACTGTAGGGATCTGAGGACACTGTATCTCATATTTCCACTGAAGCACACATCTTTCCCTTTATCAGAGTTGGTAGTTAAAACAGAAGACAAGAGCTAGATATCTACTGACATTCAAGTCTTCTGTTCACATGAACAGAAATGAGTTAATAGACATTAAATGTATTTCATGAACTACTTCACCTAATTCCTATTTACTCCTCACGAGAGCAGTACTATTCCTAATCCAGTGTTAAGATGAACGAAAGGAGGATTACAAAATTAAAGAAACTGGGGAAAGTCCACACAGCTAATTAATTGGAGCAAGCGGAATTGATTCTTAGAGCTACTCAATGAGGACTCAAGCTCTGAACCACTAGTCTACTGGTGCAGATCATTTCTAAAAGGACTAATATACATAATCAAGACAGGAACAATCATTGCAAGTGGGTGAAAACTGATCCCTCGAAGAGAGAAGTCATAAAATTTTATTGTTGTAAACATAAAGTATACAGTACCATAAATAGATTACAGTATCTGTGGTATTAGAAGTTCACGGAGGGATTAAAAAGGTGTCTCAGGCTCTTTGAGGCTGGTGCCAGTGGATCATATCTGTAATCCTAGCTACACAGGAGGCTGGGATCTGAGGATCATGGTTTGAAGCCAGGCCTGGCAAGAAACGTCTACAAGACTTTTATCTCCAATCATCACCAAAAAGTTGAAAGTGGAGATGTGATTCAATAGTATAATGGTAGCCTTGAGCCAAAAAAGCTCAGGGACAATGTCCAGAACTCAAGCCACAGGGGGAGAAAAAGGACTCTCTGAGAGATCATAAGGAAGGGAAAGTTGAGAATTAACTATCTATATGAAAAGCACAAAATTAAATCATACACCCAAAGGAAAGATCTCTGCAAGGAAAGATCTCTCAAAGTTCTAAATATATGGAAAACAAACAAAAATTTACACTAGTTATTTCAGAAAATCTCCAAATAAGTCAATGTCACAAGCCAACATTGGTCAAATTTTTAAGGTAACATTTGCCAAGCACTGAGTCTCAGGCCAGTGATCCTAGTTACTGAGAGGGTTGATCCAAGTGTAATGGTTCACAGCCACTTCAGATAGGAAAGCTTGTGAGACTGATAACCAGCAAGAAAGGGACTGTCATCAAAGGAAGAAGGCAAGGAGAGAAGGAAGACAGTTGGTATACAGAATTTCAAAATTACTATAATCAAGTGAACCATGGAAGGAAGTACATTTTCAGAAAGATTAATTAATGCTACCATTATGATTTCAAAGAAGTAGACATATTCAGTATACAGACTACTTTCCATGTATGATAATCAGCAAGCATGGAGGAGAAAAAAGTCATCAGAAGTTAGCACACTCATTTGTAAAAGTCTGGAATGAGGGAAGTGGATGATGTGGGTCAGGAAGAGGGGCCTTGAGAACCAAACTCAAGAATCTGGATGGAAGTTCTGAAGTGTTTATAAGAAAATAAAAGGATTGTCAATGTAGTGTATCAGCATCTGAACTCAATGGAAGTATTCAGGAAGAAGTCTAACAGAGCTGGGAACAATGGAGCTCTTTGGATAAGAAATAGCAAGTTAGATGAGGAAATTCAATAGATGATTCTTTAGAAACTTTTAAGACTTGGCTTATGACTCATCAACAAGGAAAGTCATCTGGCTAACAATATTTTTGATGTCTTCATGTGAGCTGCAGAGATTACTTTTTTAAAAGGATAAATCATGGCCTTTCTGTTCAGTGCAAATGTAACACATGAGGAGAATCAATAACATGTCTAAAATGCAGTTCTCCTCACAAAGGTTTGCACACATGTTCTCTAGTTAAATAAGCGGAGCATAGCTTTGTAACATTCCTTTCTCTCTTCTGTGAGATAGTTCCTGTTTAAATTAGGAGATGCCACAGCATCCTTTGTTAATGTTTAACAAAGAAAAGAGGAATATCATTCTGAAAGAATACATGGCAGTTTCCTACAGCAATTTCAGCATAGTTGAGCAGGGTGCTCGCAGAATGTATGTGTGTAGGGGGAGGGAGAGTAACTAAGACTAGTGGTAACATGACACAAAATAACTCATGCTTCTTCCAACTTCCAATTCGTAGAAAAGAAAGTACAGCCAAGTAAAAATTATTGGGATGGCACAAGTTCTTCCTACTTCCATTCTTTTCTCCCTTGTCTTTCTACTTCTAGTGACAAGTGTGACTAAATAATAAAAAATCACTAGAAACAAGACTGAGTCTGGTCTCTCTTCCACACTCACCATCAGCAAGAAGACTGAAAAGGGAGCCAAGACCCTGCACATGAATTCTTCCACCCATGCATCTTTGCACATACCAAACAGGAGCTCTATCATTTGAGCCATACCCCTACCTTGGCCCAGGCTGACTTTGACCAGGATCCTTCTATTTGTACTTTCTACCACAGATGGAAAGAGAGGTGCTCAACACTATACCCAGTTTTTTTGAGGGAAGGAGAGGGTTCCCCCCTGTAGAGATGAGGGTTTCTGAGCTTTCTGCCAGGCTGAATTGCAATCTTCCTGATCCCAGCCTCCTATGTAGCTTGATAGCAGTCACAAGGTACTGGACCCAGCTATTGGCTAAGGTGGGGTCTTACCAATCTCTAGGAAATGGGATTTCAGAAAAGAGCCACCAGAACTCAGCCATCTTCCAATCTTGACTACCCCTGGCAAATAGGCTTTTTTTTAATATTGAATTTCTAATTTTATTTTGAAATACTGAAATTTGATGGTTATAGCCTTACTTAAGAATCTGTTTCCTCTATACTCAGATTCACAGTAGCCATTTAATATATTTCACAAATTAATTAAGTTTCTTTAGTAAAGGAGTAATCATTTCAAAAATCATACAGTTCAAAATATGAATTACTGCATTCTATGTTGCATATTCTTAAGTGGCATATTAGAAGAAAGAAATGAGCAATTTTTATATTGTACTCATGACAAAGTAATAACACTCAGCATTAACGAGTAGCACCCATGCTGGCTCTTCATCTTTAGGCACAAATGAGGCAGAAGTCATAGATTGAGAATATCAGGAAAGACACCTAAGAATACCAGAATTTCTGTTTATAATAACTAACCACTGTAAACAACCTACACCCCCATTAATAAGAACTAAAAACGATACAGCAGTGAAAAAGATAAAAGATAGCCATGTGACTTCACAAGGATTAACTGCTCAAAGATGATGTTAGATGAAGAAAGTATATATATTAAAATTACATATTAACTTAGTATGTAAAGTTTGTTTAATATTCTACATTATGTACACATTTCCCTTAAAGAATGAAAATTAGGGCTCGTAAGTACAAGAACTGGGTTTCAGTGGAACAAGAATACAAGGGACAGGGTAGGACTTTTGAAGAAAAGAAGAACAGAGAAAAAACTGAACAAATTTGAAAATTACAGACAAGCCTAGAGAGGAGAAAATATTGATCCATAATACTAATTAAATATGGAAACTAGGTTGAGTGCTAAACATCTAATTTACTAACCTTGTTTTTCTCTCAAGTAAATAAAGCTCACCTCATCCTCTTTTTCAGTTATTGCCAGTGTAGCTTGACCACCATTTACTAACTTTAGGCAATACATTTCATGAATGAAATTTCTACAGTGATGATCACAGAGATAGAAATTCAGCTGAGGGTTTCATGGCCAGTTAAATGTCCACTTGGAAGTAATGGTAACAACTTAAAATCTACAAGTGTGGTTCATAAAGTTTTTAAGAGCATTCCAAAAGTCCGTGAATAACACTGACTTTTAAAGCCTGGAAGTCATGTTAAAACTGAATTTAATTTCCACTTTGCATTACTCTTCCTTCAAAGTTTTAAAAGACAATATTTATTCTTTCCCAACATTCTCTACTTTCATGAATAATTTTCCTAATTAGTTGTCATGTTTGATAATTTTATGTGGATTTACAACATTAAGTCATCTTACCTGCACTTTTTTTAAAGCTACTGATACTCCATCCAAGAGACAGGCTGCTCTGTAAACTTCACTAAATTGTCCGCGACCAATCTTCTTCTCTATCCGAAAGTTGGCTAATGTATTATAGCCCATATCTGGTCGTAAGGCCTTCTGTAATTTAAAAAAGAAAAGAAAAAGTCTGAAAATTTTTCAATCACACAAAAATCAGTTCACTTGTATAGATGATATCTAGGGAAAGCCTACAAATAGCTAATGACAAATCTTTATTGAACACCTACGTATTGGGTGCTTTTGTATATTCTTAAGGGCACAGCAGCAGACTTAACAGACAGTAATTCCTGCACTTGAGGAACTTCCACCACAGGGGCAGGATCAATAAGAAGACACACATGAAACATGTGTCCAGGGTGTAAAACTGGAAAGGGTAGGGAGCACCACAAAAATCAAGGAAGGGTAACAGGGATTTTGAAATGTTTGATAAGAACTTCCTTGTCTTTCCTTTACACACAGTAAACTAATCTAATCCACTCCAACATTTCTCTGATGTTTATTGTTTAAATAGACCTTTTATGTTCCTACTTAGTCCAACCTGCCAACTAACACTAACTTCTTGGGATTTTTTTTCCTTTTTACAACCACATTATCACCTTCAGGAATGATATTTTTATTTGGGGGGGGGATGGGAAAAGCCATTTCCTTTTGATTGACTGATTGTGTGCCAGGCCAAGTGCTCACTGCCAGGGAAACAGATGACTCAGACATGTTTGGTGTGGGAGAGTTCATGCACCATGCAGGGCAGAAGAGGCGGTGCTTATCTACTGGTGGTCCCTAGATGGAGACCCACCCCAAAGGACCAATGCAATCTTTCGTTCACTCAGTGGGGCAGTGGCTCGTTGGTTCCCTCACTGAGTTAACGGTAATAAGCATGAATGGGAAGGCCTGGACAGTCAGACCCTGTCCACCACTCAGGTCACAGCCATAGTCCAGCAATGCTAATCCTGCTCTTACACACCGCATGGCACTTGCTTAGTATCTCTCCTGATAAATTATGATAAAATGGTCAGGTGTTAGATGCCTTGTTCTCATATTTCGGCGTTTTTCCAAGGTTCCTGATTGCTGGCAAGTATACCTCCCAAGCCTCTGCCATCCGACTTCACAACCCCTGTGCCCTCTCTGCTCTGATCCAGTCTCCAGTAGCATGGCATTTCAGTGAGGCCCAACTGTCCCCTTCCAATAGTTTTGAATACGAGAGCCTCATTAGTGCATCTGCTGGCGTCCATAACCGTCAATTAACTTTGAGACCTACAAACAAACTTGCATTCACAATGACAAACTCATATCCTGACCTATGTGAAAGATACTACATTAACCCTTTGTCACTGCATCTTAACAGGCCAAAAAAAAAAAAACCTACAAAACTCTGCCCTGGAAATTTGTAATTCAAATTCAAAATATCTCAAAAAAGAATAAAGAAGAAACAATAATTTCTGATCTTATACATTGCTTTCCTTCTTCTGAAAGTCTAAACTGATGTCAAGAATACCACCAATTTAACATATACAAAGTAACTAATATAAAAAAATCCAAAACCTGACTTCCTAAATACAAGGTCATAAGATAATTTCTATGATATTAAAAAGCTAACAACAACTACTACTACAACAATAACAGAGATTTGAAAGTAGTAGCTGCAGCTCATCTCATGCCATGGAACCTTTACCTTACATCCAAGGTCACTAAGCAGAATGACCCCCAATGAGACCCAACATCCCAGGACCAACCTCCTGATCCACAGACACTTTCAAGTTCAAGTTCTTGATTAAATAGCAACTAACAGCTGAATGCCAGTGTCTCATACCTGGTAATTCCAGCTATTCAGGAAGTTGGGATCTAAGGATCATATCACAGTTCAAAGCCAGCCTAGGCAGGAAAGTCTGCTAGACTCTCATCTTCTATTAATCACCAAAAAGCCAGAAGTGAAGTTGTGACTCAAGTAGTAGAGCACTAGCCTTTAGCATGAATGTTCAGGGATGATGCCCAGGCCCTGAGTTCAAGCCTCAGGACCAGCACAATAGTATATTATTATTATATTAATAGTATACTTATATTATTATATTTATATATTTAAAATAAAATGAGAGAACCAGGAGCATCCTTAAGAGGTACAGCACCTGCTTAGCAAGTACAAGGCTCTGAATTCAACCCTTAGTACCACTAAAAAATCTGAGAAGAGGTACATGTTATAAATTTTCAAGTATACTATAAGAAAATCTTGTGAAAGGGAGATAATTGCCACGCTGCTCATTTATAAGTCTTCTCGTTGTCACTGAGTTTATCACTGCACAGTGAGAAAACGGCACATACTTACCAAAGTACAAACTATCTCTCGGGTATTCCATGGGTAACAATATATTGAAGTATTTAAACTTTAAAAACAAATTTTATTTTAAAAGGCATGATTTTCAGAGAAAGGCTGGATAAGTGGGACTGCATTAAACTGCAGAGCTTTTGTATGGCAAAGGACATAGCTAGTAAATTAATTAGGAAGCCTACAGAGTGGGAGAAGATCTTCACCAACCAAACAACGGACAAAGGCCTCATATCTAAAATATATCAACAACTCAAAAAATTGAATCACTCCAAAACTAACCTCCAAAGTAACAACCATCCCATTAAAAAATGGGCCAAAGACTTAAAGAGAGTCTTCTCTGAAGAAGAAACAAAAATGGCCTATAGACACATGAAGAAATGCTCAATATCTCTGGTCATAAAAGAAATGCAAATCAAAACAACTCTAAGATTCCACCTCACTCCAGTTAGAATGGCCAGGATCAGGAAAACGAATAATAACAGATGCTGGAGGGGATGTGGCCAGGAGGGATCACTACTACACTGTTGGTGGGAATGCAAACTCGTTCAACCACTATGGAAAGCAATGTGGCAGTGCCTCAAAAGGCTAAACATAGAACTCCCCTATGACCCAGCAATTCCACTACTTGGCATTTACCCAATCATCGAGAAACAAGGACATACTAAATCCACTAGCACAACAATGTTCATTGCAGCATTATTTACCATAGCAAAGATATGGAACCAACCCAGATGTCCCTCAGTTGATGAGTGGATCAACAAGATGTGGTATTTGTACACAATGGAATTCTATGCTGCTGTCAGAAAGAATGACATTGCCCCATTTGTTAGGAAATGGAAAGACTTAGAAAAAATCATATTAAGTGAAGTAAGCCAGACTCAAAGGAACTTAGGCTCAATGGTTTCCCTCATTCATCATAATCAGTAGAAACCTTGGGCTCTACTAGTAGAGATCTGCAATAGAGCAAAATCTTGATACAAAAGACCATATAGTATAAAGCTAATTGAAAGGACCTCCAGGATATTGAAACAAAAGCCATATAATGAATGATTGTTGTCCTTAATGTACTATGTTGTCTCTCATCCCCTTTGCTGTCCCTTGGTTATCTCATATTGTTATAGTATCTCACTTTGTTATCTGATATATTGAATTTATTTGTATTTGGTTATTTGAAATTTGATAGGGAAGGGGGGAAAACCAAGACGGGTGGGGGGTGTGGGGGGAGGGTAATGGGTACCAAGACATGTGAAAGGGTATCAATGTATGTGCACCTTCTATCTGGCAAATATCATGTAACCCCTTTACTAATTCAAACAAAAAAAAGTGAAAAAAAAATTTTAAAAAGGCGTGATTTTTTAACTGTCTAGGCTTTTGTAAGCAGATTTTGTATGCATACAACACACAAGAGAGAGAGAGAAAGAGAGAAAGAGGGGGGGAGGGAGGGAGGGAGGGAGGGAGGGAGGGAGGGAGGGAGAGAAACAGACACACTGCACTAGCACATAACTTCGAAGAATGAAAATCCTTCTCCCACTTCTGCAGGGACTGTTCTTTCTCTTGGTGAAGACTTGTCAATCTCCACAGTATATGGAACAGCATCATATAAGCCCATACACTGGAGATCTGACTGGGAATCCTATCTTCTGTCTGCACAATAACCTGACAAATATTAGCGCGAACTGCTAAGGCACTGTGACAACCGCATGCTGAGAGCAAAGTCTCACTAATGTGTTTTGGCATGCAGGTTTGTAATCACACATTTACATATGCAATGACCTACATTTGCATGTCAGATCACACACTGTCTTGGTCTATTAAGACTGGGCACCTCCCTGTGCTTGGCGGCCAGAGTGGTGAGAGAGGGCCAGAGGGCGGTGTTTTTTGGCAGTTGAGGGATAAACTGCCACCAAGGATTAGGCTGATATGGCCTGAGCATTAGACACTTCATTAGACGTAATCTGTTTAACAGTGGGCAGTGTATGTAAACTTCACAGCCCATTTGCGCCACCTTTGTCCCCCCCTGGCCTTTCTTCAAAGGGCACTGTGGGTGAATGACAGCTTGTCTCATCTGTTCCCATGTCCTGTCACCCAGTGAAGATGTGGAGGGATGACGTGAGAAGGGGCATAGCTACACATCTCCCACTACCCCTGGGTCTCTACCACACTGCAATTTGTGTAAAAGCAGCTGGTATAGGAAGAGGAGGGCTCCAGGAGGAGAGTATCAGGCAGATAATACATATAGTCGGTAATTAACGTATGATACTATATCTATCCACCCCTGCTTCATTTTGATTAATTGATAGAGGAATCAAATAGATCTAATAGAGCATTGCACTAAGTGTTTTAAATAAACAACAGTGTCATTACAAGAGTTTCACTCCAGAACTACTTGTAGGATAGGTATAATACAGAACTGCTTGTAGGATAGGTAAGATACAACAGAGGTAGAGATGGATGCATGTATGCACATATATATATATATATATATATATATATATATATATATATATATATATATATATATCTCCCCATCTGTCCACAGCTGCACCTTCTGCTATACCTATAACTATACCATATTAGTTTAGTATTTTGAATTGTACTGAGAATATGTCATCCAAAAAATGAGATTTCAGGGGCTGGGAGTTTAGCCTAGGGGTAAAGTGCTTGCCTAGCATGCACAAAGACCCAGGTTCGATTCCTCGGTACCACATACATAGAAAAAAAGCTGGAAGTGGTGCTGAGGCTCAATTGGTAGAGCTCTAGCCTTGAGAAAGTCCAAGGACAGTGCTCAGGCCCTGAGCTCAAGCCCAGGACTGGCAAAAAAAAAAAAAAAAAAAAAAAAAAGAAAAGAAATAAAATGGTATTTCAATTCATATAAAATAGAAAACAAGAGGTTTTCTATTTGCTGCTGTTTTTGTTTTCATTTCTCTTGCTCTTGTTGGTTCATTTATCTGTCTTTGAGAAGGTAAAATAGTCTACAAAAATAAAGGGACAGAGGATGAAGGAATGCAGCAGCAATGGTACTCACTAAACCCTAGGATGAAGATGAAGCAGATAACGCCTAGGTGGAGACAAGAGGGAAAACATGGAGAAGGGCGGGGCTGACACTGGTCAAAACAAATGTGCTCTTCTTTATATGACCTTTATAACCGCAATCCCTCTGTATATTACCTTTAGGATAACAAAAAGTTTTAATTAACAGAAAATCACTTAAACTGCTTTTTTTTGCTGTTCTCTATTTAAGAATCTACACGAGTCTCATTTTCTTGAGAAATGCATGAAATGGCCTTTGTGAGAAGAAACACCTCAAGGATCTTCATCATCCATGAGGGTAAAAGCCTTGCTACCATTCTAAAATGTGCACGAGGAGGCCTTCTCTGGGCAGGACAGGCCTAGGGGCCCCGCACACCAGAGATACGCCATATATGACCAAGTGTACTATGAACCCTGGCCCCTGCCAAGATACTTGGGGATACCTTGGTTTGTTCTTCCAAAGGGCTGCTTTATTCACAGGAGAGAAACACAACTCATCTCTAAGTCCAGCATTTCTACAGTAGCATCCTGAGCTCAGTGCCAGCTGTATTTGTTGGCTTTTGCCTTGGTACCAGTGTAGCAACTGATAGCAGTCATCCAGCTCTGTCGAGTCCTTCAAACTCAGGCCCTGTGCTAGATAATGAACCACACTTACTAACTTCACATGATCTGATTGTATTTTAAATATATGTTATTCACTGCACAGTGGTTTCCCAAAGGCAGAAATCAAGTTTTTTGTTGGCACGTAAGGGCCATGAAGTAGACAAATATTCACGAACTTGAGGGATTGTAGCTAAAGAACTTAATGAACATAGAACGCAAGAGATACTAAACATGTAGGACTTGACGGTAATTATGGATCAGTTCTATGTACAACCTGTATGAGAGCTGGACAGTGCCTAGGGAAAGAATACCAGGTTTATGAGGCACTTGCCTCTGCTACTAACACCTTCCAAGAAGGAGGATTAAAGGAATTCCCTTGAACCTGTACTGTAAATGGAATTGTTGGTAATAAATCAGAGTCCTTTTGTGAGACAGGCACTGAACACTGGGATTCCCATCCATCTAAGCCTGGCATCGGCATGGCTTATGTTCTCACAGGACTCGTAGAAAAGCACAAGTTCTGGGATCAGTTCACGAGGCCTGTGCTCCTGGTTTTCATCACTGTCTTAAGCAGGGCAAGCCACCCTCTCCTCTTCTACTCTGGTAAAGTAAAGGAAAGACTACATCCATGACTGTGTCTTGATGACGTGGTATGCATGAAGCAATGAGGCAAAGCTAGGCAACTTCCCTCCCGTGTGTCAGGCTTGACAACTTTACAGGACCTCATGCTCATGCCAGGGCACCAGTATCACACATCCTGCTTTGTGCATTCTAGTGTCCAAGACCAGAATTCTTTGTCAGTCTCAAACTTAATTTTCTTTCTAGTCACTCATTATGTGAGCCATGACTGGAGTCCGTTTCTTACTACACCTCACATATATACCCGCAGCAGACTTAATAGCAGTTCCAAGTGTCACCCAACCCTGGTTCTGTCCTCCAAGTAAGTTAATGCACTTTCACATGGGTTATGTTCCTGGTGAATGAATGAAAACAACCTAGACTCTTCGTCATAGGACTGCTATGGTGACAGCACAGTGTCATTCTATCTGTATCTTTTCAGTAATAATTAGGAGAAAACAGTGCATAAAATCAGATTTTGTCAAAATTATGTTATCTGATTGGAATGTGCTTTACAATAAGTTTAAAAGAACAAACTGAAAGGCAGAATAACTGGGCTATGGCCCATAGAACATTGAGGTTGAAATTGCATACTCTTCTGATATATTAAAAGTTGAGAGTCCAGAACTAATTCAATATTCAGTAGCTTCCAGTTACTTAATAAATATTGTATGCTCAATAAAAGTGCTTTCAAACACTTATTTTTGGAAAGTTTCAAAATATAATAAAAATGATTAAAAACCCGTGACTACTAATGTTATGAACATGGTACTGGAAATATAAACACAACTACATAGATATAAAAACTTGTGACTCTATAGATATAATGTTTTATTACATAGATTAATATGTATCCATGACATACAAACCCTTAGCCTAATTTTGATTATGTTCTAAAATCTAAGTGCCAGTGATTGTATATAGAGATTCCCTTCTTGAATACTTGTTAAACACATCATTTTTAAGGTATTTTTTATTGTAATTAATAGAAGGGTTACATGATATTTGCCAAATAGAAGGTACATTAATTCACATACATCGATACCCTTTCACATGTCTTGGTCCCCATTTCCCTCCCTCCCACCCCCCTTCCCTATCCAATTTCAAATAACCAAATACAAATATATCCGATATATCAGATAACAAAGTGAGATACTGTAACAATATGAGATAACCAAGGGACAGCAAAAGAGCTGAGAGATAACATAGTGCCTTAAGGACAACATTCATTCATTATATGGCTTTTGTTTCTATATCCTAGAGGTCCTTTCAATTAGCGTCATACTATATGGCCTTATGTAGCAAGGTTTTGCTCTATTGCAAATCTCTGCTAGGAGAGCCCAAGGTTTCTACTGATTATGACAAATGAGGGAAACCATTGAGCCTAAGTTCCTTTAAGTCTGGCTTACTTCACTTAATATGATTTTTTTCTAAGTCTTTCCATTTCCTAACAAATGGGGCGATGTCGTTTTTTCTGACAGCAGCATAGAATTCCATTGTGTACAAATACCACATCTTGTTGATCCACTCATCAACTGAGGGACATCTAGGTTGGTTCCATATCTTTGCTATGGTAAATAGTGCTGCAATGAACATTGTTGTGCTAGTGGATTTACTATGTCCTTGTTTCTGGATGATTGGGTAAATGCCAAGTAGTGGAATTGCTGGGTCATAGGGGAGTTCTATGTTTAGTCTTTTGAGGAACTGCCACACTGCTTTCCATAGTGGTTGAACGAGTTTGCACTCCCACCAACAGTGATCCCTCCTGGCCACATCCCCTCCAGCATCTGTTGTTATTGGTTTTCCTGATCCTGGCCATTCTAACTGGTGGAATTTTAGCGTTGTTTTGATTTGCATTTCTTTTATGACCAGAGATGTTGAGCATTTCTTCATGTGTCTATAGGCCATTTTTGTTTCTTCTTCAGAGAAGACTCTCTTTAAGTCTTTGGCCCATTTTTTAATGGTTGTTTAATGGCTTGTTACTTTGGAGATTAGTTTTGGAGTGATTCAATTTTTTGAGCTGTTGATATATTTTAGATATGAGGCCTTTGTATGTTGTATGGTTGGTGAAGATCTTCTCCCACTCTGTAGGCTTCCTAATTAATTTACTAGCTATGTCCTTTGCCATACAAAAGCTCTGCAGTTTAATACAGTCCCACTTATCCAGCCTTTCTCTGATTTGTTGTGATTCTTGGTCCTTATTAAGAAAGTTTCGACCTGTGCCAAGGAGGCCTAGTGTATCTCCTATTCCTTCTTATAAAGTTTTCAGTGTGTCAGCTTTTACCTCAAGGTCTTTGATCCATAAACACGTCATTTGAAATATGATGTAAAAATCAATGTTAATAAATTCTTTAATAATAAAAAAATCCATGACTAATTAAGCTGGTTTTTAATTTTTTTAATAATAGCTACAATTCCTCACAACAGAATTAAGCTTGCCCTTGAAAGTGCTACTATTACATTTTTATGGTAATGTAATATTACCACAAAATATGACTCTTGAATAACAGTTTTTGAGGTATCTGGTCATATATATATATATATATATATATATATGTACACCAATAGGCCATATGCTAAGGAATTATGAGATCTCTTAAACAAAGAATACGCAATATCGTATATAGCAAGTAAGAAACTCAAGGCTCAAGTGATGAAGCTTTGTACAATACCATAAATCTTATAAGTCCTTATTAATGAATGTCTTATTGACATAAATGCACTCTAGTCATATAACCTTGGATTGAGCAAAGTAGAGACTGCAGTTAATTTTCTTTTTTTGGTCAGTTCTGAGGCTTGAGTTCAGGGACTAGGCACTATCCTTGAGCTTTCTCAAGGCTAGTGCTCTACCCCTTGAGCCACAGAACCACTTATAGCTTTTTATGTGTATGCAGTAACAAGAAATTGAACCCAGGGCTTTGTGCGTGCTAGGCAAGTAGTCTGCCACTAGGCCAGGTTCCCAGCCCAAGACTGCAGTTAAATTTGGCACATCAACTTCCATTTACTCTGCTCCCTTCCTTTAAATACTTTTCATTTTAAAATAAAACTCATTATATGTCCTACTGGCTGTTATTCTTACATGCACAGACCCTCTTAAATCACTCATAATTTCCTAGAACTAAGTTAATTCCTTTAATTTGCTTTCTAAGTTGAGGGGCATTATTGAGCAATGAGATAACACAGTGAAACATTATGAGAATTCTCCCTGGGAAAATTACTAGAGTCACAGCATGAACTCAATAAACTCCCCAGAGAAAAAATTATGTCCTGATAATTCCTAGAGGTACTGTTATCAATGATCTAATACACAAACCAGTATTAATTACAATTTTAATGCTATTCGTAGGGGTTTCCATTGTTCCTGCAATTCATCTTACTAGTGATTTTCACTCTACTCCTTCTTAAATTAGTTTGCACTTTATATTAATACTATTGAATTTCCCCAGAATTTAAATTTTTATTTAGCAATCAGGTTCATTCTATGATCTGTCATTTTTTTAAAGATGCTGTGTCAGGTAGGGGGAGGGAAGCAGGGATAAAAATACGAGAGGGGCACCAATGTGCGAGAAGTAATGCACCTACTACCTGACGAATATAACTGTAACCCCTCTATACATTATCCCAACAATAAAATAAATAAATATTTTTTTGGGAAAAAAAAAAAGATTCTGTGTCTGGTGCCAATGGCTCATGCCTGTAATCATAGCTACTCAGGAGGCTAAGATATAAGAACCATGGTTCAAAGCCAGCCGAAGCAGAAAAGTCTATGAGACTTTTATTTCCAATTAATCACCAAAAAGCTGGAAGGGAGGCTGTGACTCAAATAGTATAGCACTACCCCTGAGCAAACAAGCTCAGGGACAGCTCCCAGGCCCTGAGTTCAAGCCTCAGGATCGGCACACACACACACAAAAAAACTGCTGTGCTAACTTCCAAACCATACAAATCAGGACAACTTCTCACAATATCTAACACGTATTATTCTCTATAGAGCTCATAAGACACAAAAAAGTAATAAAAAAAGTAATTTCCTATGGAATGCATCAGGTAGAAAATCTATGAGCCAAGGCAGTTTCTGGCAGGATGCTGCTGCACTCTTAATTGTGGCTATTACCACCACCATTTAACCAACACTGTGAGTCACAATAAGTGAAAGAACACTCTCTCCCACCTCCATGAGGTGCTCTATGCTTCTCATCAACTGATAAGAAAACTGAGCCACTCTTCCTCCAGTGCCTACTGTGGAAAGGGGGAAACCAGGGTTGATCCTCAACCATTTGACTTGAGAGTTCACACTCCACTCAAACCATCCTCAAAAGCATCCTTCCCATTCGGTCCAGTTCCTCCAGTATTCCTCCCCACAAATGTGGATTTTTCCCAGGAACCGCCCTCAACATTCCTTGCTCACTTCCCTCCATCATGTGGGCAAGTTGCCTCATCATCCCATCTCTCTCCCTTACTGGTTATGAAGGTAGCATCGGAGAAGACCAGTGGAAAAGAACCCAGAAATAAAACCACATAGATAACAGTTACCTAATTTTTGGAAAAAAAAAAAAAAAAAAAAAGTAATGCCGGCGCCAGCCGGCAGCAAACCAGGGTTCGCAGATTGGGGTTCCTGAAATAGGGGGCAAGGACTAGGAAAAAATAGAAGAGAGACAGACACACCGGGTCCGGGATGTCCGCAGTCCAGGTAAAGACTGCCCCGTTTATTTTCCACTCCCACTTCTTCCCTCCTTGAGACCCAGGGAACTTCCAGGTGTTACATTCATATGGTAAATCTCAGGTCATTTAAACAGAATAAGGCCAGAAAACAATAAGACAATAAAGCCATTGTCTGATGCAAATCAAGGTACAGTTTGATTCCACTCTGGCTCCCAACAAAGTAAGAAAAAAGAAAAATGTACATGCTAGAGAAAAGAAAATCTGTTCAACAAATGGTGCTGGGAAATGGTGTTGTCTTCATACAAGAGACTGAAATGTGACCTGTGTCATCCTACATAAGTCTACTCCAATGGATCCAAATGGAACTCTGAAACTACCATCAGAAAATACAGGGAGAACTCTGACAGACATAGGCCCAGGAATTATTTTCTGAGTAAGTTGCCAGTTGCCTTGAAAATAAGAGCAAGAACTGACAATGGGACTACATAAAATTAAAGTTTCTACAGAGCAAATGAAACAATAATCAGAATCCAGAGAGAGGCCATAGAATGGGAGCTATTCAACAGATAAAGGATTGAATACTAAAACATTCACCGACTTCCAAATGGTAATAGTAAAAGAACAAACCCCAAGGTCTTCATGTTGATCTAATTACACCAAGCCAAGTACATATTTCATTGATTTGGGGGAATCTAGACCTAAAATGAGGATGATGGTGATGGCAATAATACTAATAATATAAAAGGGGAAATTAGTGGGGGGAGGAAAGGAAGAAGAAAGGATACTGAAGAGTGAAAGGGATTTAAGAACATTACGTGTGTGTGTGCGTGTGCGTGTGTGTGTGTGTGTGTGTGTGTGTGTGTGTGTGTGTGTGGGGAGAGGGAGAGAGGAAAAGAGAGGGGGGAGAGAGAGAGAAAGAGAGAGAGAGAGAGAGAGAGAGAGAGAGAGAGAGAGAGAGAGAGAGAGAGAACGAGCACAGAATGAAATCTACCAAACAGTGGAAAAGCTGGGAGGAAGAAGAGAGCAGAGTGAATAAAGAATAAAGACAATAAAGAAGAAGAAAGTAAGTACTGTCATCTTTTTGTTGTTTTGTTTTGGGCCATGCCAGGGACTAATCTAGGCCTTGTCCATACTACATAAGCACTTTAGCACAAAGCTATATTCCCAGCCCTTGGATTTTTGTTTGCTTGCTTGTTTGTTTATCTGTTATATCCCCAGCCTGGCCTAAAATTAAAATCATTCTGCCTCTGTTCCAAGTATTGAGATTATAGGCATACACCACCACATTCCAGCACCACCAAGTTCTAACAAATATATGTACTCATTCAATGTTGCTCAAACCAGCTTCTACATGAAACTGTGGTCTTACTCTAAAAAGACTTTCACCACTGATGACACATCTAAAATCCCATATTGTGAATAACATGGAAGTTAATATTCTCTTCAAAAACAAAGATCAATCTAGTATAAAACAAAATTCTATTCACCAAAGTAAATATACAGCTCTAGTAACAGAACCACCCTGAAAAATAAAAGATTTAATCAGGCATTATTAAACCTCTATTTCAAGTTTTAAATTCAATTCCAAATAGAGATGGAAAGCTAGTATGATTACAGTCAGTCCATCTTGGCCTAGATTACTCTGATTAACTGCTCAAACAGAAATTTTAAGCAAGAGAATCTTCCCTGTGCACTCGTTCTTTTCAAAAACATCTACATTTCTCAAGGCACTTTGCTTCTTTTTTGGAAGTACTAGGATTTGAACTCATGGCCTGTGTTTTCTGGGAAGGTGTTCCGCTATTAAACCATGCCCAAGCCTGGAATTATGAGGAACTCTCACTACCAAACAGTTAAGGGTGAACAGTTAATCTAAATTAAAAGATAACTCAAGTATATTTTAAATATTTTAAAATAATTTCATTACAGTTGCTTCACATTCTATATTGCCATAAAGTCATCTAAAGTAACTACAATTCACATATTGCAAAATAAAGTTTGACCTATTTTAGGAGAACAGATAAAACTTAAATTACCATCCAATTAGAGACAAATTAACTACTCAATAAACATTTGTTTATTACCGAGTGTTGTTCTTTCATTGATATGAAATATGATATATAAAGGAGAACAATACAGAATAGTTTGTTCTTGTCAAAGGCATACTAGTGTAAAAAGCCCACGATAATCCGTACTTTTCTCAACACAGTATTCTCCCTAGGGTCCCTACCATAAAACCCTTTCTATAAGTAGCATACAATATAATAAGCCTTTAAGCTCATTATGTCCTGTTAGTGACTGAGTCTCCCTGAACACCACCTGAGACCACCAACCTACCACCTTGGACTCAGAGATGAAAGAAAGCACACAACCATCAAGATATAGCGCTCGGGTAAGTCCAAAAGAGGGAACAGCACAAGACACAATGGGAGAAGTCCAGGGTGATCATGACACCGAATTCTCAAGCGGCATAAAAACAGAATTCATCCTAAATGAAGTAAGAAGACAGAACCGACAAGGAGAAGAACATAATGAAGTGTATATTTCAGGAAAATGACACTTGATGTACTGGAAAGAGAGGGCTATTGATGGCAAAATGAGGGGTAAGGAGACCAGTTAGAGCTGGTACAATAATTTATGAATAAAGCAACAATAATCTAAATGGGTTGAATGAAACTCCCTTTACTCTAGCTTGAGCAAAGATGAACAACAGTAATAATCACAAACCAAAATGCTACTGCCCTAGGCAAAACAGAACACATCTCATTTTGAAGAATAAACCTTTTGAGAAATGTATAAAAATATCGACACAAAATAACTGAAGTAATAGGACTAGCAAAAGAATATTTGAGGTGCTTTTTCTGGAAAAGCTAAATTTCTGGCTTGGCAACAGACAAAGCTGAGAGAAACCCCAGCCCCACCACTTACTAGTTCCTTGACCATGGACAACCTTGCTAATTAATGAGAGCACTAGGCTCTTCATTTGTAAAGTATGAAAAATATTTTATATGGTGGCTATTAGAATTAAATGACACCGTGTATTTGAAAGGCTGGCATGGGACAGGTACATTGTAAAAGCTAAATAGTAGGTACTGATGGCCAGAGCCAAACTATGACCTAGGATGAAGTAAGGGCGAGCAAGGTACTCTACTTTTCAACTAATGTTGAGGGTAATGAAAGGGCCGGAGGGTGAGTTGTAAGGGAAGAAATCCTTTACTTGGATGGCATCAGCCTCGAGCTGCAGTATTGCACCCTTCCCCACACTCCAGGAAAAGGGGGAGCAGTCTGAAAGGCACTCAGCCTGCTAAGGGTTCTATTCCTACTTCCTAACACTGGGCAAGGCAGAGGAGGAATCTACAAGAATGAACCGCCTCTGCTTGAGAGTGCTGCAGGGAAAGCAAGAAGGAGAAAGCAGTTGCTAAGAGTGTGGGAAGAAGCTCCCTAAGAAATAATGTGGGGGGTTACATTTATAATGAAAGAAAAATTCTGAAGGTACTCAATGTATTTCAGTATTCATTGAAAGGAAAGATGAAGAGATGAAGCTTGTATTCATTCAACAAATGTTTACTGAATAGCCTGTATCTATAGTCTGGAAATGAGGCAGAGCCCTTACATTGAAAGAGAAGAAAAATTAAAATATTGTGTGGGTAAAAAGGTTCACTTTAGAATAAGTGATCCAAAATGGTGATATTTAAATATATATTTGAAGAAGATGAATGAGCAAACCAGTGGAAAACTTTACACAAATATGGTTGAGCTGGAACAGTTTCAAGATTCACTGACTGCTATGGGGGCAGGCAAGGCTGGAAGTCAGCAGACAACTATAGGAAGACTCAGTCACACAGGTGGCAGCAATGGAGGAGATAGTGAGTGCCAATTCTATGCATATTTTTAGAGATAAAGTCAACAATATCTGATAAATTAAATATAAAGTGAGAGAATATCCAGGCATGGTGGCTCACACCTGTAATCCTAGCTACTCACGAGGCCGAGATCTGAGGACTGAGGTTCTTCAAAGCCTGCCCTGGCACTATCTTGAGACTCATATCCAATTAACCACTAGAAAACTAGAAATGATGATGTGATTCAGGGGGTAGGGCAGTAGCCTTGAGCTGAAGAACTCAAGGACAGCACCCAGACCCAGAGTTCAAACCTCACTTCCAACAAAAACAAAGTAAGCAAATAAAAGGAGAAATGGGCTTGGCACAGCAACAAAACTGATTTGCACCAAGACAGAGAAGATTGGACACAGAAAAGTTTCAAGAAAAATATTTAAAGTTTTGGGGTTTTTTTGAGACACATTAGGATGAAGGCAGACAAATCTGAGGTTGACAGTAGGCACTGGATATATTTGACATTGGCAAAGTCAGAGAACCAGGCTGAGATGACTCTGAAAGAACCCTGAGACCAGCCAGACAAAAGAAAACCAAGATGCATAGAAGCAAAAAAGATAGGAAGGAAGGAAGGAAGGAAGGAAGGAAGGAAGGAAGGAAGGAAGGAAGGAAGGAAGGAAGGAAGGAAGGAAGGGAAGGAAGGAAGGAAGGAGAAAGAAAGAAAGAAAGAAAGAAAGAAAGAAAGAAAGAAAGAAAGAAAGAAAGAAAGAAAGGAGCCTTTGGGAGTCTTTCTTTTACTTTGCTTTGCTATTTAGACTGGAGACACTAGCATGGTGGTACACTAACGGGAAGGATTTAGAATAAGATGCTAAACTGAGTACAGGCAGAGATGGGAGCTGGCGCTCCTGGGAAGGCAGAAAGAGCACTGTGGATGGCTTATGTCATTCATCACAAGACACCAGCTGGGGAGCACAGACTCTGGGGTGGGGGGGGTATACATGATAGGCATTAAGAAGTTATTTTCTGACCGCTTCAAATTTTTCTAAGAAATAGGAAGTGGGGAAACAGTCTCACTGAGAGTAAGGTGGAAGGTGCAGGTTAAGAAGAGGAAGCTGGAGAATTTAGGGATGGAGAGTGTTCAGAGTTAGAAAGGCGATGTGACTGCTGAAAGGCACAGCCACTAATGAAGGTTCACAGTCATGACTTATACAATGGTGAGAATTTTTTCTTAAAACAGCTAGTGCTCACTCTCCTGTACCTACATCGATAGTTATTCAAGGAAACAAATCATCGCAAGACTTGAACCAGATACTGGTAGCTCAAACCTACAGGTAACCCCAGAAGGCTGAGTCTTGGTGGTTATCAATTCTATGGGTTTCCATCTCCAATGTACCAGCAAAATGCCACACTAGGGGCATGGCTCCATTGGTAGATGCCAGCATGGACAAGAAAGCAGAATGGCAATGTAAGTTCAAACCCTAGCACAAGATGAGAGGAAGGGAGGGAAGAAGGGAAAAAGGAAGGAAGGGAGGTAGGGCGAAAAAAAGGAAGAGAGACAGAGACAGAAAAAAGTCCTCCAAACATACAAGTTATACTGGATGCCATATGACAAATACCTTTCACTAGATGCTTATTGAAATAAAATAAGCTTCATGGCTCTTATTTCCCAAAGAATAAATCCAACAGAGAAGCTAAAGAGAGAGGAAGATACTATGATGATCATGTCCAAAGATCTTACCATTCAATGGAGTCCACAGAGCTTTCTTCTTCCTAACCCACAGTGAACTCTATCATCCTGAACGCGCTTGCAGGCATTTTGTTTTTGTTTTTGTTTGGTCTCCTATCTTCACACTCATTTCATAGAGTTGCAAGACACAAGTGAATGGTAGTCTATACTACCATGAAACTAAAGGATGGTTGGTCTACCTTAATGATGGAGTTAGAAGTCTTTCAGACAAGATTTCTAACTCTTCCTAAGCTGTAAAAGTAAAAACTGCCAATGTTTTGATATAGACAGATGTCTTTCCTCATTCACAAATAGCCAGTTTTATACTATCCAGAAACTGACCCCATAAAAAAATAATAGACTGGGTTCTGAGCAGTACAATTAAAATTGATCTTCCCAGAAATTCTTAGAATTCTTATAATGATATAAGAGGTAGGGGCGGGGAGACAGTTACCTATAGCTCACAGAAGCAAAAATCTAGATGATCATGGTTTCAAGTTAGCCTGGGAAGAAAACTCCAGAGACTCCATCTCCAATTAACTAGCCAAAATAAATAAAAGCCAGATAACATGCATGGCCCAAGAGGTAGAGTACCAGTATGAGCAAATAGAAAGCCGAGTGAGCATCAGGTTCTGATTTCAATCCCCATACTAAAGGGGTGGAGAAGGTGAGGGGATAGAGGAGGAGTAAAAGCCCTCTTTCCTTAACAACCAAATCAGAAACTTTATTATATAAACTCCCATTTGCATTATAAATGCTGCAAAAATCCCAGGGTTTCAAACTAGTTTTATAGTATTTTTTTTATTTCTCTGTAACCATGTCTTATGTATTCTGCATTAAATGGAAATAAAGCTAAAGCTAATGTTCCACAAATAGCAGCTGATAAAAATATACCAGATAAGAACTGAGTCAGAACACCCTTCACTGCCCTCTAAACTAAGGCAAGTAAAGGAAGCAGACAGAAGAAAGACAGTAATAGAAAATTAATTTTCCATAAGCTTGAAAGAGTAATTCTAATGCAAAAAAATTAATAAAGGTACACATTCCAAAACTTAAAAAAGGAACTCATACTGTACTAAAAGTGAGACTACATATTATGCATCATAAGTATTCATCTCAAAAAAAATGAAAAGCAAAGAAAGGATCTGCTAAGAATACACATCTGTCATCATTATAACAGTGAGCTGGTATTTGACACTTGGGAAGCTGACTTTTTTAGATTTCTGTTTATGTCCCGATTCTATTAGCATTACAAAAGTGAAAGAAGTCATGGAGCTAACCATATGTTGCCCTATCACCCCCATTATACAGGCCAATGATGTGGAACAAAACAAAAGAAGGTTGTCAACCCTGAGCAGAGGCTGTCTTTCCCGGTCTTCTCAAGTAAGGCCACTGAGAGCAGCAACATTTTTCAAAGACTTAATAAGCAATAACGCCTATAAGCTCTTGTCAGGTAATCTTTCTCTGTCTCACACCATCAGTCTGGAGGCAGAGGGGGAATAAAGTCCCCCACAGACGCCACTGGCAGCTATAGCCCAGATGACACTTGCCTACTTCCTATGGGGAGGCAGTACAGCCTCACAGGAGCAGCAGCAGGAGGCAGCAGTGAAAGGAATGGTGTGAAAGGAGTCACAGAACCCTTTCTATAATTTGGTAATGTATACCCCGGGGCAGCCTGGTATCTCCTAAGAAAACAATTACTTTTATTTTTGCCTCCTACTGCCATTCCGACCTTTCCTGGCTGGGGAATCACTAGGACACAAAAGAGAAAATGTTTTGTTTTGTTTTGTTTTTAACTTTGAAACAGTAATACTCAAAACTGTGATTCCAAAATCATAACATGACTTACCTAATTTTAAAGTGCATTTTTATTGCCTTCGCTGGAAATCACATAACACAACATAAGTATCTATGTTTGTTTGAGAAATTGGTAGAAGTTATGTAAGTTTGATGACATAGTTTATGGTCATTATACAAATACATAGAGAGTAAATTTAACAAAGAACAGAAAACTGACAAAGAGCCAGGTAGCTCATGCTCTAATCCTAGCTACCCAGGAGGTTGAAATCTGAGGATTACAGTTCCAAACCAGTCTGGGCAGGAAAGTCAGTGAGACTTCAATTAATCACAGAAAAAGCCAGCAGTGGGACTGTGGCTCAAATGGTAGAGCACTTGCCTTGAGCAAAAAAAGCTCAGGGATAGCACCAAGGCCCAGAGTTCAAGCTGTAGATCCAGCATGCACGCACGCATGCACGCACATGCATAAATGCACACATTAACTAGGGATACAATTCAGTGGTGGAGTACCTGCCCACCATTTACAAGGTCCTAGATTTGATCTCTACCATTGCTGAATGAAAGAATGAATGAATGGAGTGAAAAATCTTTCTGAAATTAAAATATTCGCCTTATGCCAAACAAAAAGTTTCTATTCTCAGTACAGAGATTTTAGTTACAAATCATGAACAAAATCATTTTTAAGCACAATTAATGGCTTAACAGAAGTGAGTTAATGCTAAGAGGTTCCTGTGTGGTATCATTATATATTTTCATTGAGTATCTGCTACCAGTGAGAGGCTGATGTCCACAGGGCCCCTAGACAAGAAGACTTTGACAACAAGATGAGAGGAAAAATGTCCACAGAATATGACACAGTGATTAGCAGAAGAGGTTCAGAGAAAAAGCAGCCAGTGCCAAAGAAGGCAAGAGCAGACAAAGACTCATGGAAGACAGGATATTTTGTACATGGCCTTTGAGAGATGGGCAGAATTTAACAAATTAGAGGGGATGAGGGAGGGTGAAAAATGAGTAGTGTCACAAAAAAAAATAAGAAAAGATCACTTTTATACATAGTTTTTTCTAAACTTTGCTCCTAGAAGGCAATAAATGTATTGAAAGAAAATATATCTTTTTTTTTCTAAAGGTGGGTAAGTAGTTCCTACTTATATTACTAGTTGCCTGCGAGGAAGGTTCAATAGGATTCATGTTTGAAAGCTCTTGTTCAGCAAAGCCAAGCTGGATATGTTGGCAATCCCAGCTGTGGGAGGCACAGGTAGTAGATTTTGGTCCTAAGTCAGCTTATGTAAGGACAAAAATAAATAAATAAACTGTAGCAAATTAAAAAAAAAAAACAGCTAAAGTAAAAAGAACTGGAAGAAACTGGGCAGCGGTGGCTCATACCTGAAATCCTAGCTACTCAAGAGACACACTCTGAAGATGGTTCAAAGCCATCCTGTGTAGGGAAGTCTGTGAGGCTCTTATTTCCAATTAACCAACAGAAGGGAAATGGAGCTGTGACTCAAGTGGCAGAATGCTATATCCTTGAGCAAAATGCTCAGGGACAGGGACAGCATCCAAACCTGTGTTCAAGCCCCAGGATACCCCCCCTCAACACACACACACACAAGGGCACATACACAGGTAGCAGAGGAGGGAATGCTGGAAGAAGGTCTCTTAAGTAGTAGAGTATCTGGCCTGTTAATCACAGGACCCTGAGTTAAAACCAACTCCAGAGTGGAGAAAATAGACAAAAGGGTTCCACAAATTTGAAGAGCATGCCACCATCTATACTAAATGGCATAATATACTTATGAGTAGCATACTACATTAGTATAAGAAAGACTCTAAAGCAATCCTGTCTTAAGTCACTGTTTTCCCCAAGTATCTAAAACCTATGTGACTATTCCTCTCATTTGAAAGATGTCCCATCAGTTCCTCACAACCTGAGAAGCACTGTCCAAGTAAAACTGTTAACACCACGTTGAGAAATAGTTTTTATGAAAGACAAAAGTAGCTGAATGTGTCTGGGCATGGTGGCTCACGCCTGTAATCCTACCTACTCAGGAGGCTGAGATCTGAGGATCAAGGCTCAAAGTCAGCCCGGCACAAAAGGACCTCAGACTCTTATCTCCAATTAACTTCTAGGAAAAACAGGAAGTGGGGCTTGGCTCAAGGGTATGGTGGTAGCCTGGAGCTAAAGAGCTCAGGGACAGCGCCCAGGCCAAGTTCAAGGCCCATGACCCACCCAAAAAAAAAAAAAAAAAACCACAAGAGTAACTGAGTGTGGCAATGCACACTTGCAATCCCAGAAGAGATGAGGCAGAGAGAGGCAGGAGATCATAAATTTGTGGCCAACCAAGACACTCAAGTAGTAGAATGCTTGCCTAGCAAGTACAAGGTTCAATACCCAATATTGAGAAAAAAAATATATTAGGGGTTGTTTATTATTTTAAACATGACATCAATATTGACATTTATGGTATCAGCAACAAATGTGGCATGCAGAATGATGAACTCCAATAGTAAAGGAGTATAGGTATTTCTTACTGTTAACACCCTTCTCACTTATCTTACAGGAAGAAAGAAACACATAAAAGAGAAGGAACACTATCAGTCAGTCAGAGGGAGAGAAATAAGGGCAGGTAGCTGGAAGCAAGGCAAGATCAGCTACCAAGGCAGAGGCAGGTGGCAAAGGCACAGGCCCAGCCTCACCTTTCTCTCCTTCCTCCCCAAGCCTATTCATCATCGCTGAAGCCTACAGATCATCCAGCTGGAGTAAAATTCTCCAGCTTCCCTGTGGTTGGCATGTTCTTTCATGAGACCTACGTATTTACCAACGGACAACTCTGACAAAAGCCGGAAAAATCACAAGTCTTGTTTGCTTCCTAAAGGAACTGTGGATGCACTGCTTCTTTACTTACCCCTCACATGTGCCCATATCCATCAGAATAAATTACCTGTGGTTGGAACTGAGGAACAGGTGGCCCTTGCATTCCTTGTGATTGCTCATCCATTGTCTGCAGCAACAGGAACTTTGGAACTCTGGGGGGGAAATAAAAGATGATGAGTGGTACTGTGGCTCAAGGGATAGGGCAGTAGCCTTGAGCTCAGGGATAAAGCCCACGCCCAGAGTTCAAGTCCCACAACAGACAAAAATGATGACTAAGTCATGGCTAGCACCATATGCACCCAACATAATTTGGTAAATCCAAGCTCTATTTAGCTCCCGCAGGCATGTGCTACCTCCGCCATTTCCCCTATCTAAAGCAGCAGCAGTGCTGCAGAACAGGTCAACGGTGTCTCCCTTTGTCCTGTGCTTTGTGAAAACACTAAGCTTTGCTCTCCATAACCAAGCTATCAGCTTCCAAAGTGCACCCCTCCTCCACGCCCCCAAAATACCAGTCTTTGTAGTACTTCTACTCAGTTATTCTAATGCAATGTTTACGTTGAGTTCTAAATTTAATCTTATAAGGCTAATCCTGATGAGACTATTTGATCAACAGTATGCCAGATACCACACAAAAATCTTGTGACTCCAAAATAAAGTCCCTTTGAAACAGCTAATAAAGACATATTTTTACATACCCTTTAAAAGCCAGTAAGAAATGTTCAAGACATGGGTAATTTATATTCCCAGCACTTTCACATATCCTGTGAATTGTCTTTTTAAGACCATACCAATGGTATCTTTGATTAGCTAATTAATTCTATTTTTTATTTGTATTTTATGTCATTGCGAAAGTCAGGCAATGAGTACATTTCTTTTCGAGCAGTGTCACCTCTTCCCTCATTTTCTCCCAGCATTCTTTTTCTCCTGACCACTCTTACAGAGTATGGAGCTCATTTTCAACCTAGTGTCTAGTGAGGCCCACTGCTGCACCCATTCACCCTTTGTCCCTCCATTTCTGTGCTCCTCTGTTGCCCTCCTCAAAATAGATAAATATACATACAAGACAACAGGTAGAGAAAACAAAAATAATGATGAGGGGAGGCAAAATAACAAAACCATTCATTTCCATCTCTTGGAGTTCAAGAAATTCTACTTTTAAAGTCATCAATCTACAATAAACACTTTGGACACCGTCTATAAATTGCCTCCCTCATGTAAGCTCTCTTATTTTATCATGTCAGCTTTATTGTTTTACCTTTCATATTTAGACCTGCTATTCGCTTGAATTTAAGTTTTTATAGAAGGCAAAACCAGTAGTTATTTTACCCCTTTGCAACCCGACTGATCTCAAGCCGTATATATTGAGAGTGTTCATACACATAGTCATCTGATACAAGGCAAAGATGACAGTATCAGTATAGTGTGGCAAAGTACACTGCACATTCAAGTGCACACACAAGCACATGTACACAAGTACACATGCACACACTCATACACAACTGGCCCTTCATAAAAGCAGGATTTTGACAGTTCTTATCACACAGAGTTTTTTTTCTTGGCATAATTCCTTAGGTAATAAAATGTATCAACTACTTATACAACATCCACTTTGCACCAAATGAAAGAAATCTAGAAATGATTTAACATATACGGAGGAAATGTGCATGAGATAGGTAAATATATGAGACTTTGAATTATTTAAGTCCTATTCTACACAAGGGACTTGAGTATCTTTGAGGTCTGTGGGGGGCAGGAGGGTCCAAGAACCGATGCCCCACAGTTACCAATGCCTGTATGTCCACGTCTCACTCTGCACTTTCTTTTCTATCTCTTCTAACCCCAATACTACACGGTATGGTGGCCATATTACCTACACTGCAGTGAATTATGTACATAGCTTCTAATAAATTCAATCACAGAAGCAGTTGCCACAGCTGTTACAGTTATTCAGCCTTGATATCAGCTTAATTACATAACTGATTTGGTATCAATTTTAGAATATTTTGCCTGCTTCCAAATAGTATGCTAATACCCACAGCCGGAGTGATCCTATAAACACACTGTGAAACCATGTGCTAGAGTACAATGAGATGCCTTCACTGTATCTATTGAAGCATGACAATCTCTAAGTAAATAAAATAAACAAGAAAGAAGCCAAAATAAAACACTCAGGATTCAAAAAAACCCAAAGTGATTTACTCTAACAGTCTGCATAAGAAAAACCATTACTACAGGGTATCAGACAGCATCATAGAGCTTAAGAAATCAGAATCTCTATAATATTCCCATCTTGACTGTAAGCTCACTAAGTGTAACGAATAAAACTCAACAGAACCGACTGGGAATGAGGCTTAATGGAAGAGTACTTGCCCACCATGCATGAAACCCTGGGTTCAATTCCTCAATAACCACATACACAGAAAAACCCAGAAGTGATGCCATGACTCAAGTGGTAGAGTGTTAGCTTGATCAAAAGAAGCTCAGGGACAGTGCCCGGGCCCTGAGTTCAAGTCCCAGGGCAAGCCAAAAAAAAAAAATCAACAGAAGTTCCTAATGGCACCTGATGTGGGTCCAGGCCACTGCAAACAGGGAGCCAAGACAATCTGCTATATGAAATACATTTCAGATTAGGAATCACATTTCAGAGAATTACGTTGTCTACAGTTGTATTCCCTGCCCTTTGGGTCAATGGTACAAATAAGTGAGTGAATATTTTCTCAGAGCCTGTATATATGCCAGTCACAAAAGCACATACTTCTACAAGTATAAAAATCAATGGAAAGACAGTATATTAAGTTCAACAACTTTCACAGTCAAATCTTTAAGCAACAGTAAAGTTCCCAAAAAGAGAGGCTACCTGAGCTGAGATTCAAATAATGATTAGGAAAAAATAACAAAGTTTACATGACCCAAAGAAGATGGAATTCTAAGAACAGGAAAGAACGCATCAAAAAACTCAAATTTACAACACATCTTACAAGCAATTTCAAACTGGTAGACAGTGGAGAAGGGATGGTAAATGTAAAAAAGCAACACACCCAAAAGTAATTCTGATATTTATATAACCCAATTGATATCAGGGAACTAATGCTGGGTTTTCAGCAGTTTAGAGAAAGTAACTGTTTTCAAAAGTGAATTTAACGATGAGGCATAGCCGAGGGAATCCAGGCACAGAACAAAGCCAGTCTACAGAGTACTGAGACAATCCAGGTAAGAGACAGTAAAGGCCAGTCAGCACTGGGTCCTGCCCTCCTTAGTCAGCTTTCCACACAACCAACCAGCACACTTCCTGAGGCCTTCCATGACTGCTCGCCCTCTTGGCTTTTCTCCGAAAGCATAGCTGCACCTTTTAACTTCCTTCTTCAATCTAACTGACACATGCGGGTATATCCAGAGACATGATTTTTCTTTTTTTTTGGGGGGGGGGGGGGTAAACCTACACTTTCTCCTCAGATCAATCTATCAGTTTCATGGCTTTGAATACTACCCAAGTACATCAAGTGTCATCCTCTTCTAGGAAGCCTGTACCTAAATGCCTGCCTGGCGCTTCTTCCTGGTTCACAAGGACACAGGTTAATGGCAAGGTAGACTCCATGCCCTCCCAATGAATCTGTGAAATCTAGAAGAATCCGGTTATCTGTCGCCCCACTAGTAGCTCACTTTATTCATTCATGATTTTGTAGCATCAAACATTGATCATCTGAAACTTTTAGTTCATGGACATAACTCAGATCTTATAAATGTTACCATGTCCTCATGCTATATTTTAAAATCATATCCTTTCATAAATATCAACACCGATTTCATCATGGTTACCGAAATGTGTACAAGATTCCCAGAAGTCTAATTTTCACCTTAAAAGCTAAAACTTTAGGGCCGGGAGTTTGGCCGAATGGCAGAGTGCTTGCCTAGCATGCACAACGACTCGGGTTTGATTCCTTGGTACCCATACATAGGAAAAAAAAAAAAAAAAAGCCAGAAGTGGTGCTGAGGCTCAAGTGGTAGAGTTCTAGCCTTGAGAAAGTCCAAGGACAGTGCTCAGGTCCTGAGCTCAAGCCCAGGACTGGAAAAAAAAAAAAAAAGTTAAAACTTTAACACTGGTACAAATGAAATGGCTTTTTTTTTCCCTTTAAAACTGTTTTCAAGAAAATATATGCAAAAACTTCTGAGAAACCACAATCTGTCTGTTGCTCTTTCAAGTAAGAAGAGTATACCGGGAAAATAGCAGATATACCACTTTGTCTCCAAACAACTGTATAAATATTCTTCCTTTAGATGACTTTAATTTATTATAGTGGTGTTTCATATGTGCCTCTCAAGTCACACATCATTAAAAGGCATGTCATGTGTTTGAAGACTGAGATTTAGTAAGGATGTTTCTATTGACAGGTGCAGCAGCTCATACATGTAATCCTAGCTACTCAGGAGGCTGAGATCTGAGGATCAAGGTTCAAAGCCAGCCCAGGCACAAAAGGACATGAGACTCTTATCTCCAATTAACCTCTAGAAAATGGGAAGTGGTGCTTGGCTCAAAGGTAGGGTGGTGGTAGCACTGAGGTGAAGAGCTCAGGGACAGTGCCCAGGCAGACTTCAAATCCCCATGAACCATTAAAAAAAAAAAAAAAAGTTTCTATCACATTGGCCTTGCCAAGCCCACTCTGAATTTTTTGCAATGATAAAGATCAAACCAGGGACTTCTGTATGCTAGCCAAGCAGTCTACTGTGAGATACATCCTCACCCCAAAGACAGTATTAAATGAAACTGCACTTTTTTTTTTTTTCATTATCACTGCCCAACAGGAAAAGAGTACAAAGGCTCATAGTTTGGTGGTACTGCACTGATTCAAGCTATATACCAGCAGCTTTGCTAATAATGTCCATTTTTCATATATTTTTATTGTAATTAATAGAAGGGTTACATGATATTTGCCAGATAGATGGTGCATTAATTCCCATACATTGATACCCTTTCGCATGTCTTGGTCCCCATTTCCCTCCCCCTGACCCCCAGCTAATAATGTCTTAATGTTAACATAAAAATTATATTTATCATGAAGACCATATAAACAGGTCTCAAGAATGCCCGTTCAGAGGCTCATGCCTGTAATCCTAGATACTCCAGGGGCTGGAATCAGAGGCAGCCCAGGCAGCAAAGTCTGAGACTCCATCTCCAATTAAATAGCAAAAAAAAAACCTAAGCCAAGTGCCAGCGGCTCAGGCCTGTAATCCCAGCTACTCAGGAGGCTGAGGGTCACGGCTCAAAGCCAGTCTGTGCAGGAAAGTCCATGAGATTCTTATCTCCAATTAACCACCAGAAAACTAGAAGTGGCACTGTGGCTCAAGTGGTAGAGCTGAAGAACCCAGGGACAGGGCCAAGTCACTCAGTTCAAACCCCATGACAGAAAAGAAAAGAAAAGAAAAGAAAAGAAAAGAAAAGAAAAGAAAAGAAAAGAAAAGAACCCTACTCCCATCTCTTCACATGTCTGCATACCACACTTTGAGAAGAGCTGGTGTAATTAGAAATCTAAAATGCATCCTTCATTTTTACCTTCCTTACCTCTTTGCTCCCTGTGTGCAGCCTCTTGTAAGTGCCACTTGCTCTTTTTCTAAAGTCCATCTCTCCATTTGTCTCCTTCTCCACTGTTACAAATAGGGCTTTACCACAAGTTATTATGTCTCCACCAGGGATTATAATAGTACTATTTGGTCTCTCTCTTACCATACTCTCCACATTCGCATTTCAAAAACATCTATCAAATCACAGCACTCCAGTTGTTCTTAAAATAAAATCCAAGTCCTTTGCAAACACTGAGAGGCTATGCCTGCCTGTCCTGTATCAGCTCGGCACAGCCCTCTCATGGGTGACTTGCTCCTGACACCTACTAGAAAGGCCTCTAACACTGGGGCCTTTGCATGTGCTATCCTATACCAGACTCCCTAAATAGAAGATGAAATGCAGGGCTTTCCCTAACCACTGCTCCACAGTGCCTCTTTCCTAAGCTTATTTATCTATGATAGCATCACTGGCCATTTCTTCTCAGTAATTACAACAATGTGCATTTGTCTCCCTTGTTGCTTGTCATCCTGATCCCTACCCCACTCCTCAGCAATGACACAGCTTCAATAAGCACTTGATGAACACCTGGGGAATGCATGAAAAGTAAAAAGAAATAGAGAATGAAGGATAAACTGTGGAGTTGTTTATTGGAGTAGAATTATGTTCTGGACTGGTGACTGGCTAGATATGGTTGATGACACAAAAGAAAAGAAAAGAAAACTTAATTCCATGATTTTTGCTTTGAGAGAAGGAGATTAACATAAAAACAGATGAATCACTAGGACAAACACATACATAAAAGCTCCTGTAACAGCCCAAATTTACCAAGTAGATGCTTGGAGAGTGGAGTTCAATAGATTGTCTTGGAGTCTCAAACCATTTGAGCTAAAACTGGAAATACTTTTTGTTTGTTTGTTTGTGTAGGGCATAGGGCTTGAACTCTGGGCCTGGGCACTGTCCCTGAGCTCTTCAGTTCAAAGTTAGCACTCTACCACTTGAGCCACCGTGCCACTTCCGGTTTTCGGGTGATTAACTGGAGATAAGAATCTCACAGACTTTCGTCCCCAGGCTGGCTTTGAACCTCAATCCTTAGATCTCCTGACTAGCGAGGACTGCAGGCATGAGCCACCGGTGCCTGGCTTGGAAACAGTTTTATTAAAGTACTTTACAGTCCCCACATCTTGAAAACCCTACAAATGTTCACACATATATCCATAAACTCAGTTCAAATTAAAAGTAAAACAATCTCCTATTTTGTGTTTAACAACATATTTAACAGAAAAGTACAAAATTAGTAATTTGAACTGGGAATAGACACAAAAACTACTTCAATGACAAGCACTTAGTTCTAAGAAAGCAAGTCTACCAGCAAGCCACTTTTTAAAGATTCATATGATTCGAATAAAATTATTCAACAAAATATATTAAGTAAATGTAATTGTTATTGACACTATTTAGCTAACCAACATAATTTGAACACTGAAACATTACAGTTCCTTTCCAAACCAAAATAAATTCCTCAGTTCCCACATTTAATTCATTTATCAAATTCTCTAAATTAAGCACTCTGAGTAAATATTAGCTAATTAAATCTTTCTAAATATATACTTCTTCATGAATGACATTATTTGAATGGAACAGCTACAACTAATATTTTCATCTTAGTCAAAATCTTAATAAGAATGAGTTTTATTTTTATATATATTCTCAGTGAATTTCATCTTAAAAAAGTTATTATTTTGCAGAAATTGACCTAAAATAAACCAAATATACATCTCAAAACATTAACCTGGTCCTTGACAATTATAAAATATAGATGGATAATTAATGTAGCACAATTTAAAAACATAAAGCTTTAAAACATTTTGCATAAGAATCATTTAGTAAACTTTTCTTGAGAATTTTTGTCAGTGGGGCTGTGGCTCAAGGAGTAGAGCGGTAGCCTTAAGCTGAAGAGCTCAGAGACAGTGCCCAGACTCAGAGTTCAAGCTCTATGACTCACACCAAAAAAAAAAAAAAAAAAAAAAAGAATTTTTGTCAGAAAACAAAAACATTTTAACTAGAGAAAAGTGTTTCAAAATTATAACAAAAATGCTAATAACCTAAAAAAAATATTCCCTTAATTCTGTATTTAAAAATTTTTTTGCCAGTCCTGGGGCTTGAACTCAGTCAGGGCCTGAGCACTGTCCTTGGGCTTTCTTTTTTTTTTGCCAGTCCTGGGCTTGATCTCAGGGCCTGAGCACTGTCCTTGGATTTTTCTCAAGGCTAGCGCTCTACCACTTGAGCCTCAGCACCACTTCCGGCTTTTTTTCTATGTATGCGATACCGAGGAATCAAACCCAGGTCTTCGTGCATGCTAGGCAAGCACTCTACCACTAGTCCACACTCCCGGCCCATCCTTTAATTCTTGAACAAAAATTATTTAATAGCTGGGGGAATGTTTCATGCCTGTAATCCTAGCTACTCAGGTGGCTGAGATATGGGGATAGTGGTTCAAAGGCAGCCTATGCAGCAAAGTCCATGAGACTCTTATCTCCAATTAATCAACAAAAAGCTGGAAGCAGAGCTGGGGGTTCAAGTTATAGAGTACTAGCCCTGGGCACAAAAGCTTAGGGCTCACACCCAGATCCTGAGTCTAAGTCCCAGGACCGGTACACACACATAAAAAAATTTAAGATAATAATACAATGAAGGAAGTCAAATCAATATCATGACAGACGAACGGACAGACAGACGGAAAGAAGGAAGGAAGGAAGGAAGGAAGGAAGGAAGGAAGGAAGGAAGGAAGGGAGGGAGGGAGGGAGGGAGGGAGGGAGGGAGGGAGGGAGGGGAAGGGAAGGGAAAGGAAAGGGAAGGGAAGGAAAGGAAGGAATGAATTCAAATCAATCCCATACTTCAAATTCAACTTTTAATGTAAAACTCAAAGAAAATCTAATTTGACCAAAAAGAACACCCATACATTCTACTCATTAAAAAGCCTACCTCAAGCCAGGAACTAGTGCCTCATGATTGTAATCCTAACTACTCAAGAGGCTGAGAACTAAGGATCGCAGTTCAAAACCAGTCCAGGCACAAAAGTCCATGAGACTCCTAACTCCAATTAACCACCAGAAAACCTGAAATGGCTCTATGGTTCAAAGTGGTAGAGCAGTAGCCTTGAGCTGAAGAGCTCGGGGATGGCACCCAAAGTTCAAGCCACACAGTCGACAGAAAAAAAAAAAATCCTACCTCTTTATGTTTTTAAATATGTTCATCATAACCCACCATTTCTTCATGTAGTAGGAAATCATAAAAATGAAATGGTAGAAATGAATTTGAAGACATATTTCACATAAACAACTTCAGGCAAAGTCTTTTTATATTTTTTCACACTTTCAAAGGGTTGAATGAAGTACACTAGTCCAAATTTAAGTTTCCTTTTCTTGAAATAAATTTCAATTCCTTTTAATCTTCATAAAATCTTCAGTATTCCTTCTAGATATGCAACATTATCTCCTTCAAGAATATTAATAAGGCATTTTTTTTCAAAAACAGGACCATGTAACTTTTAAAGAACAAACTCAAAAGAGGAGCAATCATACTTAAAAAGCAACATTTTTCCCATCCAGAAGAAAGTCTAACTTAGCTATATGTATGCACACGTAACATGTAAAACATGAGCAGACATAATGGAAACTTTAGGGCACCTGATACTTGGCAGAGTGTGAATACTTGGGTACAGAACCAAATATTTTTCTTGGCTCTAAATCACTATTCAACAGGAATATTCCTGACTTCACCCTCCATCTGTACTTAACTGACTGAGTCATTCAGTATTTCCCATAATCAAGCAAGTGACATGTCTGTATCACACTGTGCAAGGAAAAGTAACTGCTTAAATTCAACAGCTCCTTTTTATGCATCTGTGTTATAATGGATAAAAAGATCTTTGAAAAGAATGGTGGAATAGTTCGGGAGCATTCAATCTCTATATGTTCAGTTAAAAACATAAGCTCCCCACAAGACTGGGTTTGTACTGCATTCTCTATGTAAAGGAAGCAGTGTTCTTTTGGAGAAATGGGTAGTACCAGGGCCACAGATGGGAAAGTACAAATTGACACTGAACCATCCGGACCCCAAGAACAAAGTTGTACTCAAAGAACAATGGGTACATATCAAAGTATACAAAAGCCAGCTTTACTTTGGACAATCTGTGAATAGCAGGGTATTCATGGTGCACAAAATAAAACAAGAATCCATAATTCCTATGTCTACAAAATCCCATTAGTAAAAATGGGAAAAATACTTATTTGCACATAGCAAATAAGTGTTATTAAGTGTTTGTCTAACAGCTCCAATACAAAGCACATAAAACATAGTTTAATACATTATATTCTAATATATGAACATTCTAATATATGAACATATCAAATTAAAAACAGCATTTTGCATACAAATGTATAAAATTATCTCTGCACTATTCTGTATATGTGTATAGGTAAGACAAAGGATATAGGCAACCTTTACTTTCATGATGGCAGAATGGTCATTCAGACCAAACCATCTTGTAAAGACATATGTGTGTGTGTGTGTGTGTGTGTGTACGTGTGTGTACGTGTGTGTGTGCACGCGCGCACGTGTGCACGTTTATCTGAAGGCCGCCTTAAGTAAAGTCATAGAGCATTAAAGAAGCAAGTTATGTGGGATGAAGAAAAGGCAGAGGAGTGAGTATAGTACCACACCTGCTTTTTCCATTGAGTGTTATGTTCATAGGGAGAGCCGAGGTACTGAGAGTTTAGCAATTCACTTATCCTCTTGGAATAGAGAAACAAAAAGTACAGTCCAGGACTCAATAAAATTATCCTCCAGGATTTGAGGTGAGATTCTGAAAGCCTAAAAACCCTATCACTAGACTCAGCATTAACTCAAATCCTAAAAGTAGATGGAATTGATTCTAGATACCCTTAGACATCTGGCAAAAAAACAATGAAATACTCTCTGGAGAAGATTAAAAAATCTTAGGTTCCAAATCATTTCTATAAATAATTTCCTACATATAATACTCAACATATTATAAACATAACCAAGCACTCAAGCAAACAAGACCCCATGAAGAAAACTAGCACAATAAACAGAATAAAATTATTTCAAACAGAGAGCTAAAGTCCTTAAGGTACTATGTTATCTCTCATCTCTTTTGCTGTCCCTTGGTTATCTCATATTGTTACAGTATCTCACTTTGTTATCTGATACATGGGATATATTTGTATTTGATTATTTGAAATTGGATAGGGAAGGGGGGAAAATAAGATGAGGGGTGGGGGGGGAGGGAAATGGGGACCAAGACATGTGAAAGGGTATCAATGTATGTGAATTAATGTACCTTCTGTCTGGCAAATATCATGTAACCCTTCTATTAATGACAATAAAAAATATATGAAAAAAAGGACACAGGAAGGAATATTAAAAAAAAGGGTAAAATTTTCCTGCTGCCATGCTTGACCTAAGTATCATCTGCATGAAACAGTAGATGGAAATGACTGTAGAATTTAAAACGCTACTAGAACTGAAATACCAGAAAATCGATCAACACGGAGGATAAAAAGAGGTAGAATCATAGGTTTCTATTTACAGTCATAATACCCTCAGACTCAGTATTCCATCAGCCCACATAATCACCTTGTGTAACTTTATGGTCAACCCCTCCCCCGATCCCTAATGAGCACTGTGTCTCTAGAGTCTTGTCTTTCCGAGGTCATATAGTTGAAGACTAGAGCACATGGTTCTCTCACATAGCCTGGTGCATTTAAGATTCATCTCCAAATACTTCATTCACTTTTTTTCTTCCTTCTTGCCAGGACCAAGGTTTGCACTAAGGGCTGACACTTGCTAGCTCTGAGTCACACACAGCTGGCACTGCTGCAGCCACTCCTCTACTCTGGTCAATGGGAGGTGGAGTCTCCTGTACTTCTCTGACTGGCCTGGCTTGGAAGCTGGATCATCACATCCCAGCCTCCTGAATGTCTAAGGCCGCAAGCATTGAGTGACTGCCACCCAGTCGTTGTTGAGCAGTAAACCATGGAAGGAATGGATGTATCAGTGTGTTTATTCGACCTCCCCACTGAAGGGCATCTGAACTGCTTCCACTTTGAAGGAATTAGGAATTAAGCCTTTTCAAATACTTGCACACAGGTTCACTTGGGTCAATATATAGGAATAAGGCTGCTGGATAGAAATGCCTATGAAACAGAAGCTCATTATCCAACATGACAAGAAACAGGGCAGAAAATAAAGCATGTGTGATAATCCTGCTGCAGCACAGCTTCCTCTTGTCTCAGCTAGGTTTGCCTTCCTCCCTAGGCCACTGACCAACTCGAAACTATGGACGCCATGCTTGTCCACTGGATCCATAGGCCAATCCATCAAGTAACCAAAAAAGAGATGAATTTTTAATTTTGACAAATGATAAGCTTTGATTTTGTGGATAAGTAGACTATCACAAGATAGATAAATTAATTAGTGGCTAACTGGCAAAAATAAACACAGTATTTGCATTGAAAAGTAAGCCTCAAATACACTTATAAAGCCTGACTATAAATATTAAGTAATCAATAGCCATATATACTTTAAAACAGCAGGATTCAGCTTACTGTGTGTGTGTATGTGTTTAAATAGTTAAGTATAAGTTTTCTGATTTGGGATTATTTATGCCCAATTTTTTTCAAGGCATTGAAATAAGGAAAAGTTCATAGTACTTGGCAATCGTCTTTTCTTTGAACTAAATCTTTAGAGCTGTTGCTGTACTTCAGACATGTTCTCTAAAACATTTGATCATTTCCCGTTAGGGCAACACACTGAGAAAGGACTCTACATTAAAATGCTGACTAAGTGTCTACAAAAATATCAAAAGTAACAAAATTAAGGCCAGAATAATCAAGACTAATGTTTTTATTATGGTTCTTGCTGACACCTGCTGGCTCAATTTATCTTCTTCCCTGACAGACATCAACACTGTAAAGCTCTTATACAAAGGCATACATCAGTAAAACAGAATCACAACTCAAATTTCAGTGAATTTACCTGATACTAACGGTTGTCTGTTACCCTCGATTTTAAGTCTTCTTTGGTTATGAAAATTGATCTGAAACTGAAGTTACTTCTTAGCTGCAAAAGTCAACAGATCATGTTAACAGAACTTAAAATTGAAAAAAAAAAGTGAATGACTTTAAAAATATTAACCAGGATGATTTCATTGGTTTCAGCAAACTTGAAATACTATACAGGGAAACTATAAAATAAGATTATGTGCATGTCTTTACTAAGACCTCAAAATTTTAACCCCTTTTCTTTTCCTTTCCTTCAAAATCATTAAAAACAAACACAAAAGCTATTTGGAAAACTTAAGATTCAGATTCACAGTTCAGGGGAGTGGTGCTGTGGCTCGAGTGGTAAAGCACTATCCTTGAGCAAAAGAAGCTCAGGGACAGCGTCTAGGCCCAGAGTTCAACTCCGCAAAAAAGAAAAAAGAAAGAAAAGAAAAAGAATGTTTCAAATAGTCACACAGTTCAAAGCTAGCCCAGGTAAAAAAGTTGCCGAGATCTACTCAGTAGAGAGCCAGGCTTGGGGGCACTTGTTACCCAGGCTAGCTTGCCGCAAGTGATCACACCTATGCATGGACCAGGGTGAGAAGCATGACCCCTCCCCAATCCCCCAAAAAAGAACAAAAATCAACCTCAAGGACTTGTCTCAGCAATAAGAGCACTCACCTATCATGCAAGCATGAGGACTTAAATTCAATCCCCCCACTGTCCAATAAAAATAACATGATAGGTCAGCAACATTCCTCTTCCTAGAAGCTTCTATTTCACATTAATAATATCAATTATCATTTTAAATGTCAGCAAGGGGGTGAAAGAGCTAATTCCTACCTTTATTGTTATCGCTTCATTGTCCTTCTCTAGATTAACAATCCTGTTGAAAACTAGGTTCCATAGTGCATTATTAGCTAAGAAGAAGCATTTTAAACTCAAGATTGTATATGACAACGCCAAAACACACATGTACTTGTATACATATGTACACATACATATACACACATGTATATATGCATATAATGTACAATGTATAGCGCATATATAGAAAATATATATGTATGTAACACTTATTAATTATGTACCAGTTACTTAAACTTGAATAAGGACTCTTCTATAATAGATGATTTTGATCAAATACACTGAAAATCAGGAGGTCTAAATCTAACTAGCTATTGAAATCACCTATAGAGTTTCCATCTCTTCTTTCTTCCCTTCTCCCTCCCTTCCTTCCTTTTCTTCCCTCTAATACATATGGTTTACATCACCCATAGTCCCATCCCCAAATACTGAAAAGCTTTGAAGTAGAACAAAACTTTTATCACTTGAAAAACAAACATATAAAAGCACAAAACACTGCATTTGAGACCCACTCACTTTAACTTAAGCAGGCAGTGGACTGCCTCTCCTTTTGTTTGACTCTTTTGGCCCAGGCGCACCACTATGCCTCAAAGTGAGGAACAAACTGCACTTGAGCCCCACCAATGAGGCTGCATTGGAACATGGACAAAATAACTTGTTCTCAGCATGAGTCTACTTTAGTCAGAACCACAACAACAAAAAAGCATGATATTCCATCAAAGACACCTATGAACAAAATAGTACATGGAGTCTTCCTGTTAGCATCTATTATTATGGTATTATATTTTAAAACAGAAAAGAAGAAAATTGGAGGGAATAGATACATCTCTCCTAAGCACAGATTTCTTTTCTAAACGTTCCCCTGTCCTTTCTCAAAACAGATCTTCAGTCACCCAATCGCTTCAAATCCACATGAAATGTGTTTTTCCCCAAATTGTAATGTTTAGACAGTATCTATGAATATCCAGTCTTTTTTTTTTTTTTTTTTTTTTGCCAGTGTAAGGGCTGAAAACTCAAGGCCTCACGCTCTTGTTTGGCTTTTTCACTCTGCCACCTGGGCCATGCCTCCACTTCTGGCCTTTGGTTGTTTAACTGTAGATGAAATCTACCTATCTGAGATTTACAGACTCAAACCTTTCATCACAAATCTCAGCCTCCTGAGGAGCTAAGATTATTGGCCAGAGCCACCAGCACCCTGCTCTGAATTATAAAATCACACACAGATTTAAGCTATTGACATTTTTTAAAGGAATCAAGTACAACATTTTTCAATTTAAGAAGCATGACAAATTACACTAGAGCCAAAAAAAAAAAAAAAGTAGTATAGCATGTTTTTAGGATTACAGTACTCAACTATAGGATCAAAATACAAAGACAACCATTTCCTTTTTACACATTATATACGAATAAAAAAAATTAACATGAGGGCCGGGAGCGTGGCCTAATCATAGAGTACTCAGCTACCATGCATGAAGCCCTGGGTTTAATTCCTTGTACTATATACACAGGAAAAGGCAAAAAGTGGTGCTGTGGCTCAAGTGGCAGAGCGCCAGCCTGCTCCATAACTGACCCCCCCCCCCCCAAAAAAAGCCACACAAGAAAGAACAAAGGGACAGCACAGAAAGCCCAGCTACAACCTGTGTCACCGTCTCTGGCCCATGTGAAAATAGCAGCTCCTTTCCTGAATAATTCTTACTAGGGTGCCCAGTTTTTTCTTTGATTATTATAGTGATTTCTGCCTCAGCCACAGTTCTTTCCTGAGGAGAAAGGATTCCTCCTCCTCACAGTGCCCACCCCATTCTCAGGAGTCTAATCTCCAGCTCCCAGGACTCAATGAGAACAGAAATCATCTCGTCTCTAGCAGCGGTAAGCAATGTCCTCACAGACAGAAATTCTTACTTCTCCTGGCTATGAAAGTGGCAGGGAGAAGAAGCAAATTCACGTAAGTGAGAAAATCTTTTTAAAAGATGAGAGGTTTTTATCTTCTTCATGGTACAACACGTATTTCCCCAAATAAATACATACACCTTTAGTGTACCTGATGCTCCAGAAGGTGATACCAAATAGCAGGTTGAAAAACGCAGCCCTCAAGAGCAGGAGCATTCATAAACTGTAATTTGTGTCTTCACCATGTATCTAGGACGACACGTGAACTGTAATAATGTACCTCACGAAGAATCTAAAGCCTCAAAAAAGCTTCAAATGAACCTCCTTCAACTTTAATAGACACATTCCAATCACAAAGATTAAAAATGACTGGCAGTGAACAAGAATGGCTATAAATGCCATGTAAGAATTCATGAAAACTTCATATTAAATGTTTTATTCTAAAAGCACTTATACTTCAAACATGCCAGTTCTAGCCCCCTCCTCTACCCACCAAAAAAAAGAAAAAAAGAAAAACCTTTTTCCCAACAAATTAATTGCTTCTATTTTTTTTAATCTCTTTAGACATTTTGAACAGGGAAGTTCAAACAGGGAAGGAGACCACAGCTTAGCCCTTGCAGTGGAAAGAGACACATGGAGGCCACACCACACCTGCCTGTAGAGGTTGTGCTCACAGTATTACACAGGTGCTATAGTCATCAGTTTCCAACCCCAAAATAACACTTTCACAGCAATGAGTTTCCACTCCTTGGTTTTAGGCAACTCACCAGTTGGCTGATGGGGTATTGGGAAGCCAGAACAATGCTGAAACAGAGGCTCCAGCCCTCCCTGTGAACAAAGACTGGATCATACTGTTTCTCATATTCCTGACAACACTCACAACAGTACTGCAACTTTCATGTGATGATTGATGCTTGTGCACATTCAAAGCCTAAGCCAGTGGAACCAATGTGGAACTCCAGTGTCACCGAGCCTACGTCTGAGTTATTTCTGGTTTGGAAACAGACGTGGCTGAAGCACCTCTGACTTTTTAGGTACAGCCAAAAAGAGTCAGCAGACTAGCTGCCCTAAGGTGAATGATTGTAATAAACTGTCCTGAGACATGAAACTTTAGCTCAGTGCTAAATTCACACTATAGTGCAAGCCTTTGCTGAACCAAGGGGGCTCGTTCTCCTGGCTTTAAACCAGAGTTTGTTTCAAAGCACCCTGGACCTAAGCTTGACTGTGACAGCTATGTATTTCCTATGCATGGCACACAGCTCCCACAGGCGCTGCTTCTTGGCACTCACACGTCTCTGCAGAACAAACTGGGGGGAGGGAGGGAGGGCACCAAGTCACGTGTGCTGCGCTGTTACATGACCAACAAGATGAAGTTCCGGACAGGGAAGCAGATGGGGGATGAAAAGCTGCCTGATATGTCAAGTGAGGGCAATAAGAGAGTTCTTTCTTACACTACATCCAATTCCTTAGAATATTAGCAATAATTAGTTCTATACAAATTATTCTATCATTATAGTTCAAAATCTAAAGCAGAGAAAAGCAGACTTTTCTTTGAAAACAGCCACATGGTAAATAACATTTTGAATTTCTGAGGCATCATCCCACAGTCTCTTTGCCAGCTTTCCTCTGTAATGGCAAGCAGCCACAGATTGTAGAAACAGACAGAAATCATATGGGCCAATAAAACTTTATTCACAAAAGCAGGCTAGTCTTGCAAATGAAATAAATTTTAGTGATTTTTTAAGCAAAAAATTTTCAATTCATCTAAGAAAAAATGTGGTATTCACCAACCATCTGACTATGAATTTTGACATGACCTGTGGAATAAAATTCTGCTGAGATCTTACCCTCCTTACCACAATACATACAAAGGCAACCCTGTCCCATTACAAAATCCACGAATTAAGAAATGTTATATAACAAAGACAAACATATGTATTACACCTCGTAAGAAATATTCTCTACCTAGAATCTTATGAATCAGAACAATCCAACATGAATACAAAAACCTCAAGAGAGGGTACCATAAGATTACTTCAAGTAATCTAAGAAGCCAAAGAAGCAGCCAACAGGATGAAGAGCAAAGAAGAGATTTTTGGCAGGCTGACTGGGGACAGGAGCATAGGGATGAGTATGGATACGCTAGGCAGTCAGTGAAGACCCCAGGACCCCCAGTCAAGGTGGCAGATATTTCTCACCAGAAAAAAAAGTCAATCTTCTTTGCACAAGGTAACATCTACAGCCTCTAAAGATTCCATGTACAATATGTGGTATAAAAGGGGCAGGAAGATATTTATTTATTTTCCCACACTTAGGGGTTAGAATCTACAGTCTTATACTTGCCAGGCTGGACACTCTACAACTTGAGGCATGTCTCTACATCCGCTGTTCATTGATCAGTTTTTGTTGTTACTGTTGGTGTTTACATTTTTTGCAAGGATTTATTTTAGTACAACAAAGTTAAAGTCAGGAGAAATGGAGAGGAAAGAGAAAAGAAATATTTTCTGCAGGTGTTAAAGATTCAGCATGGTAGTTTCTATGTATAGACTATGTTCTTCATGACCTGGGCAACTGTATATGGTCCCATCAAGCTGGCAGCTCCTAATCCTTAGGGCAATGATACTGGGAAGGGAGGATGGGTCAAGTCCCCCAAACTGTGCCAGAAGTGACATCTGCCTGATATGCTTTTCCTTCTAATTCAACCCACTTATTAATTTCCAGATGTTTACCATTTCAAAGCAAAGGAAAGCTTTAGACAGCCACTCCTATGTTTTAAAGAAATCAGATTTAGGTATCCCAGATAGTCTCCAAATACGATAAAGTAATGTTAAAAGAGAATTTTAACTTCTGAGTCTAGACCATCTGATATGTATTAAAAGTCATATGATTTTTCTGTCTCTCCATCTATATATTCTAATTTTTCCCTTATCATCTCAAAAGGGTACAGAGGTTCAGCGGTCTGTGTTCTATAGCTGCCTTGTATTGAGAAGGGCCTTGATGGCCTGACCTGGAAAATGGGAAACCAAAAATGTCATTTTCCCATCTAATTTAGGAGGTGGCAAGAGAAATTCAGCTGACAGGAAATTCCACTGAACAAGCTGCCATGACCAGGCCCCAAAGATGATCAAGACCAGAAGACATCAGTTTGTTCTTTCATGGCTAGACCTGTTTTCCATGAGTTTAATCATAAAACCCTTGATCACATTAAGGAAAAAATCCAAACTGCAAGTTTAGAGAGCTGTAAATCTGATCTCTGTGGCTCCTTGAACAGTTACCACACCGATGATGAGATTCAACTCCTCAATTGCTATCATTCAACACTGGAGGACATCTTCCCAGTTTCCACTGCAAAGCCACAGGTACGTAGAAATCCTCTCATGAATGGCCATTTGGGGTATCTCACAAAAAGAGCCCCATACAGCAGAAAGGTTGTGTAAGGTATTTCAATATAAACAGGGTTAAATCAGAAAGAAATATGCAAGAGTAACAAGTCCTATTCCCAGTGCCAGAATGGAAGTTATGATGCACACAAAGACCTGCAGATGTACATGTAGACGCACAACACAGACATGCAGCTGTACATACAGACAAGCGGACGTACAGAAAGATGCTAGCATGAACATATAGACTAAAGAACTAAACATGAAAAGTAAAATTTTCAACATTTTTAAAGAAAGTAAATACCTTCATGAATTCTAGGTAGAAAAAAATATACTTTAGAGAAAATATATTTATTTGTGTATATAATATATACTTATGTATATTTATACATATTATAAAATGAAACACTAGTATATTCAGCTAATTAAAATTAAAAGCATCTGTTCATCAAGAGAAACAGCTCAAGGAAAGAGAGGGAAAATGATAGGGTGAAACTGTGTGAAATATATTATAAACGTGTAGAAATGTAACAAGGAAATTTTTCCTTGTATAACTTAATGACAGAGAAAGAGAAGGAGAAAGGACAATTGGAAGAGTGAAAAAAGAAGTTATAGTTTAAGGGGTGAAATAGGAGTAATGTATCTGAACATTATTAAGAACTCTATAAGCAAAACTGACTTAGGCTTTAAAAAAAATTGACAAAAGTAACAGATCACTTTCAGAAAAGCACTTGAAAAAAAAATAATCTCTTCAAACCTAAGGATAGGAAACCATTTTATATCCACTGGATGTGTTAAAAAAATAATAATAAATTCTGGCAAAAAAATAATAAATTCTGGGGCAACTCAAACTCATGAACAGTAATGTTAAAAGTAATGTATTATACAACTCATCCTATCCTTCCACAGGTATATGCTCCAGAAAAACTGAAGGTGCACAAAAACATACAGAAGAAATTTCAAGACCAAGGATTGACGCTGGTGGCTCACACCTGCAACAATGGGATCCCAGCAATAATGGGAAGCATAAAGTAGGCAGACTGAAGCACAGAAGTGCACCAAGACAGAAAGTGAGACCCTACCCTAAAAATAACCACCGAAGCCAGGAGCTGTAGCTCACATCTGTAATCCTAGCTACTCAAGAGGCTGAGATCTAAGGATCACAGTTTAAAGACAGGCCAGGCAGGAAAGCCAAACTCTACCACTTTGAGCTACAGCGTCACTTTCTGTCTTCTAGTGATTCAATGGAGATAAGATTCTCACTGACTTTGACTTCCCTACCCAGGCTGGATTTAATCACAATCCTCAGATCTCAGCCTCCTGACTAGCTAGGATCTCAAGTGTTAGCCAATGGTGATCAACTTATTTAATATTTCAATTCATAATAGTTAAAAGTTTTAATTTATCATCATCTAAGGCTAGCAGCTATTCTTAGTATTAAAAATAGTGCTGCCCTAGAAGCAATGAATAACTTCAAGTTGTCAAACCCAAACAAATGTTTTTGTTTGTTTGCGGGTGATCCTGGGAATGATCTCAGGGCCAGGACACTGTCCTTGAGTCTTTTGCTCAAGGATAGCATTTTACCACTTATGGCTTAGAAGTAGTTAACTGGAGGTAAGAGCCTCACAGACTTTCCTGTCTGGACTTGCTTCCAACCATTATCCTCAGATCTCAGCCTCGAGTAGCTAGGGTTACAAGTGTGAGCCACCAGGGCCAAGAAGAACCCAAAGAAATACGCTTTTTATGTTTTTCTTTTGATTGGTTGATATAGTAAAGTACAGACAGCAAGGGGTTGTCCCACAGCTTAGGTGTTTTCACATAAACATTTAGAAAAACAAGATTGTGTTCCAGATTTCACTCCATATTCCGGATGATATGAACAGAGAACACCCGTAATTCAAGAAAGCACAAACTTCTATGGCTCCAGAGCTACAAATGAACTACAAAGAGCAGGACCAGATGCCCTATCTCCTCCTTCCACAGTGAATTTTGGAGTTTGTCCCCTGAAGAACACAATTATTTCCTGTCCCCAAAGAAATATTTTTTTTAAAACACAAAATTTGCCTTCATTTAAAAAGCCCTTAATGTTAATCAGAATGCTAAAGGAAGTCCCTAAGTGGGTCATGAGATATTTGTTCTCAGGCTGAGAAGTTGTATACAAATTGTTCCCTGGAAAGAATTTTCAACCAAAAGTTATAAATACCAACCTCAGGATTAATAACGGAAAGTCTGACCTAGCACTAGCCTGAATACAGCACAGCTCAGAAACTTCACACTGCTTACTGCTCATCTAACTCTGTTAGAGCAAATGTCAGAGCTGGAAGTATACTGTTTTCCTCTTTGTAATTCCTTAAACACAACTTACAAAACTCCGGCTCAAGTGAGAATCTAAAACATCAAAATTAAGCAAAAATATCAGAGTAAATTTTTAAAGGGCCGCTTCAAATAACATTCTTTTCTTTTGTTTTCCTACAAAATCAAAATGTGTGCTAAGCTGAACTACATTTCTGCACTGATGTTCTTTCCTGAGCCAATTGTTTACAGGCTTTCAAGACCTCCAGAGAGAAATAATCTTACTGAAATGTTCTCAGGCATGCACATTAGCACAACCTACCAACAGTCCTGTGCTACTCCTTCAAGTATGCTGTTCAGGGTAGTCACAGAAAACAAATGTGGGTCCAAGATCTGGTTCAAGTCCTTCCACACAGAACCAGCCACGTGCCACTTATCCCACACAACTGGCTTCACAGGCAGTCAGGTGACTCAGTACCACGAAGTATGAAAGTGCTTTATTAATTCTGAAAGTAGAACTCACATGTAATATGATATCACATCATTTCATATACAGCATTTAGAAAATTTCTGGGTTCATACTACGTTATTAATTAAAAAAATCAATTATTAGTAATGTGAGAATCAGATATTCCAAGGGCTCCTGAATGGCCTTGTGGAAGGGTAAGAGCATAAGGTCTAGCCATCTTCTGATACTACACGAATGGTGCACAGTGTGACCTCAGGACAATAGCCTGCTACTGAACAAGCTGAGGCCTTAGTCCCAGATTCCTCATTACCACCAGACTCACCATCTGCACAGACAGCAGCCAGGTCTGTGGGCAAGACAATCAGCACTGCTCTGCTGTTCTTCAGAAAGCTGTAACTCGTCTACTTTCGTCTCCATAACTGTGGAAAGCCAATTGAGTAGCCATTTTATCTCAATCTTGTTAGTGCATGCATTCTTTACAAAGTCCTCACTTTAAAAAGAAAAACAAAAAGTGCATCAAGCAGAAGGAGAGACTACTGCCTTCTCTAAAAGCCAGGCAGAAGCAATATGGACATAGCAATTAAAACAGAAGCTGCCAAAGAGATGAACAGGTTCAGTACCAAAGAAATGTGGTGTAGAAGCTGAACTATGGAAACACTAGAAAAAGCAAGCCCTGGCTGAAAGCAAAGCAGTCAGACTGAGACCCAAAGCATTTCTAGAGAACCAGATTCTTGCAGAGAATTCAATCCACCTCTACTGAAAGAGAGAAGCTGCAGGGCAACCTTCAAAGAAATCAGTGCTTCAATACCTGCACTGGGAGATACTGAAGAGAAAGGGGTCTGTGATGCAAACAGCTCTCACCATGTACTGGGAAGGATATAGGAGGAAAGGACAGGGCAGGGATGGCTAACCTATATGGTTTTGTTGTATGCTGATGCTCACCTGGCTATATGAAGGCCAGGAGAATTTCTGTCTGCTTGTTTTTGTTTGTTTGCTTCCTCTTCAAGAAAAAGAAAATACATTCAATTGGCTAGACTTGGAAACAAACATAAGGAAAAACACAAATTCCTATAGCCACACAACAGGTGAGCTGGCTGGACCAGTGATATATCACTATCACAGTTCCTCACTTACCATGCAGACTTGGTACTGATGTATGACTGCAAATACTTTTAATTCATGGGGATATTCTCAGTGATCTCAGAGGTCACGGGTAATCTGCTTGCAGGGAGATGACAAGGGGACAAGTGTGTGGCAGAATGTTTAGCTAGATCTGTCTCAGAGTAGACAACAAAAACCACACAATTCTAGCAGAAGTAACGAAATCACAACTGTGCTGAGGAGTTTGAGATACATACAGCCTCGCTAAAATCACATATGGTAATACAAAGGGCTAGCAGGAGGTGGTAGCCCGCAATAAATGGATTGTCATCAATTGAATTCAGTTGTTTCCTGGCACTCAGGCTGTCCCAGACATTGTGGCTGAGAAGGACTCATAAATTAATGACACAGTACACCCTCTTGGGCCTTGCTAATACCTCTTTCTCAGTGCTTGAGAAGATTATTTTATCTTTACCTAGCTGTAATTTCAAGACAGGTTTACTAAGCAGCCACAAAGACAGTTGAATTCTCCTGCTCTCTGCACTAATGATCGGAGGGGAAAGCCCCTCTCACTACAGGAATGACTTGTTTTCATTACAACAATGATATCGTGCTGATAAACAATATATACCTCCCCTAGGCTATACCACCCAGTGGACACACAGGCTTCTGGTTCCATACAGCACTACAAGTGTTGTCTGGCAGTGAAATTCACACCCTTGAGCAAATGGCCAGAAACATATCCTTAATTTGGGCTGTGCAAGCTTTACAAGTTCAATAGGTCAGTTTTAAATTCCCTCGTAAATCATAATGGATAATATTTATTTTCAACAATACCCTGGTGAAGATGATAAATTAATTACTGGATAAATTAATACTACTGGCTGGATAAAATAATCCATACATCCCAGAAGAAAGGATGCTAATATCTAGAAAATATAATGTAGCCCTTCTATTAATTACAATAAAAATATATTAAAAAAAGAAAGGATGCTGACTATCTAGAATATGACTCCTTTTATTCAATTCACTGGCAAAACTTCTGAGTCCAGGACCCTCAAGTCAGTGACTCAGATGAACGCTGCCAGTAGCAGGCCTCACCACATTTCATGCAAGGTAAAAGGACACACCTGACAATAAATCACCTCCCAAACATCCTGCATCTTGAGCCACTTCTGTAGTGAATGATACAGGCAATCGAGATGGTCCAAATAGTCCAAGTATCTTGAGACCATATAACAGCTGCCCAAGGTAACAAAGAGCCATCCTCACGGCCTACTTCAAGCATGTCAAGCTATGGAACCTCGGCTGCAATATAACCGACCCACCAGGCTCACGTCATTTCTCAGTACTCAGTCCATGCTGATGGTGGTCCTACAGTTTGCTGCAGGAACTAATTATTGGCTTTGCAGCCAAGTCTGTCTACTTTTCATGGCTACAGAGCTGGGGCAACCAGCTCACCTGCTGCCTCCTTTGTTGTCTCCTTCCTTATCGTGGCACTCCTTGCCAGCCACATGATCACTCACAAACAATATAAAACAACTTGTTCTAACGAGAACCTGATTTTCCACTTCTGGTAATTTACTAAATGTGCACACTAGATCAATTTTTTCCTCTGTGTTTGGATTACTTGATTAAGGACTGCTCAACCAACTGATCTGACTCCTCACCTGACACTGATCTCTTCATTGATATGGATCCAAACTTTCAATTTAATCAATTTCAATACCTGTATTTGCAAACCTTATCATGTAAGTGTGATTTGTTAAGGGGCCTATGACATGCCAGGCAAGTGATCACCTATACAAAAATGGCATGTCTCGGCCCACAAGGAACTTGCAACCAAGTTACAAAAACAGACTTGACAAGTGAGGGAAAATATGTAGTTTCAGAAATGAAAACACAAGGTGCCAAGAGAGCATGTAACAGGATGTGTGCAGAAGGCTTATAGGGGAGCTCTCCTACAAGAAGAGGCTTTAAGAAGTCAGAACTCAGTACAGAAGAAAGAAAGAGAAGGAAAGAATTGTCAGAGGAGGATTCCAGGCCCCGCCACCAGTTCACAGGAAGCCCCGTGCCAGCTGTCAGGGATGTAATTCAGTATGTCCCAACCTGTTCTTCCGAAATTCCTACTATTTTTATGTGAAAGTACTGTAATATAAGAAATGAGATGCTTAATTCTACAAGTCAGAAGTTGTAGTTTTTGTTGTTTTTCTAGTCACAGTGCTTAAACTCAGGGCCCGCACTGTCCCTGAGCTTTTATGGTCAAGGCTAGTTCTCTACTACTTTGGGCCACAGTGGCACTTCCATTTTTTTCTAGTGGTTAACTGGAGATGAGTCTCAAGGCCTTGCCTGCTTGGACTATCTTTGAACCACAATCTTCAAATCTCAGTCTCCTGAGAAACTAGGATTTCAGGTATGAGATTCTGGTGCCCAGTGAAGTCAGAAGTTTTGATAAAGCTAAAAAAAAGATTTACTGAGATACATTTTGACTTCAGACAATTTACTTGGACTTCCTAGAGAAGACTAGTGGGGAAAACAAATACTTAAGTCATTTTTATGTCATTTCACAAATTTGAACCACAAAAAAAAAAAAAAGTGACAATAGGATACCATTTCTTTTTTTTTTTTTCCTTTTCTTTGTTGGTTGTAAACTCTGGGCCTGGGTGTTGTCCCTGAGCTCTTTAGCTCAAGGCTATCACTGTAGTCCTTGAGCTACAGAACCACTTCCGGTTTTCTAGTGGTTAATTAGAGATAAGAGTCTCATGGGTCTTTAGTGCCCAGGCTGGCTTTGAACTGCAATCCTCAGATCTCAGCCTCCTGAGTAACTAGGATTACCGGTGTGAGCCACCGCACCCGGCTCAGATACCACTTCTTTACAACATAAGTATCTGCCAGAAAATATGGCTTATACCAACTGAGCCAAATTGTCATTGGTGACAAGTTTAATTTTTTTAAACTGTCATACACTTCTCTCCTAAGAAAAGAATACATAGAAGAATGGTGGTACCTACTAAGCTCTTAAAAGAAACACCTCAGAGAGGAAATGAAGACCGTTTTAATAATGTATCTGGTTCCTATATTAACATGTTCATTTATATTTTTCTAAGCACAACATTGAAGCATTACTTTCTAAAATAAATTTCCTTCATACTTTTTAGAAAGGGTCTTGCCACAGGCCTTTCACAGAATCACCAGTGATGTTCTGTTCTGGTTAGGAATACTCCTGTGAGTTCATTAGTGAAGCAAGGGTAATTTTGCTGTCACATTGTGTTGTTCAGTGTGTATGCTTGCATTAATGTTAATAAAATGGCTTCAAATACAAACCAAATTTCCCTTAAAAGTTCTTGTCAACCTTGTGTCCAGATTTTTAAATGACCGAGAAAAATAATGAAACTATATGAAAAGTTTATTTAAAATGGAAAACACAGTCTGACTTTTCCAATGAAAGCAATGTAAAATTTGTCTCCTAGTCAAATATAATGACAGGAAGTCAGTCAAGCCATCCACAGAGGAGATGGAATTGGGAATTGGGAACTGGGAAGCACTATTTCACCTACCCCTTGAAAATGGCACTTAGTCATAAAACCCTAAGCCAGTTATTATGAAGAGTTCCTTAGTGAGGGAAATACTGAGCACTGCTCTTCACAATGTGTTTGCCATATGTGAAAACTGACCAATGAATACGGTCACAGCCTTGCATATTGCATAAGATATGTAAAAATCAGTGAATATTTAGGCAGTAGTAACATTCACACATTCTAAACCCTAGTATCTCCACTGTTTCATCCCATAAAAACATTTTTTTAAGCTATCATTAGTGGACATGAAACATAATACTCCAGACCACTCCAACACACATGACATCCAAGAAGTCCAGGATAATCCCCTACATAGTATATTTCCACTTGGACATTCTTTTGGGGGAAAGTTTTGTTTGTTTTTTTTTCCTACTTGTGGTTCCTACCACTTTTAGAGTTCTGCCATTAAGATGCCTGCTAGCATCAGAGATGTCTCACTGTCACTATGTTCCCAGTGCTCTGAACATCAGGAGCACACAACAGACCCTCAAATATCTGCTAAAGGAATAAGAGATAAGGTCTATCCAATTCGGTGTTGTCTTATGAATTTGAGGAATACTGGTGTAGGTTGTAAAGGCTAATTTACAGTCAGATTAGGAGCAGAGATCTGAAGCTCTGACCTATCAATTTACTTTCAAATGTATTTAGGACATCATAAACTAGACAAATGTTAATTTACTATAACTTGGCAGTGTTATAGATATAATGTATAGAAAGTTAGCAAGAATCAGACTAAGTTAATCATCCTCGAATACCTATTTCCCTACATCATTCCTATTTGAAATTTTCAGTGACACAGCATTTGACTAGCATGTACACCAAAAAACCTGAAGGGAGGAGAAAGGGGAGGGGGGGAGAGTAAGATTCAAGAATTATCCACAAAACTTAGAATAAAGTTCAAATTTCTAAGCTTGGAATCACATACCCATAGTTTCATAACTTAGAACTTTACTCCTTGTTTGAAACAAGTTGACAGTAAGGATAAATGAGGAAAGACCACCACCTTCCACTGTAAATTTTCAGCTCATAACACATTGAAGAAGGATTGCGAAACATCTGCCAGAGCACAGCCAAAAGAAAATCATGGTGGGAGAAAAAGATGGGAAGGGATAACAATGCTAAAGAAGTAATGTATTCACTACCTTAAGAATATAATTGTAACGCCTCTACACATCGCCCTGATAATAAAACAGAATTTTAAAAAAGAAACAAAATCATAAAAGTCTCAAATCTGAGACTACTCAATGCAACTTCTGAAGACTGGTTCTCCAACAGAGAGTTGTGGGGTTGGTTTTTCATTTTACAAACACTACCACATTTGCAATTCTAAAAAGAATGAATCAGAGCTTCAGGATCCAGTATTTCTGCCAATATGGCCCATTTCTGAGCTTCAAAAATCTTAATATCACTACGGACAATCTCTTCCCTTCAAAACTGGGCACAAGCCCTACATTCCCAGGGGGCCTTCATGAAATCCATTCAAAACCAAGTGACAATAGTAACAGTTTGCTTTGAGTCTGCCACTCTGTTTCAGTTGTTGTTTTGTTTTTTTAAACAATAAGTCTTCTCAGGATACAATGAATTACTGTTTAATACTGACTGGATTGTATTTCACTAAACCATTTCAAGTCTAAGAGAGTTGTAAGTAGACAGTGAGTGTGGAAGAAAAACCAAAGTTGAAAAGTAGATGTTTCTAAAATCTGGGAAACAAAATAATAGTGAAAAAAATAACTGACCTTTAAATATTTGCATTGTTTTATTTACCAGATTAACAATTGGTAGAACATATTGAAATAAAAGGTTACAGTAAGTAGTAGCTATAAGACTATGAGCAACTACACTGTTGGTGGGAGTGTAAATTCAATCAACCACTATGGAAAGCAGTATGGCGATTCCTCAAAAGACTAAACAGAGCTCCGCTATGACCCAGCAATTCCACTACTTGGCATTTACCCAAAAGTCCAGAAACAAGGACATACTAAAGCCACTAGCACAACGATGTTCACTGCAGCACTATTTACCATAGCAAAGGTATGGAACCAACCCAGATGCCCCTCAGTAGATGATTGGATCAAGAAGATGTGGGATTTATACACAATGGAATTCTATGCTGCCATCAGAAAGAATGGCATTGCCCCATTTGTAAGGAAAAGGAAAGACTTGGAAAAAATCATATTAAGTGAAGTAAGCCAGACCCAAAGCAATATAGGCTCAATGTTTTCCCTCATTTGTAATCATCAGTACACATCTAAGATTCTCCTAGTATAGGATTACAAAAGCACAAAACCTAGGTACATAAGGTCATACAGGATGAGACTAAATGAAAGATCTCTAGAACATGGAAACAAGAGCCATATAATGTGTGATTGTTGTTCTTAATGTACTATGTTATTTCTCTTCTCTCGGTTAATCTCATATTGTTACCGTATCTGACTTTGTTACATGGTATACTGTATATATGTTTATTTGTTTATTTGAAATAGGAAAGGGAAAGATGGAAGACAAGATGATTGGAAGGGAAATGAGGACAAAAACATGAGAAAGAGTATCAATGTACGAGAAATAATGCACCTACTACCTGAAAAATGTAACTGTAACCTCTCTCTATATTATCCTAACAATAAAAAGAAAAAAAGGGGGGGGGAAAGACTATGAGGGAAAAAAAGCCTGAGGTTTTCATTTATCATGTCATCTTGGTCTATAATAGATAAGCAGGTACATACAAATAAATCAAGCTCTCACTCTTTTTCCACCCCTATCCACACACATCCTTTGGAAACATAGGTTAAAATGGATCTTACTATTTAATACATGGTCTTAATAAGAGAAACACCCAAAACAGTAATGAAAACTGTATTAATATATGTCTAAGAATAACTTCCTCACTGAAAACATATAATCATTATGCCCATCTCTAATTCTTCTGAGAATGGCAGTCAACTTTTTCAAAGCTGGTTATGCTGATGATACCCTGGTATTTGACTTCTTTCTATCTTGATTATGTTACTCTTTCCTCTCATTAAAAGAACATCCTGGTGAACATATGCCTATACCCTATCTAAAAATCTCAAGCTTTTAATGCCATTTTTTCAGAAATCATTTTTAAATTCACATATTTAATCAGGTTTTACTATTAAAACAGAAAACCCAGGGCCTAAAATATTACATTATTTTAACTGTTCACCTCTTACCCTTTCTCATGTCATTTTTAAAGAACTGACTTCCTTTACTCCATTAAATGCTAACCAAATATACTTTACATTCAGGTTGTAGATCAGTTCAATAACCCAGTGAAATTTGTTTGTCATCTGTCTGCAACACTACTGAATAGAATCTAAGTATTGCAACCCTGTGAGTTTCAAACTTGGTTTGTGAGTTTCAAACTTTCTGAGTTTTTTGTTGTTTCTTTGCTATCTTTAACATCATTGAGGAGATTCTCAGAAAGATATGAAACAGAGGCAAGAAAGCATTGCATTATTACACAGAGGATGAGTATCTTAACCAGGCTAGCAAGGTCTTTTTTTGCAGGGAAGGACAACTGACCCAACTCTTTAGCCTTACTTCAAATAGCAGTTGAAGGCACTGGATTATATGATCTTCGTGCTCCTTTCCAGCCTCAAAAGTGCACTCAATTCTAATTTATTCAGAAGTAACTAAATGGTGACACTGTATAAATTGTGACTTTATTGACAATTTTAATCAAAGAACAATTCTAAAAGAGAAATTGGGGAGGCTGTGGATTAGTTTTCACCCCTGAGCAAAGCCTTACCAGTAATGCATGATTACTTCATAGACACCCAAACTGAAATCTTCTCATGGAAGCGAGAGTTACTGAGGAATAATCCATTATCAATTCATCCAAAACGTAATGACAGGATAAAGTTCATCACGACTTACAAGGACATAACAACTATATGGCTAATTGTACCCTCCCCCCCAAAAAAAAACAAAGATAATGCTTAGTTTTGTTGTTTGTTACTTTTTTCCTGAACTACTTAAAGATAATATAGTATTGTAAGATTTCAATTTATAGTTAGTTATCTCCTCAGAGTAACATGGGAAATACGTGTTTAAAGTCAATGAGGAAACTATACAAAATGGATGACTTCAGTTCTACACTCTTCAGTTCTGGACCCTTTTAGTAGTTCCAATATAGACATTTCTCTTACATTAAAATGAATTCAATTTATTGAATTTATTTGTATTTGGATATTTGAAATTTGATAGGGAAGGGGGGAAAACCAAGACGGGTGCGGGGTGTGGGGGTGGGGGGGGAAATGGGTACCAAGACATGTGAAAGGGTATCAATGTATGTGAATTAATGCACCTTCTATCTGGCAAATATCATGTAACCCTTTTACTAATTACAATAAAAAAATAAAAAAAAAATTTAAAAAAATGAAGTCAATTGTACGATGAATAGATATTCAGGGCATCATCCCATAAAAAACCAGACAGTTTTTCCACTTAAGTCAACACAAAAAATGTGTGAGCTATAAGCCTATTACTTTATTCACACTTTTATTTTTAGTAAATTACTATAAGAACACAATTCATTTAATTTGGTTGTGAATTTGTTAAAGAAAATAATGTTCTCTATCTGAAAATACCCCGAGAATTCTCAGTGTGATTCTTCAATAAGCAAAAGCAATACTACTTCACTATATTCTTAAAATATTATGGAAATTACCAAAAAGTATCACAAGGGCTTAATTACTGGTGAGAACATGCCAGGGCCAAGGTGGGAGGGATGAGTTAAGTAACAACAACTATGAATTGCAGTTCTACCTCTAACACTTTCAATAAATGCAAGCTTGGGAAATCCTGTGCCTCCCTCACTGTGACACCTCCTGAGCCATCTGTCAGGGAGGCTGAGCTGGCCCAGCCTTAAGCCATGATTCCCAAGAGAAGAATAACCCAACGTCCCTGTCCCCTTTTCATCCCAGACAGTTATTCCAATGTGCCTCAGTGTGCATGCTGGAAAGTTGCTCCAGAATAAATAACAAAACGTCAGCCGCATAACTAGATTCTGAATCACATCATGCTGTATTGTTGTTAGCTTTGTAAGGCAACGACCTTTATATATTAGTTTATACTGAATGCTTATTTTCGTTAAGTAAAAACCCAAAGGGGAAAAAAGATCTTGTTTCCTATTGCCTTGAAGGTTTCCAAATGCTGTTTGTATTCTTTTAGCAACACAAGCAGCAAAAAAAAAAAAAAAAAGCTTTAGTGACATTTTAGACTCACTGGGCTTCACTCTTCAAAAGACTTTCCACAGGTTTTTTTTCTACAATATCATAGCAGACTGAGTGGGAAACAATTTCCAGATTGCAGACAAGAAACTCCAAGGTTAGACAGTGGGTTTCCTGCCTCCTTGTAATTTAGAATTATATTGTCTGTTTTTTAAGTTTACACACACAGCCCACCCCAGTCCAATATCACATAAGCTTCTTTTTGGCAGGAGAAAGATTAGAGAAACTCCAGTGAACAAACTTCTCTCTTCAAGGCTAGGTTTTCATGGACTGCACAGGCAGTCCTCAAGACCACAGGAAAACCATGTTTAGTTCAAAACCCAACCACATCCTAGTGAGTTCTTCTTCATGCATGTTGTTCTGCATCAAGGATAATTCCCTACTGCTTATATCCCTTCACTAAGAATTTCTATGAATCAAGGATCTATACTCATTTTAAGGCTTTGAAGATTTAGAAAAAATCATATTAAGTGAAGTAAGCCAGACTCAAAGAAACTTAGGCTCAATGGTTTCCCTCATTCGTCATAATCAGTAGAAACCTTGGGCTCTACTAGCAGAGATCTGCAATAGAGCAAAATCTTGATACATAAGGCCATATATTGGGAAGCTAATTGAAAGGACCTCCAGGATATTGAAACAAAAGCCATATAATGAATGATTGTTGTCCTTAATGTACTATGTTGTCTCTCATCTCCTTTGCTGTCCCTTGGTTATCTCATATTGTTATAGTATCTCACTTTGTTATCTGATATATTGAATTTATTTGTATTTGGATATTTGAAATTTGATAGGGAAGGGGGAAAAACCAAGATGGGTGGGGGGGGTGGGGGGGGGGGAATGGGTACCAAGACATGTGAAAGGGTATCAATGTATGTGAATTAATGCACCTTCTATCTGGCAAATATCATGTAACCCTTTTACTAATTACAATAAAAAAAATGCAAAAGAAAAAGAATTCAAGGCTTTGGCTAAACATAAAAGCAAATTCTGAAGAGCACCTATTTCAATTTGAAAAATAACGCATGTTTGACTACATAAAAACCTACACACACACTATAAAACACCAGAATCCCATAACTTCTTAGTGAGTACTCCATGATGAGAGGGGAAGGGAGAGAAGGGGAGGAAAAAGGCAAGAAAAGGAAAAAATAATATGGCAGGCAGTATCCATATCCAAATTAATCTGCAAAAATATTAAGCTTAACAGTACCAATACTATTTTTTTTTCTTAATGATTTCTCAGGGATCCTAAAATACTAGAAGTACACTACAAGCCCTGAAATAGGACCCTATGCAACTTTTTTCCAAATTGAACTAAGTAAAAAATTCTTTTTTGTGTATGCGGTGGGGGCAGGGGTGGGAAGAGACTGAGACTGCGGCTTAGTGGTAGAGTGCTTGACTAGCATGCATAAAGCCCTAGGTTCAATTCCTCAGTACCATATAAACAGAAAAGGCAGGAAGTGGGGCAGTGGGGCTCAAGTGGTAGAGCACTAGTCTTGAGCATAGAGAGGCTCAGGGATAGAGCCCAGGCCCTGAGTTCAGTTCCCACAACTGGCAAAAAAAAAAAAAAAAAAATCATTTTTTTTTTTTAATGTATTATTGTCAAGGAAAAGGCTGATAATCGGTTGAACACATTTTGGTCAATATGTGATCAAAATGTTCACCTTTGTTCCAAAGTTTAGCAAGATTTGTTATTAAGAATATGGTAACTCAAAGAGGAAGAAAAGGAAAAAGGAAGATGCAGTAGCAGGAGCAGCAGCAGCATCTATAACAGCATCTGCTCAAGAGTAGGAACTAAGCGGGACTGGGTGGCTCACACCTGTAATCCTAGCTACTCAGGAGCTGAGATCTGAAGATCATGGTTCAAAGCCAGCCCCAGCCCTGGCACTAAAGTCCTTGAGACTCTTATCTCCAATTGACCACTAGAAAACTGGAAGTGGTGCTGTGGGTCCAGGGGTAGGGTGGTGGCCTTGAGCTAAAGAGCTCAAGAACAGTGCCCAAGGCCCAGAGATCAAATCCACAACAAACAACAACAACAAAAACAAAAGAGCAGGAACTAGAAGATTCCTATTTATTTAATTTCAAAAACTAAAAATTTTTTCAGGCTGACATTTATAATTCTAGTCACCTGGGATGCTTATATTTAAGATAAACCTAGTAGTTATCAATACTTTAAAATTATAAAATAGATCTTGACCTTATTTAATGGTTGTCTTCATTAAATTGTACTTTAGAATTCATATTGCTATCTCTGTCTTTTCTGTTGCTTTCCTTTAAAACCTTGGCCTGCTTCTTGGTTTTTAGCCTTCCCAGACTGATTTCAAAAATATATCTTTTAAGCCTAGCTCACCCCTGTAATCCCAGCTACTCAGGAGGCTGAGATCTGAGGATCAAGGTTCAAAGCCAGCCAGGATACAAAAGGACCTGAGATTCTTATCTCCAATTAACCTCTAAAAAATGGGAAGTGGGGCTCAGCTCAAGGGTAGAGTGGTAGCCTTGGGCTAAATAGCTCAGGGACAGCACCCAGGCGTAGTTCAAGCCCCATGACCCACAAAAAAAAAAAAAAGAAAGAAAAAGATAACACTGTGATTTTTTCCCCTTGCTATTTTTCCTTCATTGCATGCCACTAGTACATTTTCTTACTTTGATCTTATCTAGCTAATTAGAAAATACAATAAATATATATCCTTGTCCTATTTTCAAATTCTACTAATGGTGACTCCCAACTGCTCAAAGTTGTCCTGTAGTCAGACTTTCACTCATATTCCAAGTGAAATTAAACCCATCTTCTGGCACACAAGCCTGGACACCTCAGTGTTGATCTTGCCCACACTCTCCTCTTTCCCATAATGCTCCAATCTTTGTTCTTGGATTATATGGTTTCTAACTACAATCTATTTTTTCTGTTATTTCCTGCATGTCTGTACTACTTCCAATTCTGCACATCTGTTTAGTCTTACTTCTAAATGCAATGTTTCTCAATGTTTATCACCAGAGCACTGTACAATGTTCCTCTCCAATATAATTTCACAAAAACTAACTTTAATTGTTCATCTTCAAGAAAATGAAGACTCACATACAAGATCCTTTCTCTAATTCTTAACTATCTAAAAATATTCTATTGACATCATATGTGAATAATTATCTGAATGTGTATATGACATTTTTACCACAATCTGTTCTCTTTGGACTGTAAAGTAATTGTTGATTACTTCAGGCATTTAATAATACAAAAAAAAACACTCTGTTCCCTTCCAATTTCTTATTTTTTTTTGCCCTTTTTTTTAATGCCAGTCATAGAGTTTGAAATAAGGGCCTGAGCACTATTTCTGTGTTTTTGTGATCAAGGCTAGTGATCTATTACTTGAGCCACCACTGCACTTTTGGCCTTTAGGTGATTAATTGGAGATTAAAATCACATAGACTAGCTCTGCATGGTAGCTCACACCCGTAATCCTAGCTACTCAGGAGGCTGAGATATGAGGATCGCCTTTCAAAGCCAGCCCGGCACAAAAGTCCATGAAGACTCTTATCTCCAATTAACCACCAGAAAACGAAAGTGGCACTGTGCCTCAAGGGATAAGGTGGTAGCCTTGAGCTGAAGAGCTCAGGGACAGTGCTCAGACCCAAATTTCAAGCCCCATGACCAACTTAAAAAAAAAAAAAAAATCACACAGACTTTCCTGCCCAAGCTGTCTTTGAACTATGATCCTCAGATCTCAGCCTCCTGAGTGGCTAGGATTACAGGCATGAGCCACTGGCATACAGCTCCAATTTTTTGATAAAGTGCCTACCTAGTTCCAGCAACTTAGTTGCATCAATTACTAGTTTAGAACTGTGTATTATTCCTTTCTCTGTACTTTACTTAAATAAATAACACTACTAAAGTGAATCATTACTGTAAAGAGCATAAGGATTAATCACTTTATCTACTTTTATCATTTCTATACAAAAGGCATCATTTGCTTTATCATCAATAAACAAGACTGCTGGTTCTCGAGCACAAGTTTCCTATAATAGTAAATCCCTTGATTATTTAGATCGATAATGATGCATTTGCAGCTGGCATATAGCCTGCCTCCTACATACTGATGATTATTAAAAAAAAACAAACTGGAATCTTATTTCCAACTCTACTGTATCTTTCTGATATCCCAAATCTAGAATTTACTTCCTTTCATACTGAATGGCACAGTCACCTGGCCAGCCCACACAATTCTATAGATCACATCAGCTCTATTTACTTCCTTACATGCATGTCGGCTCTCAGTTCCTATTAAGTCTACTTCCCAAATAGCTGTCTGGTCATCCTGGTCCCTCAAGACATCTACTCATCCTGATTCCTAGCCATGTACATACATATATAGATGTATATGTAAGGATCCCTCTAAAATACAAGTATGACAATGTCATACTCCCGCCTAAAACTATTTAATAAGTAAAACATAATTTTCTTAACCTCAATCTTACAGTCCCCATATGAATACTACACTGTGGACTTGACGAACCACTCACCCATCCTCCTACAAGGATATTTCTAACTTTTTGCTCTAGTCCAGATAAGCTATACCATCTTACTGCAACAGCTGCCCTGAGGGAGGCATCTTGGCTAACTCTGCTTTCTAGTCAGGAGGTCCTGTGTGAAACACTCTATTTGTCAGTATATGCTGGTGAATCAGTTATTTGTCCATCTAAGATCCTACCCATAATCTAAACACATGAAGCAACAACTTAAACACTCCATCTATTTATTTCTTATTTGTACACTTCAATACACAAAATCTCTATACATAACCAAGCAAACTTACATAAAGCAAAAGGTCGTTCTAAAAACTACAGGTCTTACAGTCGGGAAATTTAGTTGAAGTTTAGCCAGGTGCTGCTGGCTTACTCAGGAGACTGAGATGAGGAGCTCGGTTTGAAGCCAGCCCCAGCAAGAAAGCCTGAGGCTCCACTTCCAATCAAGCAGCATAAAAGATGGGTTAGACTGGTGGCTCAAATGACAGAATGCCAGTCAGAAGGAAAAAGGCCAAGCAAGAGGGCAGAGTCCTGAGTTCAAGCCCCAGTACCAACACCATTAAATATATCACATGAGCACCTAGTTTTGCATGATTAAAGAAAAGTATATGCCTAGTTCCTGTGTTTCCTCCCTTTAGAGGAAAATTTATAATGAGTACTTTGATGCAAGGACTGATTAACTTCTCAGTCCTTACCATACAAGCAACAAATACAGGATGCATTCCATGGAAAACACTGGAAGAATAAAATGATGTTCACAAAGATAACCATTAGTACAGGAATGTAGTTGAGTTCAATTTCTTCTAATTAGCTTCACAGAAAAAAACTCTCTATAAGAAAGCAAAAGCATATGATCTCTACTCAGACTGTCAGTTTGAACAATAGCAACAACAACAAAAAAAAGCCTTTTGTACTTGTTTAGGCTAACTGCGAGCATAGCATGACCTTTCAAGTATCTCATGTGTGTCTGCTTAGCACTTCACACAAGTCAAGTCTCACAATGTACATGCTCACTACATTGCTGTGTGTTTTTTTTTAAGATTAGTGGTTCTTTAATTTAAATGCAAGGAGATTCAAAATATCATTTCATATTTGCACAGTATGTGAATTGTCATTCTGTATGTGTTCCCTTCCAAATGGTTGTATTTTTTAAAGTATGTATAGTGGGGAAAAAAATTGACACAGAGTGATGATAAAGAATTAGGACAGTTCTTCCAAGCCTGACTACAAAAAAAAAAAAAAAAAACTACTTCAGGGGCTGGGAGTTTGGCCTAGTGGTTGAGTGCTTGCCTAGCATGCACAAAGACCCAGGTTCTATTCCTAGGTACCACATACATAGAAAAAGCTGGAAGTGGTGATGTGACTCAAGTGGACGGGCTCTAGCCTTGAGAAAGTCCAAGGACAGTGTTCAGGCCCTGAGCACTGTACAAATGTAGCCATGTATTCATTGTCTTCTGAAAGCTATGGATCTTGAATAAATAAAGCAGGATGCTTCTGGTTTCATTAGTAGTAATTCTACTACAGAAGCATTGATAAGAACCTATAGAATGCAAACACATACACAGAAACATTGAAATTATTATTTTAGTGTAATTCATTTTAACAGCCTTTGTCCACATCAAATACTAACAGAAAAAAAAAAACAGAATACTTACTTAAATAAGACAAAGAGGAAATTGAATAGAATTTTCTGAACTAACAATTGTAAATATTTTATCTTTATAGGAAGCATTAGTAACTATTCATATTTATTCACTGAACAAACATTTTTGCATATCTCCTCTTTTACACTGTTCTGTTCCTTTATCATTCCTGAGCTTCCTAAATCCTCTTTCCATGACATACTTCAGTATGTACAATAAGTATAGGTAGCCCTTCTCATCAGTCACTGTTTCTGATACACAGAGTAAATAGAGGACAGAAGGAGCCCAAGTTAAGCAGGAAAGCAAGGACTGCACATCTTCTGAATTCGTCTCCAGTGAATTTTTTCATTCTCTCGACCAGTTCCGGACTGCATTCTCAGTACCTGAGTCACAACAGTCTATTTAATAGATAACTCAAATAGTAGGACATAATCAATGGTTTACAAAAAAATCAAATGTGTAACTTCTTTCAAAACACATGCCTTCCCAGCCTACCCAACACATACATTTAAAAGAAAAACATAATCATTTTATCTTTGAATTTGTTTTCCTAGTTACCAAATTATTCCCAAGGCAAGCTAAATTTGAGAAAAGAGAAAATAAAAGAGGAAGGAAAAACAAGTACCTAAAAAGAAAAACTCTAATGGCCACAAAAATTCTTTTTTTTTTTTTTTGCTAGTCTCGAGGCTTGAACTCAGGGCCTAGTCACTGTCCTTGGGCTTTCTCAAGGCTAGCACTCTGCCACTTGAGCCACAACACCACTTCCAGCTTTATCTGATGTGGTACGGAGGAATCATGCATGCTAGCTTCATGCATGCTAGGCAAGCACTCTAGCACTAAGCCATGTTTCTGGCCCCACAAATAATTCTTAATAGCAAGATTTTTTTTCAAGGAAAATCAGTTTGGTTTTATGTTTCAAAATTTATCTTCTGAGGAACTAAATTCAACTGCTCCTGCATTCTCATTTATGTCTCAGAACTGTATGATCTATTCTGTGAATGGACTATTCAAAATTAACCTTGGAGCTGCTAAGAAAACTTTCTCACCAAACTCTGCCAAATTATTTTAATCCTAACCTGTACCACCTTGTGGTCGCTCACTCTTTTGCACCAGAAAATAAAATAAATGTAAAATATCCTTTTAGTCACAATTACCTTATGAAATCTTGATTTAATGAATACATTATCCCGCATCAGGGTAACAATAACAGTTATAATTCTAAATTAACAAAATAGTAAATACAATATTATTTACTATTAAACCAAACTAAACCACTGAAAACTGTGTGATTTCCCATTATACAATATCAATTGTATAAGTGATATCTAGCTGATTTGCAGAATCTTTCTGAACCTGTGAAAAATTCATTACTTTAACTATAAAATAATCAAGTATTGGAAAAATATTATATTCTAAAGGCCTTAAAAACAAGTTTATTAAGGATGGAAATAGTAATTATTTGGGAGCTCACAAGAAAAATACCTTGTTAGCTTTTTAGTTTCCCCTTGTATATGAGCATTGACTTACCTTTCAATAAAACTATCTTTTATAAGGAAGTACGGGTGATCAAAACATGTCAACACACCCTCCCTCACCATGTACCGGCCATCAATGTGACCCAGCACAGTCCCTGTACCAGCTGAAACCAGCTCTGCACAGACTACATTACTGTCATTCAAAATCCATAGAACCACTTGCCTACTACACAGTGTCACCAAGATATGCCACAAGCACGCCAAAGTCAAGCTAGAAGAATTAGGGAAGTTACTCTATGCACAGTATTTAAACTGTAGGACTTTGTCAACTCAAAGCCAGTCTGATTAATATTTCTTGTTTGCTCTTTCAGCCGAAGGCATTTAGGAAATTTTACAAGCTCTCCATACACACATACACACACACAACACACACGCCCTCTCTGGCTTGAACTCCAGGTGCTCTTGAGTATTTTTGTTCAAGGATAGTGCTCCACTGCTCATTTGGAGTAAGAGTCTTGAAGACTTTCCTTCCCTGGACTGGCTTTGAACCACAGTCCTAAGATCTAAGCCTCCTGAAAGCTACATCTAGCTCTCACTTTCCCTAGTCAACAAGTAGATATTTGTAGAACTTTGATGTTCAGTTGTCTTGCAGGAAGTATACATGGAAGTACCCATACCCTTTGGTCTTTACACCAAGGTGGCACAGAAAGTCTAGCTGCAAGCATATTTGTATAAAGATGCAAAATTTCTAAGTTTCCTCCTCCTAGTTCTCATGATCATGCTCCTACTGCTTCCAAGAAACTACCAAGAGTCGCTGGTATCTGAAAATTAGAAAATATTCCATTGAAAACATAATGCCTCTTATTCCTGGTAAAAAGATAGCCCTGTCCTCAACAATCAAGACACTTAGACAGATGTAAAATAAGTCCTTAGAAAATGCAAGAAAGTTAACTCTAATTTTTTTTATTTGTACCATTCCAATAAAATGCCCCAAGTACTCTGAAGGGGGAAGGAAAAGAACACTACAGCTGGAGAGATCTAATACTGTTGTCTGCTCAGATTACCACCAACCTAGCCAAAATAACCACTGCGAGCTGTCCAGACTCCTCAGCTCTTTCCTCTCCAACTCACTCATTAAGTTAGTCTCTGAGCACAACTGATACATATGTCTACCTCTAAACTGCTGAAAACACAAACAGCTGCCAGGTGCCAGTGGCTCAAGCCTACAGCTACTTGTGAGGTTCACAGTTCAAATGGCTCAAGCCTACAGCTACTTGTGAGGCTCACAGTTCAAAGCCAGCTCAGGTAATATGTCTGTGAGACTTTGTCTCCAATTAACCACCAAAATGTAGGAAGTGGAGCTGTTACTCAAGGGACTGAACACCAACTTTGAGCAAAACAGTTCAAAGACAGCATCCAGGCCCCGAGTTGAGTCCCTGGGACATACAGACACAGACACAGACAGACAGACAGACAGACAGACAGACAGACAGACACACACACACACACACACACACACACGAAGCTAAAGCAATTTCTCCTCCAGGAAGTAGTTACTGACAGGGGAGACATGCCGAAGCCAGTTTATAACACAAGGAAGCAAGGACCACAGCAGATGCATTCCCAGGGCACTGACACTGCAAGAGGTCATGGGAAGACGTCAGGGTCCAGACTGGCTGTCATGGTTGGGCAAAGTGTTGCAAAGAAGATAATCCCAGTAAGTCTTAAAAGACTTGGGGAAGGAGGAGTTAACTAGGACAAAAAAGAGATTATTCCAGACCAAAGCATGGAACAAGCTATGAACAGCACTGCAAACATGTAACACCAGACCAGCCAGAGCTAAGGTTCAAATTATAAAGTAATCTTAAGAGACTGAGGGGTTAGACATGGTTCTGAGAAAACAGTAAAAGAACTTTAAGCAGGGGGGGGCGGGGGGGAACATACCCAGGTAGAAGCAAATATGACGTACTTGGAAGATTTCTTTAAATAAATAAATTCAATTGATGTTAAACAGAATTATTTTTAAGTACTATTCTTGGAAATTCCTAAGTATATCATAATACAAATTTAGTCTATTTGTAAAGTAGTTCTCAAAAATAGATATGAGGTAGAATTGTAGTTCATGCCTGTAATTTCAGCTACTTAAAAAGCAGCAGTTCAAATCCAGCCTGGAAAAAAAAAAAAAAAGCAAAATCCTATCTCAATGAATCAATGAATAAGCCAACCACAGCCATTCATAGACGCAGGTAGTAGGATTTTGGTGTAAAGCTGGCTTCAGGCAAAAAACAAAATCATACATTAAAAAAAAAAAACACCCGTGGGTTGGATTACAGAAACAAATAAAGTATTCTCCAAATAAAAATTAAAAACTAAAGCATAAAGGGTCAGAGGGTAGGCTCAAAAGGATAGAATATTCTAGCTAGCATGAGGATCTGAGTTCATAACCAGTACCACAAAAACACATACATACATACATACATGCATACATATGTGTATATATGTGTACATATGTATGGATGGATGGGTGGATGGATGGTAGATTTATAAAGGAATACATCTTTTAACAATGCCTCCTCTGAGGTCCCATTTACAATTACCTTGATTCTATTTCGATGCTACTTCTGATCTGCCATTAACTAAGAACCAAATGGAGATATCACAAAGCACAGTTTTTGTTGATTTCACAATCGGAATTTGAAAAGATAAAGGCAAAATAACTTTGTAATCATGTCACCGGAGAAAAAGGGTTCAGTCTTCCCAGCACAGTATTCAAGGCCTTGCTTAAGGCCTTCTCTGGAGACCTTCCAAGTTAATTTCCTCCTGCTGCTGTACTAATTCAGGCGTACACATGGTATCTCTCTCATCCATCTGCACACGCCCTCTGTAAGTATGTGGAAGGTTTGACACAGTAATTTTTTACACTGTGACTATTTTTCTAAACTTTTAACAATAAAAACTATGCAAGAAGATATATGACCTGTAGAGAAGGGGAACAATCCACTAAGGAAGCACTCAATCAAATAAAAGTCTTCTATCAAGAAACAATTAGTAATCATTCTTAAGGAAATAATTTCAAGTAGCAGCCTAGTTTTTTTTTTCCTTATTTAATTCTATCTTTTCTACACAAGAAAACTGACTGCTATAATACCAACCTGGAGTTAATCTGACAAATGAACAATTTAAGAGAAGGGTGAGTGGTCTTTGTAAGCCAGAGGGACAGGTGTGAAGAAAGGAGTGTAAGAATCCTTGTGACCATGATCTTCAAGTCAATTGAAATTGACTCTGGCCCTGTTTTAAGACATGACCTAATTCCAGAAAATCATTTTCTCACACTGTAGCCAATGCCTCCAACATATTTAATCACTAAACTCATCTCTGTCATCACACCATGCCCTGCCCCACTCATTTGTACCTAGTCCATATCTGATATACCCATGCTTTTCCTAGAACCAATAGGTTTCTTGTTTCGGATTCAGACACAAAGCCCAGCCTGTCATCCTTAGATTCCTCACTGTCCCCACAGTGCCCAGGCTCTCACCTATTCCACAAAGCAAGACTTCTTTCACACCACCGCCCTGCAGAGGCACGGGCCTGGCACTTGGCCTAGACTTCCCTGGAAGCAAGTGCTCATCTGTTCTGGACAATTTCTCACTGCTAGGACTTGCCCAGACCTCCTGTTTCCTACAAAGCCTGGGTAACAGGCACCTGCCAGCTCTGAATAGCCAGTTCTGACAAGAGTGGTGCAAGGCCTTTTAGGAAACAAAAGCATGTACCGGATGTGATTCACACCTTCCAGAAGCTGATATTCCAAGGACATTAAGACAAATATATTCACAGTAAACGACAAAAATATTCTAAAGACAAGAGCGAGGACTCAATATTTGCGTACCCAATGCTATGGACATGGTATTGGAAACAGAAACACAACTACATAGACATAAAAATTTGTGACTCTATAGACATAATTATCTATAACATACAAACCCTCAGCCCAATTTCAATTATGTTCTAAAATCTAAGTGCCAGTGATTGTATATAGAGATTTCCTTCTTGAATAGTTGTTTGTTAAATATGTCATTTGAAATATGATGTAAAAATCAATGTTAATGAAAAAAAAATTCTAAAGATCTAAAGACACAGAATAAGGATTTCTTTATATCTTTGTACAATCATTAAGCAGAACTTAATGATTTTAAGAAATTAAGAGCAAATAATTGAAATATGGGAACAGGTGTTAAAAATGGCAAGAACTAGCTGGACTCGGTGGCTCACACCAGTAATCCTAGCTACTCAGGAGGATGAGATCTGAGGATCAAAGTTCAAAGCCAGCCGGGGTACAAAAGAACCTGAGACTTATCTTTAATTAACCTCTAGAAAACGGGAAGTGGGGTTTGGCTCAAGGGGTAGGGTGGTAGCCTGGAGCAGAAGAGCTCAGAGACAATGCCCAGGCCCAGGACCAGGGTGGTAGCCTTGAGCTGAACAGCTCAGGGACAGCACCCAGGCCAAGTTCAAGCCCTATGACCCACACCCAAAAAAAGGGGCAAGAAAAGAAAAAATAACAATGAAAAACAGAGCAGAGCAGCCAGGAGTATAAAATTTATCCAAAAGTCAATAAATCGAGATGTGACTAAAATGGGGAAGAAATGCAGAAATAAATCTGAAAAGGTAAGTCAGGATCAGACTGGAGCAGGGGCCCTCATTAAAGATAGACAAGCCAAGCTGTAGGACACAATGTTAGGTCATTCAGTTGCTCTCATATTGTGTAACAAATAGATGTGAAAATTCTCAGAAAGAACTATAGCTGGATATTTGCTTTGATATGGAATGTAATCCTCCAGACTTAAAGGATAATCTAAATATTTGAGTGATCCCAGGTGCCTTCTAATATTAAAAACTTGGCAAATCAACTTAGGATCTCCATGTAAAACTGGGAAAACTCTCTAGACACTGATCGATTGAAATTTATTTTCCTTCTATAATCAACCAACACGCATAGCGTTTATTGGGGAACACTTCTATCTAGGATTAATTAACATACACTACAAAAATGCAGAAACCTAACACCTAGTGAGTGAATCTAATGACACAAACTTACCACCTTAATTTCTAACTATAAGAACACTAACCAACTATGGCACAGCCTACACACACTCACTCAATTCCACGATTACGTAAGATCCTATGAAAAGAATCAACAGTAGAGGAAGTTACTAACCCAACTTCCTGATCACACGTTCTGCATCATTCTCTCCCTTTTAAAGGGACCCTCATCTGACCCTCACCACTGCTGACAAAGTCTTCCCCCTCATATCTTCTGTTGTCCCTTTCTATTCATTGTCATTCCTGTTCACTGTCATCTCCCTCCACCAACCTCCAAAGTTCTCTCTAGCCTGTGAATAAACAGTGGTACAGAGGAGGAAAACAAAAACAAAAGGAGGGGGGAAGCATATAAATGTATGTAATTCACAGAACCATTTACCTTTTAGCTGTTGGCCAGCTCCAGTGATCATATGGCCTGTCCTCTGCCATCAGGAAAATATGATTCCAACATTCAGATAAACTCATATTGATTTAAAACTGAGTTTAGCAGCAAGTGCTGTGTGCAGATGTCCTACAAAGCTCACAAAACAGAAACTCTGGAAACACACACATTCTGAGCATGATAATCACATAGTTAAAAGAGGTCTAAGAATGAGGCATTGCCTGCAAGACTGAGATACTAGAGTCCTCCCTTAAATGTGAAATGTGATTTTATCTGCTGTCAACTACCTACTAACAACTTCCAAATTTCTTCAGCATGTGGGGGGGGGGGCAGTGGGGGGTACAAAATGGAAGAAAAGGAAAACAAAGAAATGTGAAGTGAATGTAATGCCAGAACCTTGCCCTGCCCAGGAGACATAAGCCCAATATTTCTTCACTGGGCATCAGTACATCATTACAGACCAGCTCCTTTTTATTATCAAAACTATGAATTACAATATCAATGCCCTCTCTCAAGACTAGACACCCAACTTCAAACTGAGTTCCATTATCTATTCATTCACTCATATTAAATATCAAACTTTGTGTTTGGCCTATGGAAACAAAACTGAACCTGAACTTGATCTAGAACTGCTAGACCTCTTATGTCAAAGAGACTCTTCTAATAGCATATGAGAAAGAAAAGGATTGGTAATTAGTAGAAATGTAGCCAATTAGGTCATTGCAATTTATAAAACTTGCAGCTAGTAGGATAAGTTGATAAACCAAAACCTTCCAGACTACCAGACTACAAAATGGGGTTAGGGGGTTACAAAACAATGAAGAAGGCCCAAAAAATGAGGAAATAAGAAGGGGACACTAAATCTATGGCATCACAATCTTACAGGAAACAGAAAGTAGTCCCACCAATCAGGGAGCCATTTTCAAGGACTCTGATTCTCATTCTCTGACCCAAGGTCAAGCAAGGAGATGGCTCAAGGTGATGGAGATGGGCTGAAGGGATGTCTTCCTGTTGTGTGTCTGTACCACATCTTTCTGTGTTAGATTTCTCTAGTAAACTTTCCTATCACCTTTACTACATTCACATCTTATATGATTTCTTCTCTTGCCAAAAGCAAGGATACTAGTCAACTTATCTTCTTTCAGTTTCCTGTAACATAGTTGGTGGCACTGGCCAGAAAGTTAGGGATTAAATTTGTCTTTTTCTGACTGGGAATTAGCAAAGAGTAACAGAAGAAGGTAGAAGATACGGCCAGAAACAAAAAATAACTGTGCTGCTTATCAACTATAAAGTTACAAGAAAAATCACTCATAGGAGGAAGTTTTAAACTATCATTAAATAAACTTTCTGGAATAAATGATATCATTTGTATGATATTATTCTGTATGTCTGTATCCACTGCCAGAAAGGAAAGTTAGAAGGCATCAATATACCAAATGGAAATAAGGCAGTCATGGAAAAAGGAGCAAGTTATTCATCATAGTGTTCTTGATCATTTTCCAGCGTGGCCAGATATTCAAAGAAAGGCTTGGAACATCTAATCTGCAGAACAAGACCCAGAGAATGAGTGGTAACCAGGTATTGGTAACCAGAGGCAAAAGCTCTAGGTAAGAGGCAAAAGGTTTATGTGTCTTGGGGGATGGGGTGGCTGACAGCTCAGGAGCAAGGGAAGTGGTAAGCTTTCACTTTGAGCAGAGAAAAATACTGTAAAAAGCACCAAAAATGGTGAGAAGAACATATACCACACATTACACTAACAAGGGTAGTTTATTTGGGATACAATAAACACTTAGATGGACTTACTTCCTTTTCACTTGATTTGAAGTGTAATTCTTCTCTGCTAGACTCAATTGCCATTTATGAAATATGTATAATTCCTTGGTAATTATAGGTGAACAATAATTTCATAATACCTACCATGTTTTGAGCTGAGACATTATTTACATATTCCAGAACAGTGTGATTACTAAGCATAAAGTCTTCTACAGTACTGCACATTTGTATCTAGGAATGATTTCAACAGTAGAAAAAGATGCTCATTATAAAACAAAAGCAGACTACCTAGAATCTTTCAGCGTGAGGAACACTTGTGTGAGAATTACCTACACTGCTGATTTATAAAGCAAGTTTCCATCACAGAGCAATCCGTCCATTTTTTTTTTTTTTTACAGGCCTGGAGTCCTGGGGCTTGAACTCAGAGTCAGGGCATTATCTCTGAGTTTCTTTTGCTCAAGGCTAGCACTCTACCACTTGAGTCACAGTGCCACTTCTGGCTTTATCTGTTTCTGTGGTATCGAGAAATCAAACCCAGGGCTTCATGCATGGTAGGCAAGCGCTCTACCACTAAGCCACTTTCCCAGCCCCAATTTGTCCAGTTCAGTGCATAGAAATCACCAGGGGAACTTCTTTCAAAATGCACAGCCTGAGATCCAGAGTTTGAGAATCATTTTTGACAGCTACACAAATTATTTTAAAAATAAACAAATCACGAGAGGGAAATCCTTGGGCTAGCTGATTAACTTCCAGCCATTCTACTTCACACGAGCTGTCCCTAAACAGGAAGTCCATGGAATAAATGAAGTAGAACAAATTTCTAAGAGATAAGATCCCTGAATCAGAGAAGGGGAAGAAATTAGAGGGAGAAAAGGAATTTCTGATGCCCATCAAAATTGCAAGTACACAGGAAGCACTGAGGGCAGATTTATTTTCAATATATTAAAGTGATTGACAAACAAAAATGATGTCTACCTCTTATGAATGAATGGATGTGACACACACAGAATACTACCAGAGAGCACTGTAATCACCCTTGAATTATCTGGCCATTCCTAGTTATTCTACATATTACCTGGAAGAAAAAAATCTTTCTTAGGAGTGGCCTCCATACTGGCAATTTGTTGTTCTTCGGTCCTATTTCAAAATGAGGATATAACAAGAAGCCCTAATATTCCTCATTTTTGAGGTGACAGAAACATTTCACAAGTGCAAAAAATAGGCACTCCAATATTCACTCTTTTAATAAGGCATTGAAGGGCCTGACATATGCAATTAAAAAGGAGTCATGCTGTCACTCAGCAAATCTTTACTGAAAGCATACCACGACAAACAGGACAAGTGAAAACGCTGTCAGCAGCCATGCTGAACTTACTCATGCCATTATGCTGCTACAAAACTAAGATCAAACCATCCTTGAAATGAAAACTCAGCAGATCTGGAAACTAATGAAACACAGTTGTTAGCACAACAGGCTCCTTTCCCATAGCCTAGCATGCTCTTCTCCTAGGCAATACTAAGCCTATTTGGTACAGGCAGTAAATAATCAATCTCTTCCCTACTTTACCTTGAGATGGCACTCCTTTGGGGCAGTTAAAACCATACAAGGCAACAAGATTCTCTTAAAGTGTCCTTCAGTTCTGGGCACCTGCAGACCCCTTATCTGCGACTTGGGCAGCAGACATAAATCCTAGTCTTCCATGCAGAAGACACTGGTCCACACGTCCACTCCAAGGTCTCTGCCTTGGTGGTTATATAAGTCACCTCAGACAATAGCCGGCACTTCTTATGAGAAGGAGTCTTTCTCATCCCTTTGCAGAAGTAAACCTTCCTTGTTCTTTGTGCCTGGATATCTGTATGGTTTTCTGGCCTGTGTGGTCAAGCCACACAGATTAGTTAAGATATATCCTTGAATTGCTGTTTTTCTCATGTTAAATGAAAAGCTTATTTTAAACAACTTGTCAACTTCCTTCTAATTCAGAAAGTAGTCAATAAATCTGTGAAGTATTAGTGTAAAATGCACTGATGAACACCTATGAACACCACAAGATGATAATAAAAAATAGAAAACTGGGCTGGGAGTTTGGCCTATTGGTAGAGTGCTTGTCTAGCATGCACGAAGACCCAGGTTCGATTCCTTGGTAGCACATCCTTAGAAAAGGCCAGAAGTGGTGCTGAGGCTCAAATGGTAGAGTTCTAGCCTTGAGAAAAATCCAAGGGCAGTCCTCAGGCCCTGAGCTTAAGCCCAGGACTGACCAAAAAAAAAAAAATAGCAAACCTTTCTAGGAACATCCACTTTACAACAGTGATAAAATACTCAATAACTACAATTACAAAGGCACAAGGTAAATTTGGGTGCCTTTTCTCTCAGTAATAATCCTTACATGGGCTTTGAAAACCTGAAGACACAATATTTGAAAAACTCTTGTATAAAAACAAATCTGAATGAAAAGTGTAAGACTAAGGTCATTTGGAAGAGGTCATTACAGGAACAGAAGACAACACAGAGGCGCACACAAAAAAGAATACCATACCACGAATACCAGAGAGTATTCATCCTCCCTAACAAACACTTGTTTTATGCCATGTAGTTTCTACTAAAAGGTTACAGTAACCTGGAAACTAATATAATTGTCTTGTGCCATTAAAGTAAGGGAAAAATCAGGAATAGCAGCATCCTCTTTTCTGTCCCTGTCTATTGATCTGGTCAGTGTTTGTGCAGTTTTAATCAAAATAACAGGAGCAACTTCCTAGGAAACCTGATACAGGGACACTTTGCTAGAAGACTGACCTTCATAACTATAAAAACTACTAAATAGTATGTGATAAACCCCTTCCTACCTAAAAATAAAATGGATTCATACATGAGTCCATGGACAGCCCTGCAACCAAAGACAATCAACCAACAGCAATTTCAAGTTAAACAAAAAAAAGTCTGCCAAAATACTTATCAAATGGAAAAATCTTACTAAAACTTATTAAATTTTTATTAATACATGTTAAAAGTCTACTGTATATATGAATAATTGTGCAGATTTGTCCATTAATTAAAAGAAAAGCAACCAGGTGCCCATGGTTCATGTATTCAATCCTATCTACTCAGGAGACAGAGATCTGAGGATCACAGTTCAAAACCAGCCCAGGGAGAAAAGTCCATGAGGCTCTTCTCTCCAATAAACTCTAGAAAAAGCTGCAAGTGGTACTGTGGCTAAAGTGATAGAGTGCTAGCCTTGAGCACAAAGAAGATCAGGGACAGTGCCTAGGCTCTGAGTTCAAGCCCTGGGACCTACAAAAAAATACATGCATGTCACTCACACACACACACACACACACACAAACAGAGATATGTTGCTTTTGTAACGATTACCATAAAAAAAATCAGGATAATTTACTTAGTTGAATTTTAAGATATGAAAGTTATTTCAATAATTAAAAAGTAAATCAAAATTTTAACTATACTAGAAAGAACATTTTTAATTTTTGCATTTTTAATCAGTAAAGATCTTCTCACAAATTCCTTTTTTTGTTGTTCAGAATATAGGCCCCAAGACATGTGTGGGTTTATCTACCTGAGAATCAAGGATTGCTGCCCCTCCCCACCCCCATAAAAATCCATGAAAACACTAACTCAAATATAGGGGCCATTAGATTATGAATATGGAAATCCTAGGGCAAAGAGAAAGGGGAATTCAAGCCAGGAAAGTTGAAAGGACAGGAAAACAGGGAGGTACCCGGTTCAGACAAGGCCAGGTCACAGCGTGGGTAACAGGACCTGTCATCAGAAAAAAACTGCTAGCAGAAGTGTTTTCCACCCCGGCAAGGTCCTAAGAATAGAGAAGCAGGTGAAATGAAACTAACACAAACAGGGTCTAGTCCCATGTTGTTCATTTACTCTTGAAAGCATCCTTGGTTAAGCTGAGAAAATTTTAATCTGGACAAACTGAAACAATCTAATCATGGTGGTAAAGTCAGAAAACAAACTAGGGCATTCACAGGGTCTAGTCTTTTTGATACCATAATAAACACAGAAAATGGTAGTGTGTGTGTGTGTGTGTGTGTGTGTGTGTGTGTGTGTGCAGGAGGGATAAGGAAAGCTTAAAGCTGGAGGTAATTGGCCAGGAAGTTCCAGAATGACCCAAGGCTCACTTGGCCTCCCTGAGGAATAGGTAGTGCATCCAGATCAACCAACTCATGCAGAAGGAGGACTTACTTCCTCCCCAAGGCCATACACAAACCTGCACCCAAGACCCTCCTAAGCACTGGCTGCTTTCCAAAACCACCATGAGAGGAGGCAGAGAAGAGAGACGTGAGAGGGGAGAGAGAACACCATAGTTTATGAACAACTAAGCCCATTTTTCTTTAAAAAGATAAAATACAACTTTCTCAGTCAGAAGTTCCTTCTGAAGGTGACCAAGGTGGTCATACTAATAGGCTTAAAATCAAAACTAATTAAAGACACATACCAAAACTCACTCATCCAAAGAGTGCTATTAGTTAATCTGGCATCAGATTCCACCTTGGGTTGGTGAGGAAAAGGAAGAAAAGACATGACACATATTCACTCAGTGTCACAGAGTGTCTGGGATCTCATAGAAGTGAAGAATACTGGAGGAACCTGAGAAGATGTATAAACCTAAAACATAAAAAAGGTTGGTAAACAAATGTTCGTAAAATACAAAATTCAGGATCCTATACTTAAGAGATTATTCTAAGAAAATTAGAGATCAATAAGTTGTCACAGTGTATGTGTGTAACAGAGCTTACCTATATCACTGAAACATCAACAAGCTACAATAAAACTTAGGCCTTAAGAATTGTCTTCTAGTGGCTCACGCCTGTAACCCTAGCTACTCGGGAGGCTGTGAACCGCCAGCCTGGGCACTAAAGACCACGAGACTCTTATCTCCAATTAACCACTAGAAAACTGGAAGTGGCACTGTGGCTCCAGTGGTAGGGTAGTAGCCTTGCGCTGAAGAGTCAAGAACAGCGCCTAGGCCCAGAGTTCAAGCCCCACAACCAACCAAAAAAAAAAAAAGAATTGTCTTCTTGTCTTCTAGAGATGAAATTGTGCCAAAAGCCTACTTATGTGAATGAAGTTTTATTAGAACACAGCTATGACCACTTGTCTGCATAAACTAGAACTACAAAAGCAATAGCTACAAGACAGACTACATGGTCACACAAAGCCAAGAATAGTTACTATCTGGTACTTTGCTGGGCATAACAGTGTACAGCTGTCTGTCATCTCAGTTCCAAGGGAAGCACAAATAGGCTGGCACAGGCATCTATCTCAAAAAATAATCAACATAAAAAAGGTGAGATGGAATGGCTGGTACTGCCTAGAAAGCATGGAGCCCTGAGATCAAATCCCAGTACCAATTAAAAAAAAAAAAAAAAGAAAAGAAAAAGAAAGAAACTACCTTTGTGAACCTCAGATCTACACAAAAGCACCCTGAGAATAAAGTAATGCTTAACTACTGCCCATTCATGTCCAGTGGCAATTTACAAAAGGGCCTATTCACTGCATAAGGAGCAAACACACATTTCTAAATAAGTAAGATTTATACACTGTCCTGCTGGACACTAAGAGTACCCATTACTACAAAGCAGATCATTGTACAATCACACTACATAAACAGCATGACAGCAGTCACTTTTAATAAATGTTAAAAAGTAAGTTCTCTGCTCAAACACAGGAGTGCTTTGTGGACATCTTTTCATTCCCACTGTTCACTCAAAACCATGAAATAGTCTCTAAATGTTTTCTTTAGAACGAAAACTATTTGAAAAGTGTAATGTGTAAAATATGTAACATACAATATATAAATGCTATTCATATATACTATATGTAACATAGTATATATACTATATATAGTATCATATACTGCATATACTATTATACTTTTAATACTACTTATATTGATATGTAATATGCATAGTAGCACCAAAAGAAAAATTAATAATTTGGAAGTTTCATAACATTAATAATAAATGATATGTAGGGTACTGGTGGTTCATATTTGTAATCCTAGGAACAGACCTGAGGATCATGGTACTAAACCACTCTGAGCAGACAAATATGAAAATTCTTATCTTCAATTAGCTAGTAAAAAGGTGCAAGTGAAGGTGTGGCTCAAGTGGTAGAGTGCTATACTTGAACCAAAAAAGCAAAGCAGAAGCAGAAGACCCCCGTTCAAGCTCCAATACTGACACAAAAAGAAATAAATATATGTACACCATGTAAGTTTAAAAATTCTGAGTCACTACCATATGCCACAAAGGCACATATTTGATTATAATTACATATCCAAATATTATTCATCCACATTCTCCATGGATGAATAAAGTTGGTGGAGGAGAACGATTTGAGTCAGCTTCAAAAGTGTAAAGAAATAGTTCTTGGAAATGACTGCAGTGTATTTATAGAAATACACATAAAGTAACTGTATTGCTATAACACAACTCATGACACAAGGTATTTTCACAGCATCATCTAGCTGTTCTAACTTGCTACCATGCTTAGAGATGTTGTAGTGACCAATAGCTGCCCACACAGCTCTCAATCACTCACTCTCACACACACACACACACACACACACACACACATTAAATATGCTCGTTTGGATGGAACTAGGGATGGAGAGAGGATAGATGGTGCAGATGCACTGCTTTACAAAACAAAACCTATTTTTAAAAAAAGGGAGGGTGGGGTCGGGAGTTTGGCTTAGTGGTAGAGTGCTTGCCTAGCATGCACAAAGACCGGGGTTCGATTCCTCGGTACCACATACGTAGCAAAAAGCCAGAAGTGGTGCTGTGGCTCAAGTGGTAGAGCTCTAGCCTTGAGCAAACCCAAGAACAGTGCTCAGGCCTGAGCCCAAGCCCAGGACTGGCAAAAAAAAAAAAGGGGGGAGTTAAACCTTAAATAGATAAAGATTACTAATGAGCCACCAGAAGATGGAGTAGGGATTCTGGAGCCACGAGATTAGAGACTTATTTCTCCATCTGCAATTCTTCTGAAGTCTCCAAGTCTGGCCTAGAGTCTCACTTCCTCTACTAGCAAGCAGGATTCATACCAGGCGTACTTTCCTCATACTTGGCAAAGAGCAAAGGGGGGGGGGGGGGGGAGAGGAGGAGATTAGGCTGGAAGGAAAGTCCTGAAACTGTCCAGCCAAGAAAATGTGCAAGACTAGTGGTATTACCTAAATAAGTAAATCTAGACAGTAATGTGTGCATCTGCTTCTGAAACTTCTAGGTTTTCATCTTTAGATAATTTCCGAGTAAAACCCAGAGCAGCCACAGACTATATTTAGTTTGCTGAGCAGCTTGGTTTTCTATGAAGCTTCAGGAGAATAGAAGGTTCAAGGAGCAACTTAATCAAGGAATGGAGGTGTAGAAGGGGACAGAGGAAACCGGAGCCCCCCCCCCCCTCCCGTTTATTTTTACATACTGATTGCACCAGAGCCAGCCAGGGCTCAAGTCCCCCCGGAGCCCACGTCCTCGGGGGAGGAGCTTGCATCCCTACAGTCCAGGCCTGGTAGGAAGTACCCGCCCTAGCTGGAGGAGCCCAGACATACTCGTCGCTCATTGGCTGCAGAGGCTGTCAGCGTCATTCTGAGGCCTCAGGGCGGGGCCTCTCACCCAAGAGCTGAATGTCAGGCTGGCATCTCTCTGAGGGTCTTCCCCTATATCCTCTACCCCCTCACCCTCCCCCAAAAAAACCTTTGCTTTGTTTTGCTGGCTCTCCTCTTACACTCCACATAACCCCTGCCCCTTAGACTCCTCCAAGGGGCAAAGTTTTTCCAAAGTTCTAACACCTCTTCCCCCACTGAGGCTCAAGACCAGAAGCAAATAAGAGGATGCAGCACTTCCAGACGGTTCTGATTGTACGTTATCCAATTTGGAGGCACTGGCCCTTGAAGCAAGAATACTAGTGTGCACTCAGCAAGGAGTGCTACAGAGCCCCGCAGAACCCACTGTAATTCTTGTTTTGCTAACATAGGGTTTATCCCAAGCATCCTATAACCTTCTTGAATGCAAGTAATTTGCCATACTTCTAAGCACAACAGCAGGATCTATCTAGTTCACTGTCCTGACCAGGCCAACTAAATAATGCACATATTTGGAACATTATTCTGTAATGCATCCTATCAGGATCTGATTCAGTCGCCTGCAGGGAAAACCTACACTCCTTGAATCTGCATGTTGCTCAAAGAAGGAATTAAGACCCGGTAGTTCTAATCACTGTAGGTATTCACCGTAGGTACATCATGCCCCTCTAAAACTATGAGCATCTGATAGGGTTTTGTTGTTGTTGTTTTTGCCAGTCCTGGGCTTGAGCTCTGGGCCTGAGCACTGTCCTTGGGTTTTCTCAAGGCTAGAGCTCTACCACTTGAGCCACAGCACCACTTCCAGCTTTTTTCTATGTATGTGGTAGTGAGGAATCGAACATGGGTCTTCACGCATTCTAGGCAAGCACCCTACCACTAGGCCACACTCCTGGCCCCCTGATAGTTTTGTTTTGTTTTGTGTTTTTTCAACTGCATCCTTTTAATATTAGTAATCTGAAAGGAATTGCAGTCATTTCACGAGTGAAATTACAAAAGTCATTTTCAGTGGAAAAAAGTTAACAGCAAAATCATTTCCCTTTTATTTCTACATGTGCGATTAAAGCTCAGAGGTTCAGTAAACACAGTCTTCGTATTTATGGCTAGCTGCAACTAAGTGATGGCAAACTTCATCTCCCAAGGCCTTGAAGGACACAAGGCAATGGGAATTCTTTACGACCCCACGGGCTGCAGCTTCTAGGTGAATTTCATTTCCAGCAGCTATTGGGAAAACGCGTGGCCTTTCAGCTGGCGTGAACTTCCTGTGGCTTCCCTTTGTCTCCCTTTGCCTCTCAGTCTCTGTCTTTCCCTTTTTCTCTCCCTCCCCCCCTCCTTCAACTATCAATTTTTTTTTTCCGTTCCCTTCCCGCGGTCAGCACCGACACTCGCCCGTGCCTCCGTGGCCTGCGCTTTCTAATCTGGTTCTCCCTCAAGCTCATTCTCCGCCCCGCAGGTCGCGGGCCCGACCCGCACTTCCCGGTCAGAGCCGGGACTCGCCCACCACCCGGTCCCTCTAGCGCCGGGACCCTCCGCGCAGTCCCGAGCGGGGCGGCCTGCAGAATCCTGACAGACGGGCTCAACCAATCAGCGGCGGACAAATAACGGACGCCACCAATCAGCTCCCGCCGGGGGGCGGGACTTCGCGCAAGTTCCTCAGGTCCCGAAACCCAAGACCTGTTGCGGCGGCAGCCACCCGGGCCGCCGAGTTTCTTTCTCTGCACTGGCAGCGGCCTCGGCCCGCGCCGGGCGCCGAGTTCGTGCCGCCGGCTGCCACGGTCGTCACCCACCAGGCCGAACCTCCAGCACGCCCGGCTCCAGCGCGGCACGCCCCGACCCGCCTCCCCGGGCCGGAGATCCCGAGGCGGCCCGCGCGGTCCCGACCTCCCGGTTCCCCGCCGAACCCGCGTGGCCCGGGTCCGTCTGCGCCAGCGCCCTCGGACTCCCGACCGCAACTCACCAAGAAGTGAAGGCTTCTCCGCAATCCCGCCCTCGTGGGCCCGGGGTGGCACGGGCAGCTGGGCCAGGCGCTGCCGTGCCGAGGCCCGCTGGGCCGGGGGTGGAGAGCGGCTGAGGCTGCGAGGCCCGAAGCCGGTCGGCCGCCTCCCGCCACGCCGCGCCGCGCCGCTCCCGCAGAGGCTCAGGCTCGGCTCCCGCCCTGCCTGCGCACGGCGACGCGCCTTCCCGGAGCGAGCCTAGCGGCGGCTCATCCTCCGCACGCCCGCGCCGCCTCCCGCCGCCGCCGCCGCCACCTCTGTCAGGAGTGTAAACATCCCGGCATCCCCGGTGAGGGGCGGGGCTGCGCCAGGCCACGCCCCGTATCTGTCAGCGCGGGGAAAGACCCCGCCCCCTAGCTGTGGGCGCTGGGGGAGGCCACGCCCACCGGGGCTGTCAGCGCAGAGAGAGGCCACGCCCCACCCTGCGGACCGGGAGGCGGCGCGGACCGGGTGGCGGCGCGCCCGGCTTCCCGCGCGCCGCGCCGGGGTGCTCCGCGCCTCTCCCCCGCTCCAGGCCGAGGAGCCCGGGTGGCTGCGTCGGAGGAACTTGGGCTTCTTTCATTCCTGTTTTGGAAGCGGTGAAGTGACCAAGCGACACCTCCTCTCCGGGCGGGGCGGCGCGCTCTCCCGTCCGGGCCGGCCTGGCGCGTCCCCGCTCTCGGGGCCTGGGGGTCGGGACGTCGGGGGGGCCGCCCCCCGCGCGGTGTGGAGGCCCTGTGGTCCTGGGCGTCGATGCGATGGGGTCGCGCGTGTGTCCGGGCCCCTCGCCGGCCACGCGCGCACGGCCGCGCCCTCCCACTCGGGACCTCGCCGGTGCACGCGTGCCGCCTCCCGTCCCGCCTCCCGTCCCGCTGCTCGCCGGCCCACCCTGGAGCCGGCCTTTCCTCCGCACGCCCGTGGCCCACGCCTGTGATCCTAACTGAGACCTGGGGATCGTGGTTCAACCCACGCGGGAAAACAACCTCCAAGAACCTCGTCGCCAGTTAAACAGCGAAATGTCCAAAGCTATGACTCCAGAGGAACAGTGCCAGCCTTGAGCAAAGAAAGCTAAGCCACTGCACAGGCACAAGGAGAGAGAGAGGAGAGAGAAGCAAGGGAGGGAGGGAGGGAGGGAGCCAACACATCCTTGTGGCTAGAATCCAGTGAGCAAGGGGAACTGACTGAGGAAACCTAAAAGGGGCGGGCGTCCAAGAGGGGAACAGAAGTTATCTCTAAAATGTATCCTGGATAAATGGGGAGCCGTTGGAAGAGTAACAAAATCTGACTTTGACTGGGAGGAAATAACTGCTCTGTAGAAAGCAGAAAAGAGACCGCACTGGTGGTGAGCAACTAGAAGCTCCAGACTGCAGTCATAACCTAGGTATCACATAATGATGAATTTAAACTGGAGATGGAGCTGGGAAAGGAAGGAAGAATGGTAAGATTTAGAGTACAAGTCTGATAGAACCGACAAGATTTGTTGTCGTGTTAAGTACGGGATACACTAAGAGGTAAGGAATGAAGCTGGTGAAGTTGTTATTTAAATTATATCACACGTAGTTGTCAATCAAGGTAGGTGTGATGCCAAGTGAAACTTGCCCAGGGACACATTGCAGAAAAAAAATAACAAGATATCGTTAAGATAAAGACAGCTCTGAGACCGGAAGCATGGGTAACGTTTTGCCTTAATATCCTACATAATATCTGAGAAGAAGTAGATTGATAGGTAATTAACAGTTTAAATGAATTAAGCCCAGTCTGAATAAACTACAAATTCATTGACAGACAAAATATTCCACTGACATAAGCAAAACTTACACTATATAAGACTGATATTATGAATGCTGGTGGCTCATGCCTGGGTACTCAGGTGGCTGAAATCTGAAGATCAAGGTTCAAAGCCAGACTAGGCCAGAAGGTTCGTGAGAATCTTTATCTCCAATTAACCACCAAAAAGTTGGAAGTGGAGCTATGGCCCAAGTGGTAGAATACTAGCCTTGAGAAGAAAACAAAAAAAGCTAATGGACTGTGCCCAGACCCTGAGTTCAAGCTCCAGTATTCCCTATGCATACACATGTACACACACACACACACACACACACACACACACACACACACACAGGCGTTCATAAAGGCCCAATGGACACACATACTTCTTGTCTAGGAAGAATCCTATCAGAGCTATTTGATGGGCAGTGTTGAAATCTGAAAAATCTTATCTCCTCACCTTTAAACACCATAGCTAAATAGTGATACGATATTTCAAAGACAAGAATGATTATGAAAAGTGAATCTCCTGCAGTTTGTAACTGTGTATCACTTTCCTTCTCCCTGAGGAAAGCCTTCCTTAGCCACTAGCCTCCTGATCGGGGACAAATGCTAATGGAAAGACAAAGATTCTTGCCCAGAGAGGCCTGTGGTCCAACAATATCAGAGCAGAAGCGAGCTTTCATTGTTCTGTGACAAGCATTAATTGCAGTCCTTTTCCTTAGAGCTACTTGCTGTTTATGCCTGATTACTATGCAATACATGTCATTGCCTGTCATGTGAACTTTGTTCTAAATAGTATTTGATGATCATTCCTAAAACTTTCCTGTTTATAGCAAGTCCTCATGTTGTATTCTTCACATAGCTTTACTCTGTGTAGTGGTGATTATCAGAATCTTTTTTTTTCTCCATAAACTAATCCTAAACAGATTTCAGATTCCAGAAGAGAAAGTGACTAGAAAAAAATATTTTTTCCTGTAGAAGAATGATGAAGAAATATTAAACAAATGATTCTGTCTTGAGAGAGCTTGCAGCCACTGGGGTAGACCAGCACAAGTTTAGCCTTCTTGATTGAAACATAGTGCTGGCAACAGGTGTGTATGTTAAAAGCCACCAGTGATCCTGGCTGCCAGTGAATTTTGCAGCCAAGTGCTGATGAGGCTTAGTCAAGCTGTTGAAATGTCTGGACTAAAAGTGGACCAAGGGGATGAAGTCAGAGTGCAGACGGCAGACAAGCCAAGGGAGATCACTTTTCTCTGGCTGGTATCTTTGGCCAGGCCCACAATGGAATGCTCCCACCTTGGGTGTGGGGGCTATTATCCCCTGGAGACCAAGGCTGCCCAGACAAGCACTGTGAACATGCACCTGGTGCTTTGCTTGACCTTGGGGAATAAGACAGGGCTTGATCCTTCATATTCCATCTTTAGATACATAAAAAGATTGGGCCTAGAGGGGAGACAAGGGAAAGGGGTTGATGGTTGTCTATCTGGCTACTTCCTGCCAACACAGGGTGTTGTTTGGGGGGGGGGGAGTCTCCCATCAGGTCATCCTGTTGAAGGGCTGGAGTTCCAAGGGTCTCTCTTCTCCAAAGGTCTCTTCTATCACTCTCTGGGAGGTGAAAGTTCGGACCAGTTCGTTCCTGGCTCCTGTGGATTTCCTTGAATAATGGCATATCCTGCTGTATAAAGGAAACATATAAGAGAGATGCCATCAACAAAGCCATCAGGGGCTCCTGGGACAGGCAGGTCTGAGATATAGAAGAATGGATTTAGAGAAAGATGGTTTTCAAAGCAGTAATGAACTGGGGATTCAGATTCTTGGGTTGACACAGGCAAGAGGGTTTGGATAGGTGTGCCAAGGGGTGAAGGGTGTCTCCTTCTTTGACAGAGAATAGCTATGGCCTGCCCTCTACCCTCTAAGGGTAGAGGCCTTGAATCGATAGAGTTTAAGGTGATGGATAGAAATTGAAAGTGAGTTGGGGACAGGAGGGGCTCTAAGCCTACCCCCAAATAATCAATAGCATGGTCCCACCAAATACCTAGACTTCAGAATCACAGAAAAGACAACCCAGCTAGGTTCCAATTACCTAGTGATAATACTCCGAGAACACCGTTCATGGTGAAAAATAGTGGCATGCTGGCTGTGGCTTTCTCCTGGCTATTTTTACAGTCATTATAAAACTGAACAGATATCTCAGTACACTCCATAGAGCATATGTGGAATATATACTATATATAATGTAGGGAAATAACATGTTTTATTAATGGCAAAATGGGAAGAAACAAAAACAATGCCACTAGCAGTTTGTGTTTCCATGATTCCTTTGCTCAACAGAATTCTCCTGAATTTATGTTTTTGCTTTTTAATGTAAAAGTTGATGGGCACCCAAGATCATCATTCAAAACTATTCCAGGCAAGGGAGGCTGTGAGACTTTATCTCTAACCACCAAAAATGGAAATGGAGCTGTGACTCAAATGAAAAAGCTCAGGGATACTGCCCAGTACTAGTATAAAAACAAACAACAAAAAAGCCAAAGGGCCAAGGCAAATACCCAGTGGGCAGTAAGGCAGAGCAATGCAAGAAATATATTCCTAAGCTCTTTTCCTTTTTATTCTTGCACACACTACCCTTGATGTCAAGCCAAGCTGTGAAACTATTTTGTGGGACATCATTTCCTCAGCTGTGGAGTCACTTTTCTATCACAACCAGGGTGGACAAGAGAGCAGGACTGATATGTTTGTCAAACATCAAGGATATTTTTTAGTTGCAGGTGTCTTTGAGGTATTTTGTATACATGTACTTGTCTACCTGTAAATAAGATGCAATAAATACTCGAATTTTGCAAAGCAAAATGGAAAGGTCTCAAAGAGTTGGGCTTAACTTTTCTGTTCTTTCAACTGTCTTTCACACATTGCTGCTATGAATACACCACACTGTCATTGGGAAGTAGCAGTTCCACTTAGGTCTGAGCGTTAGGAGCAATGAATACTTTCCTAAAAGAAAAGAAGATGGAAAATATTAAGTCTGTTGACTTTGGGTATTTCCTCATACTTCCATTAAGAGCCTAGACTCATGTTACATATCCAACAGCCCGTCCTCAGTTAGTAGAATTCAAGAAGTAAAAAGTGACCCTCACTATAGTTTCAGAAAAAAAATTTTATTACCTGCAAATTTGTTTTCTAAAGCCATCATTTCTGGTGACAGTCTTGTATCTTTTACATTTCCAGTCCTCCTTGTTCATTCATACTTAAGCACTGGTTGTTTATAATATATACTTCTTCAATCTTTATCTTTAACTGTTCTACTTAATGATTGAAATATTCTTCTACCATACCTCAGTTGGCCCAAGGGAAGGGGAGATGATTGAAGAGATGAAGTGTGGGAAAATGCAGTCATAATATTCAATACACACAGGTGAAAAGGAAAACTGAGTGTTACATGGGGTTGGGATGGATGAGGGTGAAGGTTGGAAGGGATTGACACCCATCAAGGTGAGTTGTACTCATCAATTGATGTGATGTGCCAAGACACATTTGTGTAAATGCTGAAAGACATGTTTAATGAAATTTTTAAGAAGAAATCGAAAAATGCCTCGGCAATGTTTTCTCCAGTTGATTGGACATTAGCACCAATGTCCAAAGTGTTGGAACATATTAGACGCAAGTCAAATCAGGTTGGGAATGAAGCCACATCCAAGTCAAAGGAATGCCGGATGCAGACCCTCCCTGTACTCCTTATTACAATAAGCCTGGTTAATCATAAGCGACCTCAAGGCAGTCTAGCCTCTGCTGGCTGAATCCACCATCAGATAACATTCAAATTACAGAGAACTTCTTTGTCTTGAATCATAATCATATCAGCTTTTTTGTGCACAAGTTAGCATAGTGCAATGTAAGGGCCACCGAAAGTAAAACTGGATTTCTACTGACCAGGGCTATTTCACAACTCAAGACACTGAGGCAGGGGAAGGACAAGTTTCAAAGCATCAAAGAGTGCTAGCTCTTCTGAATAGGTAAGGGGCAAGAAAGAACATTCATATTTATAAGCCACTTGAGGCCTGATAAAAAAAGCCAATGTTTACCTATTGGTATATTGGATTACCAGGCAAGAGAACAGCACCCCACAGAAATAAACAATCCTAATTGGTCAGTATTTTCTGGTCAGTGTTACTCAACAATATAACTAAAAGGGTGATTTAATCCGTAGACATTTAAATTGTGTTAATACTGTGTCTCCCAGTTCAAGCTCCAGGACTGGCAAAAACAAACAAGCTAGAAACTATCTGTGTATACTGTATAGCTTTAAATGATTAAAAACTACTCGTGTATTCGTTTAATAGTTTGAACGGCCAAAACATGCAACTATATAAATTCTATGCTTAGTTTTTTCATGCAAATTGCAAAGTAACAATAATTTCTTTCTAGAAATGAGAATAACTAAAATATTACCTCCTTATGTGACAAGTTAGGTAGACTTCATATTTTATCAGGTCTACGTCCTCTTACTGCTATCTAAGTCGACAGGTACATTTTAGGCTTTAAAATGAAAAGCTTAAAAGATATGGAACCAACCTAGATGTCCCTCAGTTGATGAATGGATCCACAAGATGTGGTATTTGTACACAATGGAATTCTATGCTGCTGTCAGAAAAAAAACGACATCGCCCCATTTGTTAGGAAATGGAAAGACTTAGAAAAAATCATATTAAGTGAAGTAAGCCAGACTCAAAGGAACTTAGGCTCAGTGGTTTCCCTCATTCATCATAACCTGTAGAAACCGTGGGCTCTACTAGCAGAGATTTGCAATAGAGCAAAACCTTGATACATAAGGCCATATAATATGAAGCTAATTGAATGGACCTCTAGGATATTGAAACAAAAGCCATATAATGAATGATTGCTGTCCTTAATGTACTATGTTATCTCATCTCTTTTGCTGTTCCTTTGTTATCTCATATTGACACAATATCTCACTTTGTTATCTGATATATTGGATACATTTGTATTTGGTTACTTGAAATTGGACAGGGAAGGGGGGGAAAACCAAGAGGGGGGTGGGGGGGAGGGTAATGGGACCAAGACATGTGGAAGGGTATCAATGTATGTGAATTAATGCACCTTCTATCTGGCAAATATCATGTTACCCTTTTATTAAATACAATAAAAAAAGAAAATGAAAAGCTTAGAGAAAAATTGTGATGGAAGTAGGGATGACTGGTACAAAACACATCAATTATCACTGCAATGGTTTTAATTTTCTATGTACCTATTTGTGTGTGTGTGTGTGTGTGTGTGTGTGTGTGTGTGTGCGTGCGTGCACGCGTGGGAATGCATCAGTACTGGGGCTTGATCTCAGGGCCTGGACGCTATCCCTTCACAATTTTGCTCAAAGCTGGTTCTCTGCCACATAAACCACAACTTCACTTCTGGCTTTTTGCTGGTAAATTAGAGATAAGAATTTCACTGACTTGAGCCAGGAGTGTGGCCTACTGATAGAGTGCTTGCCCAGCATGCATGAAGTCCAGGGTTCCATTCATCTGTAGCACATAAGCAGACTAAGCTGGAGTAACACTGTGGCTCAAGTGGAAGAGTGCTAACCTTGAGCACAGAGAGGCTCAGGGACAGTGTCCTGGTCCTCAGTTCAAGCACCAGGACTTGCAAAAAAAAAAAAAAATTCACTGACTTTCTGCTCAGACTGGCTTCAAACCATGATCCTTAGATCTCTTTCTACCTAATAGCTAGGATCATAGCTGTCAGCCACCAGTGCCCAGGTGTATACATTTTTTTCATATATTTTTATTGTTATTAATAGAAGGGTTACGTTATATTCACCAGATAGAGGGTGCATTACTTTACAAACATTGACACCCTTTCTCATGTTTTGGTCCCCATTTCCCTCCCCCAGGTGTATACATTTTTAATACATTTTTATAATCACTACATAACCAATCCTTCATTGGTACTAATTGGTTGGTAAAGTTTGTTACTGTCTTGAAATCTTAATACACAGAGGGATTATATTTTAAATCATGTTACCAGAATCTTTGCTGCTAATGGTTGAGCCCCTGAAGATTAGAATCAATTTCTGTTTCTTTTAAAATGTATGATTCTTATTTCCTTCATGGACATTCTATGTATTCCTTGAGGTTTATTTTATCATTTAAAATTTTGCATACATAAGTTACACAAAATCCAATTCGAACATCTCATTTGTTTTCTATTATATAGAAATATGAAGAGATTTTCTTGCCTAGGTAGGGACCATGTGGCTTTGGGGTGAGGTTTTAGTAATATTTTTCCCTTTGAGGCTCTACCTGGGATGATGAAGTGATATCTTATGCAGAGATAAAGAGCTGGGGAATGGAGGTCTCAACTACAATAAAGTGCCAGAGGCTTTTCTGGTATCACAGCAAATAGTACTAAGACTTCTATTCTTCACCAGTAAAGTCAGAGTAAAGTGAAATGAATAAGTTTATAAAGAATTCACCAAAAGAAAGAATTCTTAGCTTTGCAGATCCTTTTTTTTAAAGATCCGACTCCAGTGAAACATTAAAATGGGATACCAGTCATTCCTCAAGTCTAGGTTCAATGTACCCTGATCAGAAACAAGATGAGCTCGAATCACGTGAGAATGCAGGATAGCTCATTTGTACTACAGCGGCTAGGAAATGTAGAGGGAAGTCAAGGTCAACTTCCCTCGGCTCTCAAGACTGTGGAGGTGGAGCTTTGCTTCCATTTCAACCCATGGATAAACTCAACATGTTCTGCTTTCTGGTTTTTAAGTGAATAATTGCTCGTGTCCACGTGTCTTTTTCCAAACTGAAACTTGTCATTGATATCTAGGCTTTCCTTTCCTTAGTTCTTCAGTGTAATGTTGGTATCTCTTTCCTGTGCTTTGGGAAATGCCTTCCCCATTAAAACCACTTCCTGGGCATCCAATGGGGATGAGAAGATGGCCTGAAGCAAACAAAAGCTGAGCAAGCTCCAAAAGGGGAGCTACTGAAGTAGCCCAGGTGCCCTTCTCTGAATGAGTGAATGGCAGTTAAAGTAAGATTTGAAGAACACAAAGCCCCCTGATTGAATACCAGCACTAGAGATAGCATCTCTCATAACCCATTTTTATGCTGCTGCAACAGAATGCCACAGACTGGGTGATTTAGAAAGAAGGGAGATCTACTTTGGATAGTTCTAGAGACTTGGGAAGTCCAAAGTCAAGTCATGGCTGGTTGGTTTCTGGTTCAAAATTGAAGATTGGTTTGGATCTCATGTGGCAGAAAATCAGGGCAGAGAGTACCTGCTCCCACACACCCTATGGTGGTGGCATTTATCTACTCACAAGAGCATGGTCTTTATAATCTAAAACCTCTAACATGCTAATCAGGAAATGGAGACTGTGAGGGCCCCTGCTAGAGGCTGGCCTGAGCAAAAATGTTAGAAAGACTCTTACCTTGATAAACCAAGTGGCATAACAATGAGTACATGTGCTCCCAGCTACTGAAAGGCTAGGGAGGAGAATCCCAGTCTGTGGCAATCTCTTGGCAATAACTCAGAATATTATAAAAAGGAAAGAGAGCTAAAGATCTACAATGAATGCTTTGAAGTTCTAAATTTTGCTATTTTTAAAAAGATAACTTCAGGTAACAAGGGAGAACAGATGGAAAGTAGCCAAGCGTCGATAAAAAGGGAAGGCTTGGCAAAAATGCAGGCTACATGTGCTAGTGGCCTGAGCCAGAGCATTAACAGTGATAATAGAAAATGTAAGAAAAGTAAGCAGACAGATGTTAGAGAGATGACCAACCAACAGATAGTAGAGGAATGATAGATAAGAGACAGAGGACCAAATTAAAGAGTTTTCTTTTTCTTTTTGGTAGTATTGGGATTGAACGCAGGGCCTGATGCTTATTTAGGTACTCAACTACTAAGCCACTTCCATCCCCTTTTTTTAATATTTTAAAATTTTTATTATATTGTTATTATAAAGGTGATGTACAAAGGGATTTCAATTACATGAGTGAGGTAATGAGTCCCCTTCTTTTTGTACAGTGAGTTACTATTTATTTTTACAAATTCATTTAGAAATACAAAAGCCCAAAATGAGAGTTTCAACAGTGAACCTGAAAGTACCTTGCATTCAGGATCATGTACTGGCTTTTCCAAAAGCAAATACTCATGAAACTCTTTTATTAGGTGTTAGGTTCTTAGGATTGTCAGAGGTAAAACCCAAATAATAATATAAGAAAGATGCCTACTGCATTCTCATTTTCAAGTCTTTTCTAAAATCAAAGTGTTTTTTTAAAGAATTTATTAACGTTGATTTTTACATCATCTGTTTCTATGACATACAAACCCTTAGCCTAATTGTGATTAAGTTCTAAATACTAAGTCCCAGTGATTGTAAATAGAGATTCCCTCCTTGAACACTTGTATGTTAAACTTGTCATTCCATCCCTTTTTTGTGCCGCTTATTTTGTACATTGTGTTGCTTACTGCACACGCATGTATCAAGACCACAATCTACCTATTTTAAGCTTACCATCAATTTTTCCCCCTTTGTCCTACCTCTTGCATCCTTCCCTCCCCGTCCCCAAACAGCATCTTCAGCAAGTTTCCTTGTTCTGTTTTCGTAGTTGCAAATAACCTAATTTGACAGTCTTCCGTTTCCTGTATCTTCTCTCAGGCACGCAGCCCCTCCCCTCATCCCCACCTACCCACAGATTTTCTTTCTCTTTCATTGCATTCCCCCAGTGATTAGCAGCTGAGTGTGTCTCTGTGCCATTTTGTAATACTTGTGATGAACTATATAATTACTTAACCTTTTTATTTTTCCTTTCACCTTTGCCAGTTTGGAAGGAAAAAAATACTAAAGGGTTATCTCATTATTTTGATTCATAGTTTCCTTGATGATTTGTAAAACTATACTTTTTTCCCAAGATTATCAATAATGAATACACATTTTCACCATAAGATAATTCGAGTTGTTCAATTGTGCAGTAGGAGTATGAATGTAATATGCCGATAAAGATGAAGTCAACCTCAAATGAATCTTTTATTTGGATTTACCAATTGAAAAGGTAACACATTTTACTGAAACGTTTTACTTTCTACTTGAAAAGGACCTCAGAGACATTGTACCCATTCATGTATTTCTTTTTTGCTTTTCGGTTTCTATAGTTTATTAATCCCTCTGTGAAAAATTCATCGTCCATGCAGGTCAAGTCATTGCAGGATCTTTACTCCTTTGGCTTTTTACAGGCTCCAACGCTGGCCTGTGCAGTGCCTCTGACTTTCTTCATTCTGTTTTTGCGTTCCTTTCGTTGTTTCCTTGAGGTCTTTTTCTTTTCGTTCAGGCCATGTCTTGCATGTCTGTGTTTGGGTTCATTTTTCTTTGCATAATCCAAGGAATCATAAATCATGACAAAGCCAGTTGTTTTGCCACCACCAAGATAAAGGTAAAGGCTGGTGTGTTGATAAATATGATCAGTAGTGTAGTCAGAAAACACAGAAATAAGTAGTTTTGAGCAAAACATTTAGCCAAATTGACATTCTAAGAGTACCATGCAATACAATGGAAGACTACAGTGACACATTTTTTTTCTTCGTTATTGTCTTTTGTTATTTGGTGACTCCTCATTCAGCCACAGGCCACCTTTGCCTGAGAGTCGATTAAAAGTGAAAGAAAACAAACAACAAAGAAGGCCTCAATATTCAGCATTTCAGTTCTAGAAATATGTCTTTGAAATTTGTATTAGGTACAACAGACATATATCCAAGTTTACCAATTGAATGATGAGTTGACCTAAGCCATGGAGAAAAGTAAATGTTCCTTTCATCCTTGCCTTATATGTTTTATTGTATAAAACAATGAATTTGGGGCCAGGAGTTTGGCCTAGTGATAGAGTGCTTGCCTACCATGCACAAAGACCGGGGTTAGATTCCTTGGTACCACATACATAGAAAAAAACCTGGAAGTGGTACTGAGGCTCAAGTGGTAGAGTTCTAGCCTTGAGAAAGTCCAAGGACAGTGCTCAGGCCCTAAGCTCAAGCCCAGGACTGGCAATAAATAAATAAATAAATAAATAAATAAATAAATAAATAAATAAATAAATAAATAAAACAATGAATTTCATCATGGCATTTCCATGCAAATATGTGATTAACTTGATCCTATTTTTCTTCCATTGCATTCTTGTTTACTTCTCTCTCTCTTCTCCACCTTCTCCCAAATAGACCCAGTTTAGGTGTATGTCTCTTTTTATTCTAGATTGTAGATATAAGAGAAAACATATATTTGTCTTAACATGATAATCTTCAGTTCCATCCACTTCCCTGAAGATGACATAATTTATTCCTATTACAGCTAAATTATACTCCATTGTATAATACATGCATGCTTTATTTTTTTCTAGGTTGATGGACACCTGATTCTCTGCTTGACTATTGTAAATAAATGTAAGTGTTCAGGTGTCTCCATTGTATGCTGACTTACTTTCCTTTGGGCTCATGCCCAAGGATGGTGCTATCAGATTGCATGGTAGTTCAACTTGTAGATATTTTCTGTGGGTCCTCCAGACTGGCTTCTACAGTGGCTTCACTGATTTACATTACTACCAAAGGGTAATAAGGATTTCTCTCCCCTCCCCACCCCACCCCAAAATTTCATGCCAGAATTTGCTAATTCACTTTCCCCAGGATAGCCTCACTGACTGGAGTGAGGTTGAATCTCAGTGTTGTTTTGATAAGCATTTCCTCTATGACCATGGTTATTGAACAATTCTTCATGAGTTCTTAGGTCATTTGTAATTTTTAATTGTTCAATTTATCTGTCCATTTATTAACTGTATTACTAGTTCTTTCATTGGTTAATACTGAGAGCTCTTTACATATTCTGAATATGAGTTCCTTTCAGATGAAGAACTTTCAAAGATTTTTCTACCATTCTGGAGACCACTTCTTCACTCAGGATGTTCTCTCTGATATGTGGAAGCTGGTTAATTTGGTGTAATCTCATTGGTCAATGAGCTACTGGAATCCTACTTGGAAAAATAGTTGTCTGTATCTATGTCTTGTAGTATATAATGTATTTTTTTCCTCTAGTTGTCTCAAAGTTTCAGGCGTAGACCAGAGGATGGTTTGTTGTCTCTGTAAAAGGAGCGATGTTTTCCTGAGTGAACAGTGAGAGACTGGCATGATGGGAGGAGATGAAGGATGAATGGACACAGCGTATCCTTGGAGATTGGGGACTGAACTGCCTTCTGCCCTAAGGTTACAAAGGCTGGGTCTCAAATGATACCTCCTGTGAGACCACCAAAGAGCTGCCACATCCTATAGGAAGTGGGCTTCCTGCTTCCTGCTAAAGCTCTGGGAAGAGAGCTCCTTATATGTCCCAAACCACTCCACCCTAATTCTAACCCACAGGAAAATAGAGAGGACCAAAGAGCAGAGGCCTAGATCAGGATATGCAGCTGTAGTTGTCAGGCAAAACACAGGATGCCCAGATGCAAGCCCCAGTACCAGGACACATACAAAAAATTGTAATTATTGTGTAAGGCATACTTATATGAAATATTACTTTCTATTTATGTAAAATCCAGGAGTAGCTCAACCCATATTTTCATTTATTAAAATTTTAAGGCAAGGAAAAAAATCTAAGAACTGGTAGCTAGGAAAGTTACTCTCTGCACTATATTGGGCAACAGATTATGTTTCAAATTAAAATTACCATTTACCAGTAAACTTGCCATTCAACTTTTCAATGCTTTCAAAATTTTACTTTTTCTAATTGTACATTTCTGCCTCCAAGGGCACTCAGAATCTAGGCTTTACAAAATGACTGATACGGAGATCTATGTTCATCTTTCCCATTAAGAAAAAAATAAAAACACGGAATGACCTTTCTTACTTCACTGACTGACCTTCCTAAATTATAAAAGCACAAGAATCATCTGAACAATGTTTTATGAGACTTAGACGCCTAACACCAGCCAGTTAGTAATTACCAGAAAATATCTGACCTAGGGGTCACTATTAATACAAAAGTGATGTAAGATGCATAGCAATCAAATTACATAATCACGGTTTTAAGTGTTGAAAGGCAAAGCATTGAATGGTCACTTGCCAACAGATTTGGCCATACTAATAGTTCACTTTCTTTTTTAACAAAAGGAGTTTAAAGAATAACCAATTAGAAAGCTTGTGAGAGTAACCAATAGGAAAGTGAGCTTTAATTCTTAACATTCCATTGGGTTTACAATTCATAATAAACCTTGGGGCTACCATTTTTCACTAGCCCTGCAAATTAGCTTGTCTACATCTAGGCTGGAAAGCAAGCCAAGAATGGCATCCTAAAAGAGGTCAGTGCAGTCTCTTTCTTATTTATAATTTCTGCCGACGACACTGGGCTATAGTTAGGAGCAAAGAATGAGAAAAGTTTCAGCAAGGCAACTCCATGATTTACACTCTGAAGAATTTGACAGTGATGGGTGAGCCCTGATGTCTCTATGACTTATTTGGTTGAATGCCAGCATTCAAGTCCCTGGTATTTAAAGCTCATCCTGCTTGAGCCTTCTGTATTTTGTACATGCAGTGAAGATCTGTGAAAATGTGTTACTCAGAACTGCTTAGTCATAGGGCATAATTTATTATTTGGAGAGATCTTCACATTTATTTGATGGAATACTGTCTACATTTCTTTGATTCTATTCCACTAACAATTGTAGGACCTTAGAACATTGTAAGTCAGTACTTGTGGGTAAGATAATGAAACAATATTACCTACATTCAAAATGTAATCTAAAAGTTGCCTAACATACTATAATAAATGCACATTCATATTAATAATAAATTTATACCATCTCATAATTGCATGCATTAATGCAATTAATATTTATTGATTCCATAATTAATGGTAAGTCTCTGCTTTGGCCAAAAATTGTTGTAAATAGTTTTTAAGGAAACAGATGAAAAGCTTATATTCTAGTAAATGGAAGAATCTTAGATGCACCTTACATGTGTCCTATATTTGAAGAAATAGTTACCTAGGTGAGTTAACTAGGTCAGTGAAAGTAAAGAGTCTCAAAAAGAAATTAAAATAATCTTATTACATTGGAAATAAACTATACAATTTGGGGGGAGGGAAAACTGGGAGAAAATGAGGGAGGGGTTCAAAAAGAAATGTACTCATTACCTAATTTATTTAACTGTAAACCCTCTGTATATCACCTTTACAGTAAAACATAAATAATAAAAATAAATAAACACTCTTGATCTCCTTTTATAAACATACAGACTTGCAGGCTGCCGGTGGATCACATCTATAGTCCTAGTCAGTCAGGTGGCTGAAATCTGAGAATCACAGTTTGAAGCCAGGCTAAGCAGGCTTGGATATAAGATTCTTATATCCAATTAACCACCAAGAAATCTAGAAACAAAGCTGTGGCTCACGTGATAGAATGTTAGACTTGAGCACCAAAGTCAGAGGTAGTGCCTAACCCCTAAGTTCAAACCCCAGGACTGACACAAAAAGAAAAAGAAAGACGTACAGACTTTTAGTATCTACCTGAAGAGTCTATCATTGCAATTCAACTTGAACATTGTGTTTTCTGTCAACCAGTAGATGCAAATACTTGCATCTGATTATTTTTCATTTTAGTAAAAGTTTCTGGAAGTAACGCTGTGGCTCCCAATGGTAAAGTGCTAGCCTTGAGCAAGAAGAGCTCAGGGAGAGCTCTCGGGCCCTGAATTCAAGCCCCATGACCAACAAAAAAAGGAGAGGAGGAAGAAGGATGAGGAGGAGGAGGATGAGGAGGAGAAGGAGGAGGAGGAGGAGGAGGAGGACAAGGAGGAGGAGGAGGAGGAGGAGGACAAGGAGGAGGAGGAGGAGGAGGAGGACAAGGAGGAGGAGGAGGAGGAGGAGGAGGACAAGGAGGAGGAGGAGGAGGAGGAGGAGGAGGAGGAGGAAGAGGAGGAGGAGGAGGAGGAGAAAAACAAGGAAAGTTTTGTGTAATGTTTTGTTCACTGCTCAAAATAGCTGATTCATCCGAGGAATGGAGACTGAGCCATCAGAATGCATTGTAAGATGGTAACCCTCCACTCGAATCTGCAGAAAAAATTCAAGATGAAACATTTGTTTCTACATGAAAGTATAGAAACATTCATCACCTTTCCTAGAATTCACTCAGGTAATTACCCTAGAGAAATGAAATGTGTACCTGAACAGGTTGACGCTTTTTGATTAAGTTCTTTATCTCTAATTACTGTCTTATATTAATTCCTATTTACTTGCTAGTCCCTCATATAAAAGAGTTTTCAAGTTACTGATTTTGTAAGAAATGCAGTATACTCCTTGCCTGTACCATCCTTTTTCTACAATTAGTTTTTCTAATCATATTAGACATGTTTTCAGTATCTAGAGAGGAAACATACTCCCCACAGCTATCATGAACCATTAACTTTCATTAAAATTTACAAGTCTAATGCTGTTGCAACTGCTAAAAGCATTAACTTCCATGTTCATTACCAAAACGTTAATGTTGCATTAAAATAATGCTCCCTTTTGACAGTTCATCCATAGTTTAATTATTTATTTTCTTGGGGAATACATTCTAAAAGTTAAAGAGAAGACTATGAAGTCAAATTGAAAATGAGATAGAAAACAAAACTGCTAAGGAGTCAGCATTATGGTTCAGATAAAGGTGTTTGATATGGTTTATACTGGACTTAAGGTAAGTATTTCCTTCTGTCCTATATCTAAATGATTTAAATTTTTATAACATTTCCTCTGGATTTTTTCAGCTACTTTTAAACATGTCCCCTCCAGAAACCTAGAGTTCAAGGCCCAATCTAGAAACAGCCTGCACCAGTCCTTCCAGCACCAAACCCAGGCACAGCAAGACAAGGGCAGGCCGTGGACTGAAGCATTGCTGGGTAGAAGCAAAGAAAGCCCAGAGGAACAGGAAGAAGAAATATATTGAAATGAGTATTTGCCTCATGAAGTTATAAAAATTAAATGAGTGAGTATAGTACAGAAATGAAAACAGTACAGAACCTATCAGAAAGGAAGTGTTTAAGAAAAGTGTATTATTATCATTACTCTCACTGTTACTGTTACTAACTATATGAGAGAGAAAGACAGACCAATAGTGAGGCTAAAGGAAAGGACCTCCAGGATATGGAAACAAGAATCTATTTTTTTAAGAAGAAACTGTCCATAAAGATGGACAATTTTGATTAGAGGTTGTGATTTCTAAGTTATTACATTAAAACATGAAGTCATTTTAAGAGTGAATTTAGGGCAGTAGCCCTCTGGGTTTACTTTGCCTTCAGAGTCACTACGATGCAGTCAAACTGCAGATTCCAGAACATTTTCTTTAAAAAAAAAAAGTTTTAATAGAATTAGGCATTGGCCCTAAATTGTGTTGGGGGCAGGAGGGTTCCCTAGACAGCTCTAGTGTGGGTAGTTCCTGGACCACTCGTTGGGATTTCTGGGCTGAACTGTGACTCTAGGCCTGTTGAGAGAGGGGAGAGGGAAGACCTGCCTGTGGGATGACTCAAATGGCTGCTGAGTTTTCTCAGGATGGAGACCAGACAGGATGGAGAAGGGGACAAAGAAACAAAGGACTCTGTGAAATGCATCAGGTGCAGTGATGAGCATGAGGGGTGCAGTCTAATGATGCGACTCTCACTGGCTGAAGTATTTCAATGGACTGGGAGGCAGGATGGTGTTGATGTGAAAGGCAAGTTTGCGGAAAGAATATAGAAGAAGACTGTGCTATAAGAGAGGACGTTTCCATTTAAGAAGGATGAATTATCTCAGATATAGCGTATGTCAGATGCTGTTTGACAAGCATGGTGCTCTGTGCAACAGAGCCGTGTGTGCCCATGGGAGATACTTGTTCTGGTTAAATGTGTTGATGTGTGTTGTGGAGTGATACTGTTCTTGGACATGTCAGGATTCCACAGAGACATCATCACACCCATGTTCCTTGCTGCACTATTCATCATATCCAAGTTATGGAAACAGCCCAAATGCCCTGCAACAGATGGAGAGATTTGTTCAAATGTGGTGAACACCTACAGTTTTTAGTATATGTTAACAGAATCATTCTTTTAAGTCATGGAGATACCGAGTTATTGGTTAAAGAAGAATGGATAAGTGACACAAAAGCTGAATTCACGTCTGGGATATGATATATCATGTTACCTGATAAATACAGTACAATGGAATAGTATTGAACCATAGAGAATTAAATTATATTATTTGCAAAAAATAATCTGAAGACTATCATATTATATGAAGAAAGCCAGGCTCAAGCCAGGTGTAGTAGCTCACATCTGTAATGCTAGCTACTCAGGAGACTGAGATCTGAGGATCACAGTTCAAAGCCAGTCCAGGCAGTAAAGACGGTGAGACTCTTATCTCTAATTAACCACTAGAAAATGAGAAGTGACACTGTGGTTCAAGGGATAGGGTGGTAGCCTTGAGCTGAAGAGTTCAGGGACAGTGCCTGGGCCCAGAGTTCAAGCCCCATGACTGACAAGAAAGAAAGAAAGAAAGAAAGAAAGAAAGAAAGAAAGAAAGAAAGAAAGAAAGAAAGAAAGAAAGAAAACAGACCAGGCTGAGAGGGACAAATGTGGATGCTAGATCAAAAAGGAAACACCTAAAGTGAACATTATTTTTTAGTATGTAATGTATGTTAGCAAACTTGTTCTTTTAAGTTACAAAGATATGAAATGGTTTGTTAAACAACCATGGATAAGTGACACAAAAGCTGAATTATTCACATTGCATATGTCAAATGCTATTTGACAAATATAGTGCTTTGTGCAAATTGCTTTAGTCTTCTCAACAAATAAGACCAGTCATGCCTGTTTTAGCTATGAGAAAACTAAACTAGATTTCTCTAGTTCATAAAACTAATCTATTCATAGATTAGATATAAAAAAGAGGGGAAAATAGGAAAGCCACAATGGTGCCTGAGATCTGAGTTTGGAATGTGAACAGAATAAACACAGGAACACAGGAAAAAAAATAGGATGTACAAGAAGATGACAAACCCAGTTTTAGAAGATGGTCAGAGGGCTTGGATGTAAAGACAGAAGTTAATAGAACATAAGTAATAATACTTTGATATTTGATGAAAAGAATGCTTATTCAGGGAACAAGAAGAGAACGATACTCTTATGTGGAAGTTAATAGAATATAGGAAATAATTAATACTTGATGCTTATTCAGGAAATAAGAGAATGACACTCGTATGTGGGTTAGAGTTTAAGATGTCAAGAAAGGTACAAAAAGAAAACCCAAGAATGAAATGAAATTCACAGGGCAAAGTAATTTCAAAATGAAGAGAGCAGGGTTGGTGATTTAGCTTAGCAGAAGAGCCCTGGCCTGGTAAGTGCAAGGCCCTGAGTTCAGTCCCCAGCTCTGGAAAAAAAAAATATGAGAGAGATTGACCAATAGGTTCAAGTTCTGCAGACAAGTGGCAGAATGACTGAGATGAACTCATTGATAGAACTCGCTGAATGTTGCCGAAAGACAGCTTACAGGAATTTGAGACATAAATGAGAAGTGAGAGGTTGGAAATAGGGAAGGGCATTACATACATTTTTCCTTTGAAAATGATCGGAAAGAAATACAACTAAATGACTTACGCAAAAAGCTGTCCCCTGGCTCACCCAACTAAAATATCCAAGAGTATTTCTAGCTTTAGTCATTGCCAGATGGAGCAGCTCTGTGCTGTCTGTCGGCAGGAACCAGGTTATCTCCCTTTCTCTTCTAGTCTTCCTCCCTTTCTCCAGTCTCAGCCAAGCTCTTCCCTTGTGTTGGCAGACAGTCTGCTGCCAACATTGTATATATATGCAGTATCATACATGGATGTGAGCTCTGAACCTTGGATAAGACAATCTACTCTCTCAATTAGTGGGGGGGGGGAGAATTCTCAAAAATTGAGTCTGATTGGCACTAACTTGGCCTGACTTGGAATGAACCAATCCTGCCCAGGTAAAGTGGAGGGCTTCATGAGGGTAGGTTGACATTACAAGAAGACATTAGGGAAACTTTACATGTAGCTGCTGTGTTCTGAGGAAACAAGGGAGAGCACGACGCAGACCCGAGCCTCCACATGGGAGCGAGGTGGAGCTGGCCTGAAACCTTGGATGCTCCTGTAGGTTTTTATCTCACAGAGGAGCAGGAGGAAGACGTATTTGGCCAAGGGGACACATTGCTTTGCTGCACTGAGAAACACAGCCACACCCTCATTCAGCTGGAGCCCTGGTTCACAGCCACAGGCCAGACTCAAGTCACAGTGGTGGGTCCACCAAGGGCCAGGCAGTGGCTCATGAACATGATTCAGTGTTTGGGGCACCAGGAGGCTCATTGTCAAGCCCAAGGAGTTGAACTGCTGCACTCTGGCCGGAGCCAGCCCTTAACCAAGGAGGACTTGGCCTTTTCCTTCCACGCTTGGCCTAACACCATGTTCCACTCTTGGGAAACCCTGATGAGTGGCTCCCTTCTCCTGATGGTGCTCAGGCTTTGTCAAGACACGTCCTCGATGCTCCTGGGGTCCCCTGGAGTTAATGGTGTCATGAAGACTGACTTCCCTGGGAAGCTGAGGAAGTGTGTGGGTTGGAATTCGTAGCCATGAAATGTAAGGCACCAAAACGCAATAAACACAGTGATTTAAACACACCCACTCCTCCTGCCCACACACACACACACACAAAAGAAGACATCAGGAAATGGCCCTGAGAGAAAAGGATGATATTTCAGCAGCAACTGCAATAAATCATCACGGTGATTATGAACTGACACCTTAGGAAACTTGCCTGCAGAGGTGATGAGAAAGAAAAGTACACTTATTATGGAGCTTGATCAAGAGTTTTAGGAAGAAGAGACAGTTGATATCAGATGGAGAGGGATACGGATGAAAGACATCTCTGAAGGAGGAATTGATTGCTCACAAGAACAGCTGGCAGCATTGGCTCTGAGCTGGGTGAGATGAGACAGGAGGCAGTAACTGTGGGTACAGATAAGAGTTAGCTTCCAGAAGGAAGAGCAGGAAGTTCAGGGGCCTAGGTCTCATGGTCCCTGTTTGATCTGTGCTTTGGAAGAGAAGTCATATGCTGAAAACTGAACAGGAGTTAATTGCCGAAGGAATTAGCTGGTGGACTATAGGAAAAGGACTTATAGGCGAATTAGTTACTTAGGATAATGTTAGTATTTAATGTCATACAAGTCCTAATTTAATTTTTTTTCAATATGCCTACTATCATGGACCTTGGTGAAAGGATAGAAAATGGTGTCCGCTCATACAGTAGAAATTTGAGATAAAATGTTCTCCCACATACTTCCAAAGAGACTTTCATTCCCTTACTGGCTAGAATGAGGATTTGACTAGGGGAGACAAGAATCTGTCTTTGTTGAGAAAATGGATCGATATATTCACTTGAGGTTCTACAATCTATCTGGCATTGTTCATACAAATAGAACTGATCTCAAGGTATTTTTATTTTACCTGCATGGCTTTTGTTAAACTATTTATTAAACTACTTTGAGAAAAGAGTGAGCAAGAAAATAAGAGAAAAGAGCTCCAAGAAGATAATAAGCTAAGGAGACACCATATTCATTTTTATATGATCTTTGAATCTTTAATTGGAATTTCTAAACTTTGGAAATGCTGGATGCTCTGGTTTATATACAAAGGCCTATCTAAAAGAGGTTTGGTCCTAAGGGTAGCACTGTTGAAGGTTGTGAAACTTAGGTCAGTGAGGCCTTGTGAGAGGTCTTTATGTCATTGGGGACTTATCACTGAAGGGGATTGTAAGACCATTCTCTGCCTGTTTTTCACCTTTGCTTCCTGATTATGAGGTAAGCATTTTGCTTAACTCCCTGTCATTGCTGTTGTACATGTTTCACAAAGACTGGAAGCCTTGAGCTTACTCAAGCATTGTAATCTCTACTACTGTGAGCCAAAAAGCAACCTATTCTGTCTACAAATCAGTTATCTCAGGCTTATCATTACAGTAATGAAAAACATACAAACACAATGGCTTGATTGCATTGCAAGGTGAACTAAACAAGGTCTGTTTCCAATTTGACATGATGCAAGCAGAATAGAATAATGGAATGTTTAAGGTAGATCCCAGAAACGGAAGCCATCTGGTAATCACATGCCTAGGAAAGACGAAGCAGCTCAGAAATGGTACTTCAAATGTAATTTCTTCTGGCAGGCATATGCACCAGAGTCAGCCTGTTAAGATTTATTTAAATAGTATGAGAAAATAAAAGCCACGTGACTAACATAGAATAAGCTTTAATTGTCATGCTGCCTTCCTCAGAACCTCTGCCATGCTAGAAAAACATCATGAGATTTTCACCTTATCTTTTTTCCATTCAATTAATGTGGCTTCTTTCAGGAATTAGGTATAGATGACCATAAGAATGACTATAATTGGTCAACATCAACCTACTGTTTTAAGGCCTTCATTGGAAATGGCTATGGTTTGACTCCACAACAGGAAATATTTTGGGACAAAGTATAGATCACAGTTATTCTCTGGGCAATTTTATTCATGTAAGAGGAAAAAATGGTGCTCCCTTGTACAAGGTCCAGCTTTGGGCCTTTGGTAGTGAAAGTATTTTTATTCTAATTCACTACTGGATTTCTTTATCCTCATAATAACTTGTGAGAAAGCACAGGAGGTGTTAGCCTCATTCTGCTAGCTTCTAAAATAGGTGATTTGACCAGGATTGTGTGATCAGCAATGCATAGCTTCTCAACCCAAGTTGTTAAGAAACATTCTGAGAGATCTTGATGATCTAAGTATTTGGGCAACAGAAAATATGACAATGCTTCACTCTCCTCCACATGCAAGAACAAAGTCTTCCGTGTGCCGCAATCACCAATTTTTGTTGTGCAATCACAGGGGAATATGACACAGTCTATCTTCTGGTGTGGAACTAGTTCTACCTCAGACCATGCCTCTTCTAGAAAACCAGGGGATCCTTCCCCATAAACAAGCTTACTTATTTCTTTAAAAGCTGGGAATAATGTCTTCTTAGCTCACTGCATTCTGTAGTCACTTAGTTGTACAATAGGTTAGTCACTTTCTAAGCCAAGTTGGTCCTTCACTAAGTCTGGACAGGAGTAAAGAATCAGTAGGCAAGGGTGGAAAAATACCAGCAAAGGAGTTTCTCTGTCCATTAGCATCTGCCCAGTCAATTTGTATAAATATACATACTACCTCACCATCTTTGACTTGAGCACCAAATCTTCCAAATTATCCTTGGTACATGGCTTAGTGGCCGCATTTCCAATCTAGCATTCACGCCCTTTAGATGCGACATTCTCACTTCTCTCATCCATCCTCTCCCTTGCATCTGGACTATATTGTGACTCACTATGGGTCACAGAATGTGGTAACATTGAAATTGCTGAATGCTAGAGCCCAAATCTCAAAATGTCTTCCACTTTCCATCTTATTTTTTTTTTCTGGTCCTGGGTCTTGAACTCCGGGCCTGAGAGCTGTCCCTGAGCTCCTTCGGCTCACACTTTACCACTTGAACTACAGCGCCACCTCCACCTCTTAGATTTTTGCACAGAGAAATCAGCTGCAGGAAGTCTGTCCATGATGGTCCCTGCCAAGCCAGAGAAAGAATGGAGCAGAATGAATAAATCTGGGAGAAAACAATAAGACTCTTTTTGAAACAACCCGGGTGATCTGTTACTGAATGAAGCCACATCTTTGGGGATGTTTGCCATGTAGCAATAGCTGACTGATAAAGAACTCTAAGGGAAATGAGAAACCTCCAGATGTTTCTACAGCTGGTGATCCTTTCTAGGCTTAAAGAAATCTTTCAGATACCTTTGGAAAACCTAAAAGCAAGATGATGTTGACAGTTTGATTATTCTCACATATTTTTGAATATTTAGATTTATTGACCCATTCTAAAACCTACTTTCAGAGATGCAAATGTTTTGCTTTTGGAAATCTTTCACGTATATACCATTTTTTTCCTAAGTGGGAAAAATATGTATTGATGTCAGAGACTACTTTCTGGCAGTGAAAAGACTACTGGGAGAAGGCACATAATTTCTGAAGGGTCAAGAAATGAATTTAGACAATCAGCACATTCTTCTTTTCTTTTCTTTTCTCTTTTTTTTTTTATTTTTTTTTTTGCCAGTCCCAGGGCTTGAACTCAGGGCCTGAGCACTGTCCTTGGGCTTTCTCAAGGCTAGCGTTCCATCACTTGAGCCATAGCAGCACCACTTCCTATGTGGGGTGCCGAGGAATCGAACCTGCGTCTTCATGCATGCTAGGCAAGCACCCTACCACTAGGCCAAGCTCCCAGCCCCCTCCTTTTCTCTTTTTTTTTCTTTTTCTTTCCCTCCCTCCCTCCCTCCTCCCCTCTTCCCTTCCTTCTCTCCTTTCCTTCTTTCCTCTCCTTTCTTTTCTTTTTGTGGGATGCACGGAACCTTCTTCCTCATTACAGGTTATATCTCGGGGAAAAAGGGTACAAATGATAGATTTTCTTTTACCTTAGTGTGTCTCACCTAAACATCATTTTGCTTCATATCTCCTTAGTGCCATATCTTCATATCTCAAACTTTAATCTTAGAGAAACAGGCTAACATAAAACTAAGTTTTTCGGAAGCCTTTCTTGTAAGGCTGTAGAACAAGGTGCCCTGGCTTTCAGGTTTTGTAAGTTACAAAGGCATAAAGGCCTATAGCAGGTCTTCTCAAGTGAACTTTACTAAAACATGAACCTTCTGAGCATGTTTTCTGGCAACAAATGCTTTTTTTTTTTGCCAGTCCTAGGGCTTGAACTCAGGGCCTGAGCACTATCCTTGGGCTTTCTCAAAGGTAAAACTCTACCACTTGAACCACAGCACCACTTTCAGCTTTTTTCTGTGTATGTGGTACTGAGGAATCAAACCCAGGTCTTTCTGCATACTAGGCAAGCACTCTACCACTAGGCCAAACTCCCGGGCAGGAAGCAAATGCTCTTCAAACATCTCATTTTATACTTGAGTTGTCTCTGGATTCTGCAAAATAAGACTATTTTCAAAAATGAACTATTGATCTGAAAAGAAGTTGGTATCAAATATCCAATTCCTGGAAGTCACGCAATTGAAGCTAATTTTTTTTTTTGCACATTTAAATGTTACTACCATTCCTAACTCATTCCACTCAACCCCTTGAGCCTTTTAGCTTTTAAAACTGTCTGGAAAAAAACTGTACTTTAAAATTTATTTTTATGGGGGAAAATGAAAACACATTTTACTTTCCTTTATGGGAGAAAGTGCACCTTTTCCATGAGTCCTGTAGTTGGTGAGAGACTAAGGGAAGACGCCGACTTCTGTTTGGATTTCTTCCACAGAGACCACAGCCAGATCACCTCTCACTTCTGAAGCTCTATGGAAGTGCCCGCATGAATCAAAATTCAACTTGGTTTTAGTCAATGCTCCCATTTACCTTTCATACTTAACCTCACAGTAGCCTATGTACCTTTAGCTTAACTCTTTCCTACTCTGTGCCCTGCTTCTCTCACTGAGCTTATGGAGTAGGAGTTGTGATGGTGGGTAATTATCAGAGTAAATTACAATTTGGGGCAAGATTGTGTCTCTAACCCACTCAGGAACTAGAGTATTACCTTGTAAAACAGTGCAGTCCCTCTATTAATACTTAATTATAAGGCCAAAATCGGGACACTGATTTATAGGCTCTTTTAAGGTATTACAAAAAATAAGGTTTTTCATCTTGGAAACTATCAAAAGAAGTTAAACTTTTCCTAGCTGCAGTGAGCTGGCTCTAGTGATACCAGCTGTATTTGGTCAGGATCGCAAAGCCCAGAGAAATGTATAATTCAGATTTACTCTGCCTACGTTCTCTTCCCTAGGAATGAAAGGTTGATACTTCAAAACCTGAGCCAGGAAATCTAGTTCCCATTCTTGCCCGGCAAAGCTATCAGGATCCCCAGAGAGGATTCAGGCTGATTAAACCCTGATTCTGTTCATTTCTTGGCTCTTTACGACATGCCAAGTAAAAATTCAGGACCTCATGTCCTCTCCCATTCTTTCTCAAATAATGTCCATGAGCGGCTCAGCTTGCCTTCTGCCTGTGTTACCACAAACCTCCAGCCATGCCATGGTTTCTCAACCCAATGACACTGTTTTGAGGAAGAAATAAAGTTGTATAATCATGAAGAGATGGTTGGAATTTGACAATGGATCTAGGGTGGTTGATGTTTTCTGGTGGGTGAAGATTTTATCCTTCACTGAATCCTATCTTTTCAATAATTTCAGAGCCAGTCACCAGTAATCCTAGCCATTCAGGAGGCTGAGATCTGAGAGTCTCAGTTCAAAGCCTGGATAGACAAACCTGCCAGACTCATCTCCAGGAAAAATCCAGAAGTGAAAGTGTGACTCAAGAGGTAGAGAGATTTAGCAAAACAGCTAAGGGATAGCACCCAGGACCTGAACTCAAACCCTAGTACCAGAATAAATTCTTTTTTAAGTTTAACTAATCCCTTTAGAATTGATAAGCCTCTGAAAAAACAGTTTTCCTGCACCAAAATTGAGGTCCGGTAGAGCAGAGCCTGTTTGGATTAAGTGACAGCAAAAATTCACAGGGAGCTGATCGCTTCCAGAGTCTTCAGTGCTCTGTGCTCACATTCTCAGACTCAGAATTCCGAGCCAGGAGGCCACTGTCCGGCCTAAGACAAGCTCATAGAATTCCTGCTAAGTCACAGTCAAAGATAGCAGTGAGCATAGATGTCTCCCAAACCCTCAGGAGAAGCAAACTGAGGAAATGCAGGACCAAAAAATATTTCCACTGCATTTCTAGCTCTCATATGATCTCTAGCTTTGAAAAGGAAAGACAAGGAGAGAAGAAGAATGTAATATGCACAATAGATTTCTATGCTTCCATCAGAAAGATTGACTTTGCCCCATTCATGGGAAAATAGAAATATCTGGAAAAAATATACTAAATGAGAGCATCACAATAGCTCACTAGGTATGCATATATGACCATATAAAATGATGTTAATAAAAATTAACTCCAAGATAAGGAAACAAAAGGGCTTTTTGTTTCTTTATTTTTGTTTTTGTATGTACTAAGTGAAGTTATTTCGTTTTTCTTTCAGTTTTTCCTTTGGCTTATCCCCTATTGTCACTGTTTTGTTGTTGTTTGTACCCTATGTCTGTATTTACATTTATCTGATTTGAGGAAGGGAAGGAGAATAACTAAATGATGAAGCCGGTGTGGTGGCTCATGCCTGTAATCCTAGCTATTCAGGAGGCTGAGATCTGAGGATCAAGGTTCAAAGACAGCCTGGGCACAAAAGGACCTGAGACCCTTATCTCCAATTAACCTCTAGAAAATGGGAAGTGGCGCTTGGCTCGAGGGTAGCTTTGAGCTGAAGAGCTCAGGGACACTACCCAGGCCCAGGCTGAGTTCAAGCCCTACTACCCACACAAAACAAAAACAAAAGACCCAAATGGTGAGACAATGACAAAGGATGAATCAATGCAACAGCAATGCTCACAAGGCACTATGTTGGAAATGAACTTTACAACTTGGGGAGAAGAGAAGTAGTGGGGGAGGGAAAGTGGGAGAAAACAAGGGAGGGAGTAACAATGTTCAACAAGAAATGTACTCACTACCTTACTTATGTAACTGCAATCCCTCTGACATCATCCTTACAATAAAATTAGATTAAATTAAAAAAATATATGCTAAGTGAAGTAAGATAAACCCAAAGGAACATAGGCTGCATGGTTCCCTCATTTGTAATAACTAGAATGAGCCTATACATCTTCAAGTAAACCCAATGGATAGTAAAAGACAAATAATTACACCTGGACATGATTAATTAAACAGCAATCTAAATATTCACACAGTGAGATCAGAGGAGGATATTCTTAGGAGAGGACCACAAGGGCTCCATGTACGTCTGATCATATACAATGATGCTTACCAAAATGAACTCTAAGAAATGGAAGTAAGAGATTTTTGTATGTGTGGGTCATGTGGCTTGAACTTGACCTGGGCGCTGTCCCTACCCTTGAGCCAAGCCCCACTTCCTGTTTTCTAGAGGTTAATTGGAGATAAGAGTCTCAGGTCCTTTTGTGCCTGGGCTGGCTTTGAACCTTGATCCTCAGATCTCAGCCTCCTAAGTAGTTAGGATTACAGGCGTGAGCCACCGCATCCATCCAAAATTTTGTTTTATTCTAAAATTAGTGGTTCTTTTTCTTTTCTTTTCTTTTTTTCTTTGGTTTATTCCCTCCTGTCACTGTTTATGATTTCTGTGCCCTTTGTCTTGTATATATTTGATTTGGGGAGAGGAAGGAGAAGCACAGAAATGGTAGAACAAAGGATGACCCCAGTGAGCAGGAAAGTCACTAGAGGCTATGTTGCAAATGAACTATAATAACTTTGTGGGGAGGAAAAGCAGGAAGGGGAAAACTGGGAGGCAGAGGGAGGGAATGGCACTGTTCTAAAGGAAATGTACTTATTACGTAAGTCATGCAACTGTAATTCCGCTGTATATCACTGTGTCCTTTGGGACACGGCAAAGGCAGTACTCAGAGGAAAATTTATAGCTCTGAGTGCCTATAACAACAAGTTGGAAAAATCGCAAACCAACAAGTTAATGTGTCACCTTAAGCTCCTGGAAAAAGAGGAACGAACCAACCCTAATCCCAGAGAAGGAAGCAAATTATTAAAATCAAAGCAGAAGTAAATGATTTGGAATCCAAAAAAACTATAGAAAGAATCAACAAAACAAGGAGTTGGTTCTTTGAAAGAATTAACAAAATTGACAAACCCTTAGCAAATCTTACCAAAAAAAGAAGAGAGCATACTGAAACAAAATCACAGATGAAAATGGTAATATCACTACAGAAATTATCAAGATTCAGAGTATCATGAGGGAATACTTCTCAAACCTTTATGCCAACAAATTTGAGAATCTAGAAGAAATAGATGAATTCCTAGCCAATATTAACATAGCTACACTGAACCAAGAAGAACTATCCCAACTAAACAGGCCTATTTCAAGTACTGAAATAGAAATGGCAATAAGAGACCTTCCACCTAAGAGAAGCCCAGGGCCAGATGGATTCACAGCTGAATTCTATAAGGTCTTCAAAGCAGAGCTCACACCAATACTCCTCAAGCTCTTCAAAGAAATTGAAAATGAAAGTTCTTTACCAAACTCATTCTATGAAGCCAGTATAACCCTCATCCCCAAACCAGACAGATTCATCAAAGAAAGAGAACTATACACCTATTTCTTTGATGAACATTGATGCAAAACTTCTCAACAAAATACTGGCCAACCGTCTACAACAACTCATCAAAAAAATTATACACTATGATCAAACTGGATTCATCACAGGGAGGCAAAGCTGGTTCAACATACACAAATCAATTACTATAATTCAACACATCAACAGGAGCAAGGACAAAAATCACATGATTGTCTCAATAGATGCGGAAAAGGCATTTGACAAGATCCAACACCCCTTTATGTTAAAAGCTCTGGAGAAACTAGGAATCCATGGAACATTCCTCAATATAATAAAGGCTGTGTATGACAAACCCACAGCTAGTATTATACTTAATGGCGAAAAGCTAAAGCCATTCCCTCTAAAATCAGGAACGAGACAAGTATGCCCACTCTCTCCACTCCTCTTTAACACAGTATTAGAATTCCTAGCCAGTGCAATAAGGCAAGAAGCAAGCATAAAGGGGATCCAAATAGGGAAAGAGGAAATAAAACTATCCCTCTTTGCAGATGACATGATTCTGTATTTAGAGAATCCTATAGACTCTACTCCCAAGCTCCTTGAGCTGATTCAAAACTTTGGAAGAGTAGCAGGCTATAAAATTAACCCTCAAAAATCAACTGCCTTCCTCTACGCTAACAGTGAGAGGAACGAGACAACAATCAGGAAAGCAACTCCTTTTGCAATAGCCTCAAAGAAAATAAAGTACCTAGGAATTACCTTAACTAAGAATGTAAAGGACCTTTTTGATGAAAACTTTAAAACCCTGAAAAAGGAAATTAAAGCAGAACTAAGGAAATGGAAAAACCTTCCATGCTCCTGAATTGGAAGAATCAACATCGTGAAAATGACAATCTTGCCAAGGGCTATCTACAAATTCAATGCAATACTCAATATTCCAATGTCATTCTTTAAAGAAATAGAAGAGGCAATCCAAAATTTTATATGGAATAATAAAAGACCCTGTATAGCCAAACACTTAGCATAAAGAACAGCGCAGGAGGAATTTCAATACCAAACTTTAGACTCTGTTTCAGAGCTATAATTATCAAAACTGCTTGGTACTGGCACAGGAACAGGCCTGAAGACCAATGGAATAGAACTGAGGACCCAGATATTAAACCACAGACCTATGGCCACCTAATCTTTGACAAGGGAGCCAAAAAAATAGAATGGAAGAAAGACAGCCTCTTCAACAAGTGGTGCTGGCAGAACTGGTTAAGCACCTGCAGAAAACTAAAGTTGGATCCTTCTTTGTCACTCTGTACTAGAATTAACTCCAAATGGATCAAAGACCTGGAGGTAAAAGCTGACACACTGAAAACTTTACAAGAAGGAATAGGAGATACACTAGACCTCCTTGGCACAGGTAGAAACTTTCTTAATAAGGACCAAGAATCACAACAAATCAGAGAAAGGCTGGATAAGTGGGACTGCATTAAACTGTAGAGCTTTTGTATGGCAAAGGACATAGCTAGTAAATTAATTAGGAAGCCTACAGAGTGGGAGAAGATCTTCACTAACCATACAACGGACAAAGGCTTCATATCTAAAATATATCAACAGCTCAAAAAATTGAATCACTCCAAAACTAATCTCCAAAGAAACAACCATCCAAAGACTTAAAGAGAGTCTTCTCTGAAGAAGAAACAAAAATGGCCTATAGACACATGAAGAAATGCTCAACATCTCTGGTCATAAAAGAAATGCAAATCAAAACAACTCTAAGATTCCACCTCACTCCAGTTAGAATGACCAGGATCAAGAAATCTAATAACAACAGATGCTGGAGGGGATGTGGCCAGGAGGGATCACTACTGCACTGTTGGTGGGAGTGCAAACTCGTACAACCACTGTGGAAAGCAGCATGGCAGTGCCTCAAAAGGCTAAACAGAGAGCTCCCCTATGACCCAGCAATTTCACTACTTGACATTTACCCAACCATCCAGAATCTAGGGCATACTAAATCCACCAGCACAGCAATGTTCATTGCAGGATTATTCACCAAAGCAAAGATATGGAACCAACCTAGATGTCCCTCAGTTGATGAGTGGATCAACAAGATGTGGTATTTGTACACAATGGAATTCTATGCTGCTGTCAGAAAAAATGACATCGCCCCATTTGTTAGGAAATGGAAAGACTTAGAAAAAAATCATATTAAGTGAAGTAAGCCAGACTCAAAGGAACTTAGGCTCAATGGTTTCCCTCATTTGTCATAATCTGTAGAAACCTTGGGATCTACTAGCAGAGATTTGCAATAGAGCAAAACCTTGATACATAAGGCCATATAGTATGACGCTAATTGAAAGGACCTCCAGGATATTGAAACAAAAGCCATATAATGAATGATTGTTGTCCTTTATGTACTATGTTATCTCTCATCTCTTTTGCTGTCCCTTGGTTATCTCATATTGTTATAGTATCTCACTTTGTTATCTGATACATGGGATATTTTTGTATTTGGTTATTTGAAATTGGATAGGGAAGGGGGGGAAAACAAGATGAGGGATGGGGGTTGGGGGGAGAGTAATGGGGACCAAGACATGTGAAAGGTTATCAGTGTACGTGAATTAATGCACCTTCTATCTGGCAAATATCATGTAACCCTTTTATTAATTACAATAAAAAATAAAAAAGAAAATGTTGCGTATGACAAAATTAAAAAGGCAAAAAGACAATTGTATTTTTAGAAATTGACCATTTACGCCTGGTGCCTATGCTTCATGCCTGTCGTCCTAGCTACTCAGAAGGCTGAGAGCCGAGGATCAAGGTTCAAAGCAAGCCCAAGCAAGGTAGTTCATGAGATTCTTATCTCCAATAAGCACAAAAAAGGCTGGAGTAGAGCTATAAGCTCAAATGGTAGAGCAACTTCAAGCAGAAAATGTCAGGCCAAGTTCCTAATTCAGGATCAGTACCACCACCCCTAAATGGCGCAAACCTGTAATCCTAGCTTCATCTTAAGAAGAGAGATTGGAAGATCATAGCTTGGGCAAAAAGTTCACAATACCCTTTACAAGTAAAGATGTGCCTGTAATCCGGCTACAGCAGGAGTAGCTGGGCACATGTCTGACCACTCCAGCAAGATGAGAGACATACACACTAGGCCCAACATGAAGTGAAAACCTACCTTGAGGATGACCAATGCAAAGAAAGGGCCAGAATATGGGTCAATTGGTGTAGCACTAGATTAGAAGGTTGGAGACCTTGAGTTCCATCCCTAGTTAGTCAGAAATTTACCACTCACGATGCTTTTAAGAAAGGAGATAATTCATACCAAGCATCATCTATTTACATGATAACTGTAAGTTTATAACCAGGCACCATTGGTTCATACCTATTATCCTAGCTACTCAGGAAAGCACAACTCCATTTCTAGCTCCCTCCCCAACCAGTAGTTAATTGGAGATAAGAGAGTCTCATAGACGTTCCTGCTGGCTTTGAACCACAATCCTCAGATCTCAACCTCCTGAATGGTTAGGATTACAGGTGTAAGACACTAGCTCCCAGCCAGAATTTACCTTTAATAAGAAAGCCAACCCTATTTAAGCCGAAGATGTCCAAATGAGGAGTTGGCTGAAATGATAAACAAGGCTTCTGCCAGCCAAAGGAGGTTTTGTTGGTTATGAGGTCAGCAATAATGAACCATGTAGCCCAGGGAGTGTTTCAATCCAATTCTGTATGTCCCATACCACAAAATGTATAGCAAAACTTTTCCCGATTCAGATTGGCCCAAATATTTCTTATAAACAAAGCCATAGCAGACTTCATAACTTACAATGGACCCACTGATTTTTTTCTTCCTGGCGAGTAGAGCCCATGGTTTTGAAGGACTAAATACCCTTTTCAAGCTTTCCAGTGAAAATGGAGGAATGCTTACCTCCTTTTTAATGTCTATTTCCTTGCCACCCTGAGTATATTAAACTGCCCTTCTAATTCCTCGTATTACTGAGCCTAAGAGTAAACTGAAAGTTCTAGCATAAGCCAGCAGTTTGGAAACGTGGTTGAAAGTGTGACGTGACTGCTTTCAGCAAAAGTGTTAAAACTGCCAATAAATCAAGAAAATGAATAGAGAAGACAGAGCATGTCCCCAAATCCCGAGGTAGAGTTTTACCAACACTAATAATTCTCAGGGCTTAGAAAGCTATTAAACCCTTTCTTTACAAGTATTCTTAAGCTCTTTTGAGACTATTCACTGAACACACAGATGCATATAATATCTTGATAAGTCAACCAATGTTTAATTTTAGAATCAAATGCTAATTCTTGTAGACTGGAAAAAAAAGTTCATTTTATCATCTTCACGTATAGGTTTGGCAAGCAACTTAAATACTAGAATGTGGAAATGAGTTCAGATGAATGGTTGAACTTGGACTCAAGAACTGAATCTCAAAAATTCAAAAATGTGCCAAATCTAATCACCCAAATAATCTATTGACAATGTTTCATTTAAGACTGTTTAAACAAATACCATGAATCACCACTCTAGTCCATTGCTTAAGCTGGGATCCTGTGAGTATGTGCTCCCTGGATTCAAGCTGCTTGCAGTGAAAATACAGAAAGAAGTCTAAAATGGTTTTCAGGTTGATGATTGGGTTGTGTGAGAAAGGTGCCTGTCCTCTGCCTCTAGGATCTGGAGTGGGGCCAGTTTGCGAAGCATCAGCAACCTTTCAGGGTGCTGAGTGTGGAAACCCAAGGCTTGCCTCGGTCTGATTGCCATTGCTCCCTCTAAAGCTGAGGAATCAGGACCAACTGCTCTGCAGCCAATCCAAGTGTATGAAGAGGCCTGTAGCTCCCTTTGTTTTTGTGCCAGTCCTGGGGCTTGAACTCAGGGCCTGGGTATTGTCCCTGAGCTTCTTTTGCTCAAAGCTAGCACTCTACTACTTGAATGACAATGCTACTTTCAGCCAAGGCTGGCTTCAACCCATAATCCTCAGATTTCAGTCTCCTGAATAGCTGGGGTTATAGCATGATCTACAGCACCTGGCTCTATGGCTCCCTTTGTACCACAAGGGCGCGCTGTTTGGATGGAGGGATGACTATCTTTTGCCTTGTGTAGCCCAAGCCTTAGGTAATTTTATCCATAAATCCTCTTGTAAATCACTAGCAACACATTCAAACCTATTTCCCAATCTTACTTACAGACCTTCCCAGAGTGTGTGTGAAACCACGAATCATCTTGTCTGATCCCCTTCTAGCAACCTCAACGCACAATCCCCTTGATTAGCCATTAATTCCCCAAGTATTTTTCAGTCTTCCAGTGCTCTCCATCCTCCATCCATCCTTCTACTACTGTAGGTTTTTCATCAAAGGAAAAAAATCTATGTAGAAAAATAGCTTGAAGGGCTGGGAGTTTGGCCTAGTGGTAGAGTGCTTACCTAGCATGCACAAAGACCCAGATTCTATTCCTCGGTATCATATAGCACTGGAAGTGGTGCTATGGCTCAAGTGGTAGAGCTCTAGCCTTGAGAAAGCCCAAGGACAGTGCTTAGGCCTCAGTTCAAGACCCAGGACCAGGAAAGGAAGAAAGAAAGAAAGAAAAGAAAGAAGGAAGGAAGGAAGGAAGGAAGGAAGGAAGGAAGGAAGGAAGGAAGGAAGAAAGAAAGGAAAGAAAGAAGGAAGGAAGGAAGGAAAGAAAGAAAGAAGGAAGGAAAGAATACAAGCAAGCTTGAAGTAAATCACCAACATGCTTTTTCAGAGTGTTGGGGGGATGGGGTCTTTTCATTTTCCTAGGGCAAATGCTCCATTCTCCTCTCCTCAATTTAACTACTTCTCATTTGTATCTTATCCAAATGCTGTTTGCATACATTCAAAACTTAAATAGCATGGAATGATTTTTTTTCCAATAAAAAAGCGGAGTGGCTGAGGAGGTAAGCCCATGATAAGAAGAATAAATAAAATACTTACCTTCTCATCATTCACCACTCCACATCATTCTACTTTCCTGAAAACTTTCAACTATTTCTATTGTAAATCTTATGTTTGTCATTAGGTTTCTCATTCATTATTCATATGAACAGGAGACACATTCTGACATTACTAATGCTGCCTGTTGAGTCTGTCCAGTGGTTATGGTGCCGATGGAAAAATAATTATTAGAAATATCTAACTGGCATTTCGGAGGTTTCTTTTTTTCCTTTAGTGATATGTAAGGAAAGATTTTCCTCTGCCTTTCTTAAAAAAGCACTAGTGATGCTTCTTTCTGTAGTGCTCACCTATGGAAGGTATGGTTAGCAATATTAGTTTATTTATTTTAGTACCCTCTGCTGCATGTCAGAATGCTACTGCCAAGAAGTTTAGGCACTTGGCCAGTAACTCGGAGACAGGCAGCTACAGTGCTCAGTGAAACTGTTTGCAACCATCATTCTATGCTGACTTCCAGGAGCTTCGGCAAAGTCTGTGCTTTCCTCGGTGTTTATGTCCAAGTTGCTTCTGTATGGAGGATTAAATAGCTAATGAGTTCAGTGTCCAGAGAATGAGAAGGAAAGATAGGATCAAACCAAGAAGACAAAGGCATGGCGAGTGCGGGAATAATGTCCTGTCCTCACTGCTTTCCAGAGCGAGGACTCGTGCCTCCTGGCTTCCTCAGCCTTTACTCTACTGTACAGAGGCTTAGAAACAGTTACCAAATTAAATAACCAGACAATAACTTTATATGTCAGAAGAATCTCTGTGTCAACCAAAATGAATTGAATCCTAATGATTTCATGAAAAGTCACTGAGAACTAACATGTGATAAGTAACAAGTGTAACATTTAATTATAAAAGTTCTTTCTTTTTTGTCAGTTGTGGGGTTTGAACTCTGGGCTGAGTGCTGTCCCTGAGCTCTTCAGCTCAAGGCTATCACCCTACCACTTGACTCACACAGCTCCACTTCTGGTTTTTCTAGTGGTTAATTGGAGATAAGAGTCTCATGCCTGCGCTGGCTTTGAACTATGATCCTCAGATCTCAGCCTCCTGAGTAGCTAGGATTACAGGCGTGAGCCACCAGCGCCCAGCTGGCCTTTGCTTTTTCCTAAGTAAGTTCTCATAATTTATTCAAAGAAATAATACAGCCGGACCCCAGTGTTTCTCTTCTATAATCCTAGCATCTTAGCTACTCAGGAGGTTGAGATCTGAGGACCAAGCTTCAAAGCCAGCCCAGGCAGAGAAGTTTGTGAGACTTTTATTTTCAATGAACCAGGAAAAAGCCCAAAATGGAGCTGAGCACAAGTGGTAGGGCTCAAGGCCCCAGGCTTTGAGCAAAACAGGTAAGGGACAGTGGCCAAGCCCTGAGTTTAAGCACCACTACAAACATAAAAACAAGCAAACAAGCCAGGCGTGATGGCTCACATCTGTCATCCTAGCTCCTCTGGAGGCTGAGATCTGAGGATCAAGGTTCAAAGCCAGCCCAGGCACAAAAGGACCTGAGGCTCTTATCTCCAATTAACTTCTACAAAACGGGAAGTGGGGCTTGGCTCAAGGTAGCCTTGAGCTGAAGAGCTCAGAGACAGCCCCCCAGGCCGAGTTCAAGCACCATGACTCCCCTCCACCCAAAAACCAAGCAAACATTACAAAGAGATAATACATCACTCTTATATGCTTATCCAGAACCAATCATTAACTGTCAAACTATGGGAATGTAAAGTAGAACTCTCAATACTCAAAATTTCAACTCATATAATATAATTTCTATGGTCAGTAAAAATTAATCATTCATCATAAATAACTCAAATGTAAAGAATTAATGAGATGTTACCAGCACTCTGATTATGTATTCTTCCAGGACAACCAGTAAATTTGATTTACTGACATGGAGCATATGTTTTGCTTTCATGACATTTAGCAGGAATGTCATTAATCAGGCCTTTGTTTTCTGTAAATCTGAAAATTCATTCCCACAGAGTTTCATAGAAACTCTTAATTATTGAAAGTCATGGTTCTGCCACAACATAATGTTCTGAATAATAAATACTACACTTGTGGGGATTCATTATTAAATCCATCCAGGAATCATAGCCTTCTCAAGGCAAATAATAATAGTAATAATTACACATAATAATGCTGAAGCTCTAAAAGGGGATACTGAGAATGCATTAATGAATGCAAAGGGACAAATGGCAGTCTATATATAATAGCAAAATAATTCTGTAAGCTTAGAGAAGTAACTAACCATTGGCCCAGTTGATGGGCACGGAATGTCTGTCACTGTGGGGCTTCAGCCACCTCCACAAATAATTTTTAATAATTTTATCACTATTATAAAGGTGATATACAGAGGAGTTACAGATTCATAAGTCAGGTAAAGAGTATATTTCTGTTTCAACAATGGCACCCCTTTCCTCCTCTCCCAGTTTTCCCCTCCCATCCCCACCCACAAGTTGTCGAGTTCATTTTCAACAGTCTAGTGAGTACCACTGCTACATTTGTCCCTCCATTTCTGTGCCTCTTATTGCACTCCCAAAGACAGATTTAAAAAAAAGAAAGAAAAGAAAAAACAGCAAAAAAAGAAAGAAAGAAAGAAAGAAAGAAAGAAAGAAAGAAAGAAAGACCCTCTGGTTTTCATTTCCCAGAGTTCATTTCATAGGTTGAACTCTTACTCCCAAAGTGATGGCTTTAGGAGCTGTTTTCTTGGGAAGTGATCACATTGTGGGGATAAAACCTTCACGGTGGGGATCCATGCCCTGCTCAGAGAACTCATTCACTTCTCCTGCACAAAGACATAGCTCGGAACCCCCATGGAGGAACCAGGGAAGAACCCTCAGAGAGCAGAGATGACTAATTCTCTGTGGCCGGACCTCATTTTGTTCCTGAATGGTTCAAGGCAGACAATAATCATAACATGAAATGCATTGCTTTTCTAATAACGTTAAATATTATCACGTAAAAATCTATGAGGTGCCATTTCTCACTTCACCAAAAATATAAAAACCAAGAATGGATGCCCCCAGAGCTGGAATGTGGGGGCCTCTGAGGCAGCTTGTTTTCATCAGTTCCCTGGTCTTCTGAGACCTCTACTGTAGAAGTCGGGGCAGTTTCCAAAGCCTGGTTCGGGCTCCCCCTACTGACTAAGTCAATTTATTTGTTCTGAGATAAAATACTTTCATTTTGTCATTTCTTCCTAAAGGGCAAGGAGGTACGTACTTTTCTGAACATGAAATCTAACCAAAACATCTTACCAAATTCACATGCACATCCTTAATTCTGACTGCATAGCAAATTGATGACCAAATTTCAGCATGAGGACACAAGTTCTAATAAACTCCAAAGAGATGGTTCAGCCAAAGGCGCCATGGAATGGGGCATAATAGTACCCCTTGTAATGCTGGCACGTAGGAAGGCCGAGAAGTGAACATCTGAGGACTGCATTAAAAATGCATACAAAAGGGCCAGGAGTGTAGCCAGGCGGTAGAGTGCTCACCTAACATGCACAAAGCCCTAGGTTTGATTCCTATCTACCATCTATACAGAAAGGCCGGAAATGGCACTGTGGCTCAAGTGGCAGAGTGCTAGCCATGAGCAAAAAGTGTCCAAGGACAGTGCCCAGACTCTGAGTTCAAGCCCCAGGACTGGCAAAAAGAGAGGGTGGGGGCTGGGGAACACACACACACACACAGACACACACACACACACAGACACACACACACACACAAAGAAGGGAAGGAGAGGAAGAGAGGGAAGAGGAGGAAGGAGGGAGGGAAAGGTAAGACAAAAAAATCTCAAGCAGATCTGAATTAATTACAACATGGATAAAATCATACATTCCATAGTGTGAAAACTCTGGAATGAATTCAACACCATTTTTAGGTAAATACTATATAATGAGGTGCTATTTATTGTCTATCGGTGTCTTTAACAGACACTGAGAGACAGGCAGTGAGTTCAAGACAACATGGTGAGCAGAAGGCGGCCCTGGGATTTGAATTCTTCTTGTCCAATTATTCCGAGTTGCCCTGACACTCTGTGCCTCCTGTTCTCTCAAGCTTCCCATTGCATATGCAGGAACTTCAGCACTTTTCCTTCCTGGAGCATTTTGTCTTCTCTGGGAAGAAATCTCTGAACCCCAAGTTCCTATGCTCTCTGACACCCTGTGCTACTCATAGCACAACTGTAATCAAATAAAAAGGCAGGAGACAACACTGTCTGTCCTGCGGCCCACACCGCCAATGTTAGTTCCAAGCCAGCTCTCTTCCCAGGACGCGGAGACGATGCGTAGGTGATACATGGGTGTGGAACGAATGAGAGAATGGAAAGATGGAGAAGTAAACTTCAGAAAGTTGGGTTTATAATGTTGTTCCTGTTTTGTCACTTCTGCATAGTGTAAAATTTTGAAACTCACATTTCTGCTGCTGGGCTGCTTATGTTCTTCTCCTCCAGCTTTCTGAAGCTTGCTCGAGTGCTGGCATTTTAGAATCAGGGTCATCACCTGAATTTCACATAGCTAAGTCTTTCACAGTAAGTGGAAGACAATCACTTTGTCTGGAGTCGTAGGAAGAGCCATGCATTGGGATGGCTTACAGGATGCATGGCGTCATCCCCCAGGATGGCGCCTTCTAAGCATATTTCTCTCCAAAGAGCCTACAAGGAAATATTTTGCTTTGTTACCTAAAGTATTTTGAAAATTCCTTCTGTTTTACAAATCCAGAGAAATGCAGTTGAAGGAAAGAGACCACACTTAAAAGTCCTTTAATGAGTGCCTCTTGGTGAATGAACAGTAAACTATTTGATGCTAGCAAAGGACACAGAACAGCTGGAATTTGCTAAATATGGCACACATCACACATCTTATGCAGAGAAAAAGGACACAAGGTGACTCCCATCTTTTCTCTTCTTGCAGTTTGAATATATATATATATATATATATATATATATATATATTCCCAGGCTTGAACTTCTGGCTTTTTCTGAGGAATTGAATCCAGGGCTTCGTGCATGCTAGGCAAGCACTCTACCACGAGGCCACATTCCTAGCTTTTATAAATAATTTTAGACACTGAAAACAATACTACTAATTGGACATAACACAATGTGGTTACTTCTTTTTCTCCTATTAATACTTGCATTTGTTGAAAACAGAAGAGTTTCAACGTTTTCACTTGACTGCAGATCATTGACAAAGCTATGCCTGCCACGTGTGTTTTTCTAACTACCCTGCTCAGAGACACTATGATTTGCAGCAATTTGTAGAAGAGGCTGTTTCATTAGTGCAGTGATCCATACACACACACACACACACACACACACACACACACACACACGCACACACACGCACACACACATATAATACATATATATGTGGATACATATATATACATACATGAGAATATTTGTGATGGTGATTAATTATAGAATGAGGCATCTTAGAAGCATGTACATGAAAGATGAGTCTTACCCTTCACACTCCTCTTGTGAAGTAACAGGAATGGGGAGACAGGAACAAGGAGCACGGGAAAGTTAGGTCAGACAAGTGATAAATCAGTGGTAGACAAAGCCAAGAAGAAATTATCATAAGCATTCAGCTCCCATTCTACCACGGTGAACGCAGAATAATAATGTGGCATTTGTAATTATAATGATATCCTTATAAATTATGGATCAATTTCAGAAAGCAGCACTTTGGTATTTTTAAATAAACACAGATAGTATATCCAACAACAAAAACACCAAGAAGACATGTAAGGTCTCCATGGAATCTTAACTCCTAAAATAGAACTTACCACTTAGACTCACACGGGCGGCAAGCATTCCTACCTTCACTGCTCGGTAAGGAATGGTTGTGTTGAACTTCCTGAACTAGCATCTACTACATTATACCACTTGATCCTTGAAGGAAAAGAACCAAACCTGAAGAATCATTTTAGATTCCTTGAACGGAGACCTGAAGAATGGCTTCCGGTTCCTTGTGAGCAGATCAGGTGATGCCTTTGCATCTCACCTTTGCATTCACAGTTACCATTCATCTCCCTTCTTAGGTTCAGAACTCCTTATCATCTGGCTTTCATTTGTGTCTGTGTGATCTGCTGCATACAGACATTTGGCAGAACTTTTAAACATGAGTACCGTTTCAGGCAGGCCTATGCTGGGCTTCGGAACAGAAGAGAGCTGGAAGAATCATACTGGGGGAAAAAAGAAAGAAAGAACAAAAGTAGAAGCCTGCATATGCGTTAACGTCCACCTCTGTGGCTTTAAAGTTACACAAATTCTTTGTCAGCATATCACAACCCAGCTCGATTCCTGTATTCTGGGTGATTTCTGAGGGAAACTGCCACTGAGATCCATTGCCCTTAAACCCAATTTTTTTGTGTGAATTTTTTTTTAATTCCTAGACGGGTATGCCATAAATTGGAGCAATAAATAACACCTTCTTATTTTATGTTTCTCGAAGTGCCCATATACATGCATATATATATATACATATATATGTTATAGTTCATTTGTGCAATATATATGTGACAAATTGTATCCATCAAATACATATTCAACACATTGTTACATTGTTAAAAACAGAGTTAGCCAACTCCTTTCAGCCTCATTCTTTCCCCATCCACTCTAAGGAAAGCCCCCACCCAGCCCTCCTTCCTTGCATCACTTTCTGTGGGCTCACACTCTTGACTTCCAAGGAAGTTCATCCAGCCATCAGGTAAATGGGCTGCAGTCAGACCTTCCGTTTCCACGATACATTCAAAGAGCAAACTTGTTTCATAAGAATAGATCTTTCATAACTTTAGTAATACTGCAGGATGACTAGGAAAACTTGCATGTCATTATCTTGGGCTGTCTGATAGATTCTTTTTTTAAAAGTGACTCTCCTATTTAGGGAAAGGAAGCCAAGATAGCTTTGCTTATGTGAGGTGAGGTTAACCTGCCTGGTAGCTGGCTGGCTACCTTATATAACCAATATCAAGTGACCTTTCAGACTCTCTGACTAACATTATTAGAATTTAGTTGTCCCCAACAGTGGGCCTCTCATGAGTTTATGCTCTGTTATGTTCACGCATTAATTTGAATTAATTAAAGCTAGTGGTTATAATCAGGCCAATTTTATTTTTTTGAAGTATACAGATTGGTTTAGAAATATACAAAAGGAATAAAACAGGGCTGCTGGCACTGAAAATAAGATAATCACTAAAACAACAGTTTTTACATGAGTGTACACTCCCAGAAAGACTTGGGGAAATTATCAGTCACTAAAAGTCAGTAGTGGGGGCTAATTGAACTGACATTTGCATTGTTAGAAGAAAAATAAAATTATTCGAGATATGATGCATAAATCTTCTTCACAAATCAGATAGAAAACTCATCAGAATACATCAAGACTTCAAAGAATCCTGTTCGCCTGTTTCATGTCACCTGGGAAACTGTAAGGCTGTTTTAGGGCTTCCTCCTTGATCTTCTGGATGACCTTAAACTAGTTCACCTCGATGTCAACTACTGACTCTTCAAAAGTTGGAAGGGATAAAAGGAAATGAGGGGAGACAAAGAAAGAGGAACAATAGAATTTGGGGGAGAGAAGAGACAGGGAGGATCAGGGTAGAAGGCCAGCCTCAATATGAACACGAGATTCCATCTCAATCAACACCTGCAATCCTACCTATGCAAGAAATAAAAATAGGCAGATTGTGGTCCAGGCTAGCCCCAGGAATACAGGTATGACCTTAGTTATTGCAAAATAACTAAGGCAAAAGGGTCTGGGGGCATGGTTCAAGCGGGACAACACCTGCCCAACAATGACAAGACTCTGAATTCAGCCTTCCAGTAACACTCATGCAATGTCTCTTTCATAGAATATAAGAAATGTCTCGTTTATGCTTGTTATCTGGTTTTTTTATGAGTTGAATTTTTGTCATTGCATAGAGATCCCTTTATTTCTATTAGAAATTTTATGCATAGGTACACATATGTCTGTATTTTTATATTAGCAAAAAGAAACAAAGACAACTCTAGCGTAACCACGGAGTCTCTTTTAAAACACCATGTATGATTGTACAGGTAGATATAGAATTGTTTATTTTCCATTCTGCTTTGACAATATTGAATCGCTTGTGTACTTTAATATGCTGAGAAAAATCAAAAGGCACCATGATTTGCATGGATGAACACTTAGAGAAGGTTGTAGAAGGAACAGCGGTAGTTGTTATTCCTGCTTCAGCAAGTCTCAAGCCGCTTTACCTGCCTTTGGGGTCCCCAAGCCTGACTGACTACAACTCATGGAACCTCTCTGCCTCTCATCACCTTAGAACCCCCCAGTCTGATAGATTCACTTCAGCAATTGATGTACGGAGTCACTGGCAGGGGTGGGAGTTCGTGTTGCTCAGTAACTGCTCTACCACTTGAGCCATGTCTCTTGCTCAACTTTTTGATGAACATTTGGAAAACAGTGTCTCTCAGACTTTTTTCTGACAAGGCCGACTTCAAATGGCAGATCTCCAGATCTCAGCCCCCTGGGGTTGAAGGCATGAGCCACAGGCGCCTCTCTCTATCTCCTGGCGTTGCTGTATTCAAGTCTGTCTTGTCAGGGCAGGCTAGGTTTATTGTTGTTTGGGGGTTTTGGTTTGGTTTTTTCTCTTTCCCATGTTATCATTCACGCCTACTCTTATTTTGTCTAATTTTCTTGCCCAAAATATCCTTCTATCTAATCATGTCAACCTGCATTCGGCATATAATGGGCTAGATATATAAATATATGAGCATATCACACACACACACACACACACACACATTTTTGTAACTATTTTTTGTGCCTGTGCTGGGTCTTGAACTCAGGGCCTGAGCGCTGCCCATGAGCTATTTTGCTCAAGACTTGTGCTCTACCACTTGATACTACTTGAGCCATGCATGTGACCCTACAAAGCAGATCAAATGAAAAATACCAATGCTCTAAACAGACAGGACAGTGTCCACGAGGCAGCCATGTTTTGATGTAGCTAACATGAGTTTGTCTTTGCCCATAGACTTGAAATCATGAAGCAAAATAAGGATTGTATTTCTGTGATCCAACACAAGTGTTTTTCAACATGGTATATCATTTATTGCTTATTTTTCTATTACTTCCAACACTCACAGCTGTTGTTTTGCCATGCATGTCACTGGATAAGATCTGGGGGAGGAGAAGTGTCAGAGCTTATGCTATCCATCAAAATGTGTTGACACTTTAACATCCGCAAGAGGATGATTCTATTTCACTGTACAGAAGACTGCTTCTGTTTTCCTCTCTAGCTTTCTCTAACTCTCACTGGTATTGACCATATAAGGTGAGTTCTTTTTTTAATTGTGATGAGAAGACAAATAATCATTGAATATGTGGTTAACTTTCATTATTCTTTTCTTAATGAAAACAAATTGGAAATTATAGAATGGCTCATCTTGTATAAATGTTTCCTGACCTGTGTCTCCACATGTCAACAGAATTTCTGCCCTAACCTGGCCCTTCTAACCTGCAGCAAGACTTTGCTCGTGGATCTTTTCTGATAGCTCCCGAACCATCGTCTTCATAAAGGGCCAATAAGGTTAATCCTGGGTCTGATGGGGAAACTGGCTGCCGACATGAGCCATCTTGTCCACCTGGCCACATATAGTAATGAATTCCGGGTATACAAGTCCAGCACAAAGACTCTCGGGCATGAATGTTCATTAGGCCTCAAAGGCAGACTGAAGGCTCTTGCAAAGTCAACACGAACAGGCAGTCACCCGTCACTTGATGCAAAGAGATTCTACCATGATCATCTCCGCCTAATTAGGTAATTATCTGTACAGCTCAGAGGAGTCAAGGTCAGAACAAAACAGATTTTTAAAATATAACAGAAACAAAAATGGTTCCACGTATTGTTATCCTACCTTGCGCCAAGAACCATGGCTAGTGTTTGAAATGCCGGGTACTGCTGGCTCATACCTGTTACCCTAATTACTCAAGAGGTTACGATCTGGGTAATAAAGTTTAAGGCAGGCTGGGAAGGAAAGCCCATGAGACTCTTTCCCTCCAATTAATCAGCAAAATACTGAAAATGGAACTGTGGCTCAAATGGCAGAGCATCATTTGTGAGACCTTTTTGTTTTTTCTTTAAGTCAGGGAAGAGTGGCTAGTCCCTGAATTCAAGCCCCAAGACTGGTACACACACACACACACACACACACACACACACACACACACACACACACACATAAATTTTACTCAGTCCTGTGGGGGAGATATTATCTCCATTTCTTTTTGCCCTATAAGAAACTGAGGTATAAATCAATTAAATCTCTCAACTGGCTCACACAATTATAAGCATTTATTTGATCCAGAACCCACTTGAATCCTGTTTCATTCCAAGTTACTAATTTAGCCAATCACTTGGCTAAATTTCCTTGCTATTTTAAGTCTTTACTACTTCTCTTAAAAGAGATAAACTGTCCTGAAAACTGAGAAGAAAATGAATTCTTCTTTACCCCACTTAGGCTCCACTTCAAGAGAAATGCTAAGTGTCTGGGCACTTGGGAGGAAAGGGGGCTTTAAAGAAAACACAGACCACCGCTATAAAGCGTCAGATGGCCGACATCTGGACGGACTGCGGTGCAGCTGAATATGCTGCTGTGTGAACAACAGGGCTATGACAAATTCTTCACCCTGTTCTGATTTGGCTCAGCCGCCTGCCTTCAGCGTGGCTGGCCCCGTTCTCCTGTCAGAGCCCCCGTGCACGTCCAAGAGCAAGGCTTGTGAGTCTCAAGGCCCATCCTGCAGCCTTTCTGTTTTGTTTCCACATCACTTTGTTTATGTGCTTGTGCGGAGAAGGACCTCTCATAATGTTTGATGGCTCTTTCCATCACATTCTCTCCTCTGTGCATGCAGTGGCCCTCTGTGTAAACCTTGGCAGTTATAGAAGGATTTGTTCTTTGGGACATTTCCTGGGGTCCCCTGTTAGCCAGGGTCTTGAACTCCTTATGATATTTGTGAGCCACAGAGCCTCCCTGGCAGAGGCTCCCCTAAACTCTAATGCATCGAGACAGGTTTCTGTTAACAATTTGAAGTTGTGTAGCAGATTTTTAAATCTTGAACAGAATTGTAGAAAAAAATCTTGCTTTTAGTGGTGCTTTTAATAGTGTGTGTGTGTGTGTGTGTGTGTGTGTGTGTGTGTGTGTGTGTGTTGTGACTGGGGGCTTGAATGCAGGGCCTCATACTCTTCCTTGGCCTTTTTGGGGGTTCTCCCACATGAACCACACTCTACTTCTGGCATTTTTTGATAGCTAACCAGAAACACGAGTGTCATGGATTTGTTTGCTGGGACTGGCTTTGAACCTTAACCCTCTCATCTGAGCCCCTTAGTAGCTAGGCTTATAGGTAAGTCACCAGCATCCTGCTCGTCTTTAATCCTTCCATAACAATCATGTTGGGATGTAGCATGAAATTTAACTAGCACAGCGACGGTGATGTGGAGTCCCAGAGTCAGGGCCTGGCCAGACAAGCCCTGAGCACTTGACAGGATATCACAGAATGCAAGCAACATCCCTGTCCAGCAGGTGGTTCTTTACAGCAGGTGGTTCGTTTCCCAGATGAAGAATGCAGGCTCATGTAGTTATAAAGTAGAAGACTGTTAAAACTCAGGTCTGCTGGGTATTGGTGGGTCATGCCTGTGATCCTAGCTACTCAGGAAGCTGAGACCTGAGGATCAAAGTTCAAAGCCAGTCCAGACATGAGACACTTACCTTCCATTAAAACTAAAAGGTTGAGTGTTGGAGCCTGGCTGCTAGCAATAAAGTGCTTGTCTGGCATGCACAAAGCTCTGGGTTCGATTCCTCAATTACCACATACACAGAAAAAGCCAGAAGTGGTGCTATGGCTCAAGTGGTAGAGCACTAGCCTTGAGAAAGCTCAAGGACAGTGCCCAGGCCCTGAGTTCAAGCCCCAGGACTGGCAAAAACAAACAAACAAAAACCTAAAAAGCTGGAAATGGAGCTGTGGCTCTGATGGTAGAGAACTAGCCTGGAGCAAAAGAAGCTTATTAACAACATCCCCCCTACCCCCCGCACAAAAAAAGATGAAAACAAAACAAAACAAAACAAAAAAAAGAGGTATTTAATATTCATCATTTTAACTGACACATCAGCAATGAAATAAATCAGTTTTTGGACTATATACCGAATTAATCCTTTGAGAATTAACATATACATATGCATAAAAGGAAAAATAAGATAAAAAGTAATTAAGTGGACCACTCCATCCTGAGTAAAGGATAACGCTGAGGAAGCCAACACAATGACAAGAAGGAAACTCGAGTTCTAACGCAGACACTATAAGACACACTGTGTAAACTGGAGACATTTCTTCAATTCTCATTGGCCCAGACTCCCCATGAAATGAAATCCTCTTCTCAATGGCAACACTCAACTACCTAACTACAATGAGGTTGTGACCGTTCAACCTCATTTTATGTGACCATTCAATTAGACTTTTCTTGAATGGAGACCAGAGTTCTCATTTCCAAAAACTATTTATAACCTGGTTCCCATGTTTATACTTAGGTCTCTATTCTAATGCCACATTTTGAGGCACCATCACTGAGCTGTATTATACTGGACATTTTGTCTCCTATCTACTTTTCTTTCTGAGACAGTTCAAAATGTATTTCCTCAAAAGATGACTATTTTTGCTTTCTAGAAACTGAGGGAAAACATCAGCAAACTGGTCCAATCAGCTTGCCCCGCCCCCCCAGCAGCCACCTCTCAGGGGAGTCTTGGGTAGTGCCATGTCTCAGACCAAGCCCATCTTTCCTAGCCCACCACCACCACCACCACCATCATCACCACCATTCTTGGGCCTGTTTCATAAAAAACAATCATAAGTCCAGACAAGCCCGCTCTCGTGCAGTCACTGCCCTGGAGAGGGGCTGGCCTGCCTCAGACAACCAATCACCATCGATGGATTGCTGTAAGGGAGCAGGGGCAGGAGAGATAGGGTCAACATAAAGCAACAGCGCAGACACACCAGGCTGGACAACTGGTTTCTGATCCCACTGTTCTTTCTTCTGAGTGGCCGTTACTTTCTCCTTGTTAAATAAACCCTTTATAATTTGTATGTTCCTGATATTTATTTCTATATTGTCAGAGAGAGAGAACCCACCATGCTGGTGTATCCTGCCTCAAAACAGTGGAATACAAATAAAGGGGTAGATAGGATTATCATTTCTCATGGTGGAATACCCCTTGAAGTCAGGTACGGTTATTATTTGACAATCACTAGCCCTGAGTGAACACACACTCGGTCTTGGGGACAAGGCCACAGGGATCGATGACATCGAACTCTTTCCCAGCTGACTTTTCCCCCTGCAATGGAGGCATCACTTCAGGAATTTCTAAATTACATTTCAGTGGAGAAGTAAAAGAGGAAAAGGATGAAAAGCAATCAAGAGACCGATCGCGTCAACATCAGAAAGGATAGATTTTTCTGATGATGGGAAGGAACTAGATGATAAGTTAGTGGATTTACTTAGGTTCTGGGTTGTACAGCCATGAAATCCTTCCCTAAAGATGACAGAAAATTGCAAGGCAAGTAAAGATTAAAAAGGAAATATGGGGAGAGAACCTTGCTAAAGCCTTCCACAAACTATAGTGCAAAAATGACTATACTGCCCCAACAATGTGGAAGACAGGAAAGGAGCAAAAGTTTATGTCAGAGAGTTTATTTTTGTTAAGTTGAAAATTTTTAGCTGATGAAATACTTAGAAATTTGTTTATTTCCTTTTGTGTTGGTGAATTATACCAATTTTTAAAATATATAATCATTACTTTTATAACAGGAAGGGCTACTTTTAAAACATTCTCTTTTAAAACAGTCTATTTCACTTATCATCTCTATCTTGATATTTGTTCCTTTTCACTGGTACTATACCAGTACCAGTTAAGGCAAATGACACCTGCGGTCAAAATATCTAAATATTTGTGAACATTAACTCTACAAAGCAATATATAAAAGAAGTGATAGTTCAGGAACATACTCCATAAGCAGCATTAGTAGCCAGACAAAGATATTGTAAAACAGCAACAATAAATGAGGCTTAAGGAACAAATGGAATATTAAACTGATTTTTCTTATGAAGAGAGGCTCAGATGACCTTCTCAGGCCATTACAACTCTAGAATTCTGAGTCTATGAGTTTAGATTTTTCTTACATTACAAACTTGTCTTGAACATATATTAATCATACAATGGGGTTTCATTGTGGTATCTCCATCTACTTGTAGATGAAACTTCAGTCAAAATTCACCCTGTTGACTTTTTCTTACCCTTCTCCTGCTTTTTTTTTTGCAGTTGTAATGGATTTCATTATTTTTGAAGGAAAAGCAGTTATATCTTGAGAACCTGAGCACACTAGATCCATGCTGCATTTACTGCACATCCACATAGTCTATGATCCTATTATTCTAGTTTCTTTTTCTAAATTTAATTTTATTGTCAGGGTGATGTAGAGAGGGGCGACAGTGACATATGTAAGGTAGTAAGTACATTTCCTGTTGAACAGTTTATTATTTTATTATTATTCCATTATCTTTCTTGCAAGCAGAACATCCTTGCAAGAAAGCAGGTTCAAGAAGAACGCAGTGGAATTCTTTCAGCCATTGTGACTATATACTTTCATGTGGAGAGTAAATATATCTAATACTTCTAAAAAATATTTAAAAAGCGGTCTGAATCTGGGTGCCCATTTCAGATGCAGAATTCTAGCCACTTGGGAGACTGAACTTGGAAGAATAATCATTCAAGACCAACCTGGGCAGAAAAGTTTGCAAGACAATTCATCAGTGGAGTGCTGGCTGTGAGAGTGAACATTTACCATCCTAGCTGCATGCCACGGGGAGCCCAAGAGATTGACAGGCCCAGAGGCACACAAGGGCAGGCACTGAGACCTTATTTATAAAAATAATGAGCAAAAAGCAGGGCTGGGGAAATGGCTCAGTGGGAAGAGTAACTGCCTATCAAGTCAATTCTATTATCTCCAAAAATAAAATTTCAGATAAAGAGTTCTGTGTATAGCTCATGCTTATAATCACAGCTACTCAGGAGTCTGAGCTTTGAGGATTGCAGTTCAAAACCAGTCCAGGCAGGAAAGTTCTTGAGCATCTTCTCTCCTATTAACCACTAAAAAGCTGCAAGTCAAGCTTCAGCACAAGTAGCACAGCACTAACCTTGAGCAAAAAAAAACACTCAGAGACAGGGTTGAGGTCCTGAGTTTAAGCCCTACGACTAACAAAAAAAGAGAGAGAAAAGGAAGGAAAGAAGGAAGGAAGGAAGGAAGGAAGGAAGGAAGGAAGGAAGGAGAAGGAAAGGAAGAAAAGAAGGAAGGAAGAAGAGTTTCTACATCAAAAAGCACAAATAACTTTATCAGATTCTTTTGCCTCATTGAAGAAATTGTAATGAGCTGGGTGCAGTGGCTCACACCTGTAATCCAACTACTCAGGAGGCTGAGATCTGAGGATCATGGTTCAAAGCCAGCCTGGGCACTAAACACCGTGAGACTCTTATCTCCAATTAACCACTAGAAAACAGGAAGTGACACTTTGGCTCAGGGGTAAGGTGGTAGCCTTGAGCTGAAGAGTTCAGGGACAGCACCCAGGCCCAGAGTCCAAGCCCCATGACTGACAAAAGAAAAAGAAAAGGAAATTAGAATGAAAATAATCAAGGAAAACAACTAGAATACTCAAGGAATTCAGTTGCATCTTAAGGAGATTATTATATATTTTATACATAGTCTATATCTATATATATATATCATAATGCTGAATTGCTGAATGCAGAGACTAAGAAAATGAGAAAATACTTAAAGCATGAAAAGTAGAATGAATAGCATAAAAGAAATAGCTAGTTTGTCTTGTAGGGAATAAAGAATAGTTTGCTATGAAACAGTACATTGCCCAGGCCCAGAGTTCAAGCCCCACTACTGACAAAAAAAATGAATAAATCATATATGTATTTATGGCCAGGAGTTTGCCTAGTGGTGGAGTGCTTGCCTAGTATGCATGAAGCCCTGGGTTTGATTCCTTATCACCACATACACAGAAAAAAGTCAGAAATGGTTCTGTGGCTCAAGTGGTAGAGCTTTAGCCTTGAGAAAGCCCAAGGACAGTGTCCACCCTGAGTTCAAATCCAAAGACAGGCAAAAATAAATAAAATAGAACAGTACAAAATAACTTGAATTTAAATATAGTTAAGCCATGTTTACAGTGGTAACCATGCATTAAAATGTTATACTTTATGCTGGACACCAGTGGCTCACACCTGTATTTCTAGCTACTCAGGATGCTCAGATCTGAGGATCATGGTTCAAAGCCAGCCTCGGCATGAAAAGTCTGTGAGACTCATCTCCAATTAACCACCAGGAAACCGGAAATGGCACTGTGGCTCACATGATAGAGCACCAGTGTTGAGCTGAAGAGCTCAGGGACAGTGCCCAGGCCCAGAGCTTGAGCCCCATGACTAACAACAATAACAAAAAAAGTTATACTTTAAATTTAGGGAAGTATTTTCCTACTAAATGTATGAGGAGAAAGTTACTATTTGAAGTAAAATAAGTTCCTCTTGCTTTTCCCAAGGATTTCAATGTCTTTCAAAATTGCTAGTTTTCCAAGAGTGAGGTTTTGTATATGACTGTCTCATAATGAAAAATGATTATCGGCTTAAAATCTTTGTATAAAGTCTTCTAACAGTTGGTTCCTAAAAGCTTAGAAAGAAGAGTAGTCAGTGTTTCTTTAACTTTAGGGGTTTGTCTTTCTTAGAAAGCTATTGTGCTCTCTTAGAATAGCCCTTACCTGTCCATTATGAAAGGGACCCCTGGTTGGAGCTAGCATGGTACTTTAAAATATTACTGTGTACTTTTGAAACTAATTCTCAGCTCTATTATTTTCAGGAGAAAAAATAAGAAGGGAAAACAGTAGGGTGAGATACTTAAAATAAGCAGATTATCTTATCCCCTGTTAATTTTGTAACCCAGACTGCCTTTATATCCCTATAAACCCGAAATGGGGACAAAAAATGGACATTTCAAATTTTTCTCTATCCGTCACTCTATGTGAGCATCTTACAATTCCATCACTTCAAATAAAGGATTATTACAGATAAAATATAGCTATTAAATTGCTTTGAATGTCCAAACTGTAAATATTTCCAAATACACCCTGTGCCAGGCACCACACAGCTTTGGTGGCTTTAAATTTCCCAGCAGCCTCATGAAATGAGCTGACAGAGCTTGCCTTTGACGGCAGACAGTAGGCTAAGTCCAGGCTCCAGGGGTGAAACTAACCTAGGGTTCATGCCTCCAGGAGTCATGCTGATTTCTTAAAATGCAGTCCACAGACTCGTTGGATAAAACATGCTAATTTTTTTAAATTAAAAGGACACCTAGAGATTCTGATACAGGAGATCAAGATTAAGAATCCCAAATCTCCTTCATTAAGTTCTGCAAATAAGCCTGCTATTTCTCAAGTCAAAGAACAATAGCTTTACATCATACTTTATCTCTTGGCTCCACAGACAATGCCCTTCAGCCTCTCCTCCCTTCTTGCAGCCTCTGCCTATTTTAATCATGTTGACTGGCATATACATATCCTTCTCCTGCCTTTGCCGTCCACACAACAGAGAAAGAAACATTCCCTTTCTCAGGAGAGATGAATGTTGCTCCAAGAAAATTAAAAAAACAAACAAGCAATGACAGTTCTCCATAGAAGTACATTGCATTAGCCTAAATAAAGTAGTATTGATCCAGCACACAGCTCAACTATTCAGAGAGAGAGAGAGAGAGAGAGAGAGAGAGAGAGAGAGAGAGAGAGAGAGAGAGAGAGAGAGAGAGAGAGAATAATTAATTGTACCAATGAATCAGCAAACAGCTGTAAGCGGAAAAGAAAAGGAAAGGGTGTCATTGATCAAAAAAAGAAATGCAGTCATTACCTGACTTATGAAATGGTAACCCCTCTGTACAACCCCTTAATAATAACAATCAAATTATATTCCAAGGGAAGCTGGAAGTGGAGCTGTGGCTCGAGTGAAAGAGCTAAGGGTCAGTGCTCAGGTCCAATTCAGGCTCCAGTACTGGCACAAAAACAACAACAACAGCAACAAACCAAAATACCTTTTATCCTCTCATCTGTGAGGGCATCACCTCGTTCCTAGAGGGGGTGGATGGCATGAGGGAGGGAGCAGGAGTCCAGTGACTTGATCTCAGAGCAATAACACTGGCATTCTGGCTTTTGTTTGCACCTCTGGGTTGTAGGTGGACTTAAAAGCCATGTATATTGCATGGAAAAGACTTTCAAACATTCAGTGGGTGAGAGAAAGAAGAAAAGAAACAGAAATAACAAGAAAATGTGATGATGTCCCAAATTGGAACCATGATTCTGAGAAAGAGGAAATGGGAGGAGTTAAGGTCAGCCCAGATGGTGGATGGAAAGTCTCTCCTCCACTGGGGGAGAGCTGTGGGGTGTCTGCCAAGGAGGACACCAGCCAAAGCAAAGGCCTGCGATGGAATGTGTACACCAGTGAGAGAATAGCAGGAAACAAAGCTGGCTGCCGGCTGCCCGCACGCAGGAAGTCACAGGAATCAGGAGTCAGCACACTGAGAGCTCGCCATCTCTTGTCCCTGGTGATCTAAGGGGCCCTATAGTGATGTACTTGAAGAACTGGAGTGGAAAGGGGGCTGGCGCATGATCCTGGCTCAGCTGTAGCTATGGCAGCATGAAAATGATGAGCCAGTTGTGTGCGTGCATGTGTATATGTGAGTGTGTGTGTGTGTGTGTGTGTGTGTGTGTGTGTGTGTGTGTGTGTATGTGTGTGTGTGTATGCTGGTGCTGGGGCTGGAACTCAGGTCCTGGGTGCTAGGCCTAAGTCTTTTACCCTCAAGGCTAGCGTTTTACTGTTGAGCCACAGGCCCAGTATCAGCCTTTTAGTGGCTTTTAGAGGTAAGAGTTGCACATCGAGATGTGGCAGCTTAGGATAGCTTTGAGCATTGATCCTTAGATCCCAGCCTCCTGAGTAGCCAGGATCACAGGCGTGAGCTGCCCAGCTGATGATGCGATTTCTAAAGACCTCTGAGTTGACCTTGGATCATGATGTCATGGGAGATGACCACTCACTCCTAAAACATCTAGAGCCTGGTACAGTCTAAATATAACACTTTTCCACATCTCTGAATATCCAGTGCTGCTGCCATGTCACAGGAAAGACTTTCCCCTAGATCTTTTCAGCCCTTCACATGTGTGTGTAATAAATGTCAAAAGATCCTGTCTATGGCTTCGTCTCTGTGGCTTTCTTTGTATGTTAAGGGTGCTTAGTCTTCTCTTTGCAAAGGCATTATCACTAACAGAGAGCTTGCCCTGTACCTACCATAAAATGGAATGAATGTAGCTTTTTTACAAACTATCTCCAGTCCTGGGGGGCTGGGGTAGGGAATTCCCATCAAGCTATTAACATATTATGTTGCGAGCAGAAATCCAATCTCATTACTAGTCAATGGGAGGCTGGGCTGCTCAGCTGAAGGTGACCTGAGTGACACTTTTACAGTCTGATTCATCCAGTATCCATTTAATTCAAGACTGCAGAGCATGTCCGGACTGCTCATTATCTTTCTCCGACAGAGGATGAATTCTCACCTCCCCATTGTGGAAGATTTAATCAGCACCATACTCATTACCTATAGTATCATTTCAATTTGTTTTTTTTTTGCTCAGGTCAGACCCTTGCGCTTTTCACTCCAATAATGTACTCAGTATAAAATTTGAAAGCAATGCATTTTCTCAATGACTGTGAGAGTGTCTATGGGTATGGCAGAAGCCATAAAATAAATAAGGCCTTTAACCATACAAGGGAACTGAGAATGGAGGCTGGGGATTGGATTCTATGGTCATCACAGGATAGCTCATTAAAATAAGACTGAGCAAGCTTCCAAAGATGGTGCAAGCCAGTACGGTCAATTTTTACGATAGTGACAGTGGAAAGGTAGAATGGGGTTAGGAGACCTGATTTGGGGAGGTGGGGGTCATAACTGTTTACAGTCTCTCGTGCTTCTCTCATATTTCTGGACAATTTTTTTCAAGGTAGACACAGACTGCCTTTGTTTCTGGTGATCACCTCAAGAACGTTCTGTGGTGAGTATAGTCAGAAGGTAGAGATTATCCGTCTCTCCCAGCAAAGAGCAGGCTCATTTACCTGCCCCCGTGAAATAGTCAGGTTCCAGAAGATTTGCAGTCCTCCTCTAACCCAGTGAAACCCTGAGTGCCATGTGAACCACTTCACAGGAGCTCGGGGCTCCTGGAACTGGACAAAGAAAGACCCTAAGGTCTAAGGAAGTTGTTTTTCTCTGAAGACCCCCTTATGCCAGAATGTAAGTGGTAGGATGGCTGGACTGCTAGTAAACAATATAAAAATATCAGCCTCTTCAGTTTTTTATTTTATTTTATTTGCCATTGCTGTGCTTGGGCTCGGGCTGATCATGTATGCAGACATACTGGTTTGTGCTTGTTAGGAAGTATCCTACCACTCAAGCCACACCTTCAGGCCTTATTGGCTTTTATTTCTTTTCTTTTTTTTTTTTTTGCCAGTCCTGGGGCTTGAACTCAGGGCCTGGGCACTGTCCTTGGATACTTTTTGCTCAAGGCTACTGCTCTATCAGTTGAGCCACAGTGCCACTTCTGGCTTTTTTCTGAATATGTAGTACTGAGGAATCGAACCCAGGACTTAACACATGCTAGGCGAGCACTCTACCACTAGGCCATTTTATTTCTTTTTTAAGTAGGGTCTCATGTCTTTATGAGCCAGCCTCAGACCATGAGCCTCCTGCTTGTGGCCTCCTCAGAGGCACTGGAGGGCACTAACATGCCTAGGTGATTGATAGAAATGGTATCTCCCTAACTTTTTACTCAGGTTGGCTTCAAAAGGCAATCTTCCTTGCAGGTATGAACCACTTTGCCAATCTTTATAGTTCATGAGTAGAATCCCTTGATATGTGATTGTTCTGTCATTTCAAAAATGCACAGAATTCTTTTCTATAATCCTTCTCACATATAACAAAAAATATGCCTTCTTGCTATGTTCTATGAGGCTTATGTTCTGATTAGAAACCCCAAACCTCAGATAGCAGGCATATGCTGTAAATGAATTTCATTTGTTATAGCATTTGTTAATAGAAGGCAGGCAAAAGACCAGCAAGATACTGATAGATAGACAAATAGGTTGATAGCTAAGTGTCATTATATCCCCATTCAATGGATACTTACCATTGCTATTTAAAATCAAAAAGAAATGGAACAAGATTGAAGTGAAAAGCATATTTGTAAAAAGACCCGTAGCTATTTATCACTTATTAAGATAGCTAGCTAGAAGTATAGCTCAGTGATACAAAAATTACCCCGAATAGTAGCAGTCCTGAATTCTATGTGCAGAACTGCAAACAGAAATAGAGGAGAGCAAGGGAAAGAAAGAAAGAGAGAAAAAAGAAAGAAAAAGAGAGAGAGAAGGAAAGAAAGACAGTAGAAAGAAGAAAGAAAAAGAGAAAAAGGAGGGAAGGAGGGAAGGAGAAAAGGAAGGAAGGAAGCAAGGAAGGAAGGAAGGAAGGAAGGAACCTTTTGGGAAGAAAGAAACTAGCTCTCTGAAAACCTGATGACAGCTCTAAAAAAAAATTCTTTTCTTTGTGTGCCAGTCCTGGGCCATGAACTAAGGGCCTGAACGCTGTTCTTGGTCTTTCTCAAGGTTAGAGCTCCACCAGTAGAGCCACAGCACCACTTCCAGCTTTTTTCTTTGTATGTGGTACCAAGGATTGAACCCAGGTCTTTGTGCATGCTAGGCAAGCACTCTACCACTAGGCCAAACTCCTGGCCCTAGGGATTCTCTTTAAACTGGGAATTGTGGTACATACCTATAATCCCAGCACCTGAGAGGCACTAAATAAGCAAATAATAATAAAATATTCTCAGGAATGAAGGCAAAATGCAGACACAAAGAGAGCACATTTCAATGGTTTTAAGGATAACAGTTAAAGTGTTTCTCCACGGGAAGCCCCATATCTGGCCAGCCTCATTTCTAAGTGTAATCTGTGCCAGTGTTCCTCGAGGGTTTGGCATGTGAAAGGATGGATGAAGCCAAGCAGGCAGCCTTCCCCAGTGTGAGCTGACATCACTGAATCCACAAAGGACACAAAAGCCACACGAAAGCAGGCTGGTGTCACTCAGCCTGGTTATTGGGTAGGACATTGATGTTCGTCTGCTCCTGTGCTCTTGGCTCTCTGGCTTTCACACTGGAATGGAATCTACCATCAGCCCTGGGGGTCCCAGGCCTTCAAAATATACCCCAGGCCTCCTCAGCCTCTAGTGCAGACAATTCACCATGGGATTCTCAGCCTCCACAATCACATGAACCAATGCCTTAGACGCCATCTCTCTAGATTCATGCATATATTGTATGTCATATATAAATATGCACTACAAATAGCAAACAAAACACTTACACACTAGACGCACACATACATTGCATTGGTGCTGGGAAACCCTATTTTCTAACAATGTTCTGTATTTGTATTGTATTTGTATGGTGCTTGATATCTTTAGAGCCTTTCAACATCTTCAGAAGTGACATGGATCAAGATACATTGCTCTCACAAACTGACTTGCTGAATCATATTGTACAACTACGTAAGGATTATTTAAAAAAAATTTTAAATTATGCCAGGCACTGGTAGGTCACACCTGTAATCTTATCCACTCAGGAGGTGGAGATCTGAGAAAAGCTGTTTGAAGCCTGCTGGGGCAGGAAAGTCTGTGAGACTCTTATCTCCAATTAGCCACCAGAAAACCACAAGTGGAGCCATGGCTCAAAGTGGAGAGCATTAGTCAAAAGCAGAAAAGCTCTGGGACACTGTCCAGGCCCTGAGTTCAAACCAAAATCAACAACAAAAAATTTCATTTAGGGGCTGGGAGTTTGGCCTAGTGGTAGAGTGCTTGCCCAGCATGCACAAATACCCGGATTCAATTCCTTGGTATCACATACATAGAAAAAAAGCCAGAAGTGGTGCTGAGGCTCAAGTGGTAGAGCTCTAGCCTTGAGAAAGCTCAAGGACAGTGCTCGGGCCCTGAGCGCAAGCCCAGGACTGGCACAAAAAAAAAATGTATTTAAAAACAAAACATCTTGGGGCCGGGAGTTTGGCCTAGTGGTAGAGTGCTTGCCTAGCATGCACGAAGACCCAAGTTCGATTCCTCGGTACCACATACATAGAAAAAATGCTGGAAGTGGTGCTGAGGCTCAAGTGGTAGAGCTCTAGCCTTGAGAAAGTCCAAGGACAGTGCTCAGGCCCTGAGCTCAAGCCCAGGACTGGCAAAAAAAAACACACATCTTTTGCAAGTTAGAAATGTGATCACTATGGTCCCATTTCCAAATGAGTAAAATGAAATTCCTGTCTTAAATTTCATCTGAAGTTAAATGTGATTTAAATAATAAATCTTAGCTAGGTATATCTCACACACACACACACACACACACACACACACACACACACGCGTGCGCCTATGATCTCCACACTCAAGAGGTTGAGGATCAAGAGTTTGAGGCCAGCTTGGGCAACACAGTGAATTTCAGGTTATCCTAGATACACAGTAAGATCTAGTCTCAGAAAAGAAAGTAGTAGTAATAAACCTCACTCTACTTTTCCTACCCCATTTCACTTTGCTGGTCGTGCCTGTTTAAGAACTTATAACACTCACAGATCATTTTGAGGGCAGAAAATGTTTGTTGTATTCAATTGCTAGTCAACATTAAAGACGATGGCAAGGTCTTGCTAATAGACAAAGAATTGCAGTATCTGTTGACACTGAATACGCAGTCAGCTTGAAAAATGGAGGGAGACTTGTTTGGGCTTAGTAGCCCATGTGCTTTATGGGAAGAGGTCACAAAAGGAGGAGAAGTTCAAGACATTATTCTTTGAGTCTAACATAGTACCAGGAACTTACATAAGCCTGCCCTCTTAGCTCACTAACAGTACATTTCCAAGTTGGGCCATTTGACATGAAATAAGCATTTAGGAACATGTTCTCCATTTTAAATCATTTATCAATGATGGCTCTCTACTCTTGCAGATCTTAATTATAAAGGTAAACATTAGTTCTAACAGCTAGATCTCCCTTCAGCATTTTTCTTAGCACCACTCAATCAATTTTGACAAGGAAGTAGCCATAAAAATATATCCCCTTTAATATGGCTGCTAAATTAGCTTGTTGCTATGTATTAACTTAAAACATGACTTTAGCTGTTACATCAACAGTCGAAAACAGATGGGATGGCTGAAAGGCACTCTGGGGATGCACACTGATTTTATTGTCTTAATGAGTCCAATTTGGGAATCATTCTAATTTCAAGTCCTTTCCACAATAGGGAATATTTTTTTTCGGTTTACAGAAAATGTAGAAATTCTCTAGTCAAATAATATTCTCCAGTTGGTAGGTGTGACATGCATCTAAAAAATAATAATCCCGATGATTCAAAATGTATATTCATATCCTGCCCTTCATTTTATTTTCAGTGCTTGAAAATGAAGCACTGAAAGTACAGTGTTTACTGCAGGTGCCATCTTGTTTGCCTTTCTCTGCCTGGCCCACATCATTAAGGAAAGTTAAAAAAAAAAAAATTCTCCTGAAAGGGGTCATTATTAAGAGGCTATCAGAATAATACTGTCCACTCAAATTTTCTACATCCTATGGGAAAAACATTTGAGATATAATAAATATCATATTTTTACTTATATATACATATATATATAGAAAGAGAGAGAGAGACATGCAGGTTACTAGGTAGTGGTTTACAAAGGATTATGTGCCTTCTTAGGATAATGGCTTTTAGTATGGAAGTTTAGATATGTTTAAATCCTGTGACAAGATGAAAGTCACTGTGTGCATGGATGCAGTTTGATATTTTCATGTTTATTGGTTTATGGGCTAAGTCACATTGCTAGATACTTGGTATAAAAAGAAAGGGTGGACAGAATTTCTTTAGAGGCCTAGAACTGAGAATATGTGTGGAAATGCAGTTATACAAAGCTTACACATGACATATACATTTAGCAGCATTAAATTTCATTTTTGATGACTTTTTTCATGGTTTTGTGATTATGTGGGACATAATGCAAAATTTCCTCTGCGATGTATTTGCACTGGGCTAGTGTTATTGGATGGTAAATCTAGGTCATATTCATGACCCATTCAAAGATACGCTGATGGTAGGGGTGGGGGGAGCAGAGCATACATATTACAGAAGAAGAATAAATTGAATATCCTTGGAAAAAGAAGGTAGAAGCCTGGTACCAATGGCTCACACCTGTAATCCTAGCTATTCAGGAGGCCAAGATCTAAGAACTGGGGTTCAAAACCAGCTAGGGCAAGAAAGTCTGTGAGACTCAAAATGAGAATGCTAGAAGTGGTGGTAGAACACTAGCTTTGAGCAAAAGAACAGCAGCCAAGCCCTGAGTTCAAGCCCCAGGACTGGCACATACATGTACACATGAAGAAGATAAATTTGGTGGTACTCATCTGTAACCCCAGCATGCAGAGGCTGAGGCAGGGATATGACAAGTTCAATGGCAGCCTGGACTACACAGTGAAATCCTGTCTGGGAAAATCAAAACATTACTTCAGGGTTGATGGGGCACATTAAGTGCAATATGATCATTTAAGCCCCCAGTGTTAACAACTAAAGGTGTTTAGTAAGTACCTGAACTCTAGAACATTCCATACAAACATCAGCTTTTCTGTTCACTTGCTAAACCAGATGAGAGATGACAACCCTCGAAAGCGAACTCGCACTTCCTACCAAACTGTTGTTTTGTTCATGGGAGAGCTAATTATGATTCCAACTTTCTTGGCTTAAATACATTGAGTTGTTTTTTTTTCCACTTGCTTCTGCCTGGGGCACAGAGAATAACTAGAGCCCACACAAAGCCTTTTCTGAGTTACATTAATGAAATAACCCAGCCATGTTTGAGTGCAGTTGTTTGTCATCAAAAATACATGAAGGAGCCGCGTCGTACCTGAGTAGACATGACAATTTAACTTGGCAAGCTCCATCGCAGCTACACGATCACACTCATATTAGCAAGTCCCATGGTGTCATCAACAACAGATGCAGAATTAAAAGTGTTGACAGGTTTCATCCGGTATTTGGGCCTGATGTAGTTTCTACCACATCTAAATCCCATCCCTCAAAAATAAATGAATAAATAAAAATAAATAAATAGCAACTGCCTAAACAACTGTTCTCTAAAGAACTGTTTGCTGCAAAAACATTCCCCTTCGTTTCTTGCTTTGATTGAACACATCATTAGATAGACTTCCTTGAACTGGCTTTGCAGGATGGGGTTGGGGGATGGGGAGAGGGGTGGTGGGGGAATTTAAAGGCAGAAAATTTCTCTCTGTGTCTCCATTTCTATCTCTGTCTCTCTCTGTCTCTTTGTCTCTGTCTCTCTGTCTCTCTGTTTCTATCTCTCTCTGTCTCTCTGTGTCTCTCTATATCTCTGTGTCTCTGTCTCTCTGTGTGTGTGTCTCTCTCTCTGTCTCTCTCTCTCTGTTCTCTTTGTTGTTGGTGGCGGTGGTGGTGGTCATGGGGTTTGAACCTGGGCCCAGGCTCTGTCCCTGAGCTCTTCAGCTCAAGGCTAGCACTCTACCACTTGAGCCACAGTGCCACTTCCAGTTTTCTGGTGGTTCATTGGAAATAAGAATCTCTCAGACTTTTGTGCCCGAGCTGGCTTTGAACTGTGATCCTTGGATCTCAGCCTCCTTAGTAGCTGAGCTCTTCCTTTTTCAAGCACGCACCTGATGCTTTCTGTCCTCTGGCATCTTCCCGTTTGGGATTTTCCCGCTTGGCACTGCAGGGGCCGTCAAGTCCTCTGACACCCGGACTGCTCTTCACCAGCCCTGCTAATCAGAACCCTACACTCTTTGGGCAGCGTGATTTTTTCCATCAGTGAGCTTTAGATTCAAAGAAGAGACCTCAGAATTTTCCTCTGGGCTTTTGCTGACGCTCTCGGGGAACACTGGCTTTCTGGGCTCACGAGCTGCAGGAACCGCATCAGCCCGGAGCTGGAAGTGGCGCATTTGCTGCCATCACCTAGGAAGAGTATTTCTGACAACAGCGAACAGAAAGAAAGCTGAGTGTGGCAGAAGTGGACAAGGGTTAGAAAAGGGGAGAGAGGGAGAGGAGCCTACAGAGGAAGCCCTACTCCTAGCAAAGCCTGAATGCAATCCACCTTAAACTTTGCAGTTATGTGAGCTAGAAGTGTGTGTGTGTGTGTGTGTGTGTGTGTGTGTGTGTGTGTGTGTGTGTGTGTGTGTGTGTGTGTGTGTGTGTGTGTGTTGGGGCTTTGGCTGGACTCAGGGTCTGGGCACTGTTCCTTAGCTCTTTTGTTCTACCACCACTTGTGTCACACTTCTACTTCTAGCTTTTCTGGTGGTTAATTAGAAGAGTTTCACAGGCTTTCCTGTCCACTCTGGCTTTGAACCGTGGTCTTCAGATCTCAGCCTTCTGAGTGGGTAGGACTAGTACTGTGGGATTTTTTTGTTCCTTTGTTTTTGCTTTCCCTAAGCTCACTTCGATGTTCTAGTATTGGAAATGGCAATGTTTTTCCTTTAAAAGGCCAAGAGTAAATACATTTTTGTTTGTTTTTACATGCCATACGTTTTGTTTTTAATTGTAGTGGCTCAATCCTGAGTATGAAAACAATCACAGACAATATGTGCAAATGAGTGCAATTGTGCCCAATAAAACTCATGGTAGGCACACTGAACTTCGCATTTCATATATTCTCATGTGTCATAAAGTATTGTTTTCTTCTCATCGTTTCAAATGTAAGAACTCTTCTAGAGTGTTCCTGAGCTTCTGTCAACCGCCCACAGGTAAAATTCAGTTCACAAGCTGTGTCTTACCTGTCCCTGATCTGACAGTCATTTTTTGTGTGTCCCCTACAAACCCAGTAAAAAAACCCACTTTTCTGATGATTCACACAGATTTATTTCCCTTTTCCACATTCTCCACTATCCAGCATGGGTATGGTTGACTCTTCCCTTAGCACTAAATATGATCCCATTGGTTTAAGACAGGAAAAGAATTCCAGCTTGCTTGCCACAGAATTGAGTCAGCAATTGACCCAAGACTGGATTTAACCCCATGAGATGTGAGAAATATTTATTAGGGCATTTGAGAAAGAAGCTTGCTCTCTCTTCCTGTAACCCCCCTCCATGCCTCCAACTATTTGAGAAGAGAGGGTATATCTACTCTGATAGTGTCAGAAATGAGCGCTGGACTCTGAATTGCTACAGTCATTAAAAGAAAGGAAAGGAGAGGGAAGAGGAGGAGAGAGAAAAGGAGGGAAGGGGAAAGTTGAGGAGGGAGAAGACAAAAGAGGAGGGGAAAGAAGTGAAGGGAAGAGGAGGGGAGAAGAGAAGAGAGGAAAGATAAGAGGAGACTTGGGAGTGGAGGGGAAGAGAGGGGGGAAGAAGAGGGGACAGGAGGAGAAAGAGGAAAAACAAAAGCCTGATCAGACAGCCAGTACAATGACGGCTGCCTCACTGAGTGAAAGAGCTCAAAGACAGTGCCCAGGTCCTAAGTTCAAGCCTCACAAGCGATAACAAAAGGGATGTGTTCCTGAAACAGGTCTCTCTGTCCTACAATGGAAAGAATCCTGACAGATTTATGGAGGAAAAAAATCTCAGAGGGCCACTGGCAGGATGCTTCAAGACAGCAGCACTGGAATTAGGGTCAAGTCTGGGGCGGGTCCTCAGCTCTCATTTTACCTGAGTTACCAAGAGTTCTTTAGGCTGTACTGAAACTAATTCATACCAAATTCCCAAAGGGCAAAATGTTTATTTATAAACAAAAATCTCTGTTTGATGGTACATCTGGGAAAATCCTGAACTCACCCAGCTCCACGTCCCCCATGGTCAGTCGTGCTACTGGACTGGCGTCCTTTTCTCCCCAAACAGACGAGAAGAATGTTCCACTGTTTCTGCCTCTGTCTAAACCACTCTTTTGATCTTAACGTGGCTCCCTCTCCTTTTATTTACTTTTACACTGGAGTATCACTCTCACATCGGCCTTCTCTGACCACCCTGTTTAAAACAGAAATGCACCCTCCTCCACTATATGCACAATCCTATCCATTTCTTTTTCTTTCTTTCTTTTTTTCCTGTTGGTTGTGGGGCTTGAACTCAGGGCCTGGGCACTGTTTCTGAGCCTCTTTGTGCTCAAGGCTACCATTCTACCACTTGAGCCATTGCACTAACTTCTGGCTGTTTCTGAGTACATATTAGAGATAAGAGTCTTGCTGGAGATAAGAGTCTTATAGACTTTTCTGCCTGGGCTGTGCTTGAACCACAATCCTCAGATTTCATCCTCCTGAGAAGCGAGGGTTATGGGCATGAGTCATTGGTGCCCGGCTAATCCCATCCATTTCTATCCTCTAATTTTCCTATGTTTATTCATAAAGTTTTCATCTGGCTAAAATTATATTCTTATTGTTTTTCATCTTGTTTCCCTACTAGAATGAAAGTGCTAACAGACTAGGTACTTTGTCAAGCTTCTTGACATGAGGACGCTTTGAACACTGCCTAGAATAAAGCCTGAAATTCAATAAGTGCTGATAAGAAATGGAAGGAAGAAGAAAGGGAGGAAAGGAAGGAAAGGAAAGGAAGGAAGGGAGGGAAGGAAGGAACAAAGAAGAAGCTACCCAATGACTCATTATTTGTGGCACAATACACCCAAAGGAATTTGAAGTAGTGCTGGGATGTTGTAACAGCATTTATCAAGGATAATTCGGCAGCAAACGGTAGGATTTTTAACATGAGGATCATTGGATAGGTCACAAGCAAAGATTTTGCTCATAAAATCTGTAAAAGTGGAAAATTCCCCGAATATACAACATCTGCTCCCTAGCGTTCTTTCAAGTTTTGCTTCCATAACAGCCAATTCCAACAGAAGGTCATTTTTGATTTTCAAGGGAGCTAGGAACCTGCTCTTCCAGCTGTGATATAACAGGAGCTTGAGATTTCTGGGTCTGTTTGGATTTTCCATCTAAAAAGTTATCCAAAATATGTAGCTCCTATGTAACTGTCACAGCAATTTTTTAATTAAATAAATGAGAAAAAAATCAATTCAGCCAATGTTTGATTTAGTTTCCCCAGAAAACCAAGTGACTGCTACAAGGAACTAGAACCAGGGGGGGCTGGGTAACTTCCTGTTCTTTTCTTAATTTGTTTTTATCTTAAGTGGTTGTACAAATGAGGTACCACTTAACAAAGCATCTCTTAAACCGACCTTCTCCCTCACTTTTCTGAATTTTAGAGTATATACAGTGAATTGTTGACCGTATTCTTTCCCCCTTTCCCTGCTTCATTCGTCTACCTCCCTTTGGCCTTGTCCCCTGCCGCTGCTTGCATATACCCATTTCCTGATGCTTATTTTACTAGGCTTTGACCTTGTCTTTCTAAAAAAAACTACACTAGGTGCATTTTCCATACAGCCTGTTGCACTCCAGTTAATTTGTAATACAATTTTGGTAAAATGTAAGTTGGCTCAACCACTCTGGAAAGCAGTATAAAGTGCCCTCATAAAACTAAACATAGAGCTCTCCTAGGACCCATCAATTCCACTCCTGGGAATTTATCCAATTGACCACAAACAAGGCCATACTAAAGCCACCAGCACAATCATGTTCCTTGTAGCACTATTCAAGATATGGAATCATCCCAAATGTCTCTCAGTACGTGAATGGATCAAGACATCCTGTTCTTAACTAAAGCATGCCCTTGTTCTAAAAATTCATGTGCACTGCGATCTATGGGTGTGACTCCTTGGTAATAGTCTTTACAGATGGAATCAAACTCCAATGAGGTTGTAGTAGATGAGGGTGGTCCCTGCAAGGGTATGCCTGCAAGGGTGGAGGATTTGGACAGAGGAACACAGAAAGGGTTCGTGTGGTAATGGACTGGAGAGACAGCTACCAGATAAGGGAAGCCCAGGACCAGCTGCCAGTGCTGAAGCTAGATGAAAGCTTGGACCTAATACCCCTTCCATCCTCCAGGAGAAGTCAACCTGCCAACACTGCCATTCTACCCTCCCAGCCTCCTCCAGAATGGTGAGAGAATCCCTATCCATCATCTTAAGTCAATAACACATTACAGCAATCCTAAAGAAGTAATATATTTCCAGATGACAAATGTAAACAAACGCAGCAGTCAATTTGAGTGCTTATTCAGTTCATTAGCCAATTATAGCAGGCTTAGATCAAGCAGCAGACCGAGGTACAAAAAAGAACATGGAGAGTGGCTTCACCTCTGACACGAACACCTAAACCAAGAACAGAGGGGAGAAGACAGCTAGCATCCACCAGATTTGCATCCATATATCTCCCAATATGTAGGTACTAACTAGAACTGGCAGCAGGCATTTTTACAAGAGCTACCTTGAACCTCTCAGCCAGAGCTGCCTGCCTAACATAGAGATCAGCCGTAGCACTTTCTGTATTTTAGCCTCTATGCTAGGTCTTTTTAAGAAAAACTAGGGGACAGTGCCCAGGCGCTGAGTTCAAGCCTCATGGTGCAGCATGATCTGCCTGATTTTTCCCTCATTTCCATCCTAAAAAGACACCAAAAAAGAAAATTAACCTTGGAGTTTCTAAAGTCATTGCAAGCCTATCAGATAAATCCATGTCAAGCATAAATAGTTTGAAACCCAGAATCCTTCCTTCTTCAGATTATGGAAGAAAAACATCAAATTGTAAAGCAGTATAATGATGACTGTCTGAGAAATTAAAATGTGATTTGATAGGAGGCCAGCCTCCTTTGCCTGTCATGGAGCAGCAAAGCCTGGGCTCAAGAAGGAGGACTCTAAAATCAAGCTAGTTGTTACAAACCTCCACTGTAGCAATTTCTAGCGTTATACTCAAAAAATGAAGGAGGTCAATAGAGGCCATCAGTCTCTGATTAATCCCATGGAATTAAAAGTTTAAGGAGCTGTCCATACATATATATATATATATATGCACACACATACATACACACACACAGAACTATATACATATATATGGAGTGATAGAGTGAGAGAGTCATGATAACTGGGTCAGACCTGGAGAAGGAAGTAGGAGGGAGACAAACTCTAAATCATAAACATCCTGGTTATGTTTAGAATCTGAGTGAAGAGAGTCAGTCATATTTTTGTGGGATGATTCAGGAAGCTGTAAAAAACAAAAAAAACAAAAACCACTGCCTACAACAGCTAGTGAGACCCAGAAATGCACCTGTCTCCTAGTTAGCCACCCAGAAAAGTTTCAAGGGATCTCTTGGGAGAAACCCTGTCCTAGATAATGCTATTGAGGGGGAAAAATTAACTTCTTTTTGGAAGCCTTATGCCTTTTCTGAGCTAAAGCAGTGAGAGCCATATTAGGATTCGTCTTGGAGCTTACCTAATCTTTAGAACATAACAAAAGGGGTTCATATGTTGGATAAGATTAGAATCACAATTGGATCAGTAAGATGTGGTATTTATACACAATGGAATTCTGTGCTGCCATCAGAAAGAATGACATTGCCCCATTTGTAAGGAAATGGAAAGACTTGGAAAAAAATCATATTAAGTGAAGAAAACCAGACCCAAAGGAACACAGGCTCAATGGTTTTCTCCATTTGTAATAAATAGTACAAACTTTGCACTCTCCTAGCAGAGGATTACAATAGCTCAAAATCTAGATACATAAGGTCATATAAGATGAGGCTAAATGAAAGGACCTCTAAGATATGGAAACAAGAGCCATACAACGTGTGATTGTTGTTCTTAATGTACTATGTTATTTCTCATCTCTTTTGTTGTCCCTTGGTTATTCTCATATTGTTACAGTATTTTACCTTGTTATATTGTTATATATATATACCTGGTATATTGTATATACAATTATTTGTTTATTTGAAATAGGAAAGGGAAGGGGAGAAAACAGGATGAGGAGAAGGAGTGGGGGGAGGGACATGGGGACAAAAACATGAGAAGGGGTATCAATGTGTATGAAGTAATGCTCCTTCTATCTGGCGAATATAACTGTAATCCTTCTATTAATTACAATTTAAAAAAAAGAAAAAAGATTAGAATCACAGAGAAAGTGAGTGACTTTGAGACCTTGGCTGATAGACTTGAAAAATCAAGTGTAGGATAGCAATTCTTGGGGCATAAGAGTCTAGGAATAGTGTTTATGTTTCCTGCTCAAGGCTAGCATTCTACCACTTTGGGCCATTGTACCACTTCCCTTCTAGTTTTCTAGTGGTTAACTAGAGAGTGTCATGGACTTTCCTGCCCAGGCTGGCTTTGAACCATGATCCTCAGATCTCAGCCTCCCAAGTAGCTGGATTACAAGTGTGAGCCACCAGCACACAGCAAAAAGTGCATGCTTGTTTAAAAATAAATAGGGGGCTGGGAGTTTTGCCTAGTGGTTAGAGTGCTTGCCTAGCATGCATGGAGACCCGGGTTCGATTCCTTAGTACCACATACATAGAAAAGCTGGAAGTGGTAGTGTGGCTCAAGTAGTAGAGCAATAGTCCTGAGGAAAAAAAAAGGCCAAGGATAGTGCTCCGGCCCTGAGTTCAGTCCCCAGGAGTGGCAAATAAATATAAATAAATAAATAACAAGATCAGGCCAGGAATGTGAACCTAATGGTAGAGTGCTTGGCTAGCATGCACAAAACCCTGGGTTCAGTTCCTCAGAGATAGAAAAGTAATATTCATTGTTTTATACATAAACTTCAGATTCTCAAATGAACATGAGAGGCATTTTTATAGAATTCAAATATTCAAAGATGAACTATACTATGTCAGGAAGTATCAAAAGCCGAGTGCCAGTGGCTCCTGCCTGTACAGATAGTTCAGCTACCCGGGAAGCTGAGACCTGAGGATTGTGCTTCAAAGTCAGCCTGAGCAGTGAAGTCTATGAGACTCTTATCTCCAATTAACCACACACACAAAAACAAAAACAGAAGTGAGCTGTGGTTCCAGTGGTGGAGGTTCTAGCTTAAGCACAACAGCTCAGGGGCAGTGCCCAGGCCCTGAATTCAAGTCCTAGGAATAGAAGGCATTCTCTCCTTCCACCCCTCCTCCCTCCTCCCTCCTCTCTCTCTCTCTCTCTCTCTCTCTCTCTCTCTCTCTCTCTCTCTCTCTCTCTCTCTCTCTCTCTCTCTCTCTCTCTGTGTGTATAACTTGCATACTGAGTGCCAGTATTATAGATGTGTGCCACGATGCCCATCTCACAGCAAAGGATTTCTTTTTAATTAATATTTCACATTAAAATGAAATTAAGCCAAGCTCTTGCCTGTAATCCTAGCTACTCGGGAAACTGAGATCTGAGTATTGTGGTTCCAAACCAGACTGTGAGTCTCTTATCTCCAATTAACCACCAAAAAACTAGAAGTGGAGCTGTGGTTCAAGTGGTAGCACACTAGCCTTGGGCAAATAGTGCTCAAGGCTCTCAGTTCAAGCCTTAGGACCAGCAGCGTGTGTGTGTGTGTGTGTGTGTGTGTGTGTCTGTGTGTCTGTGTGTGTATGTGTGTGTGTGTGTGTGTGTGTCTGTGTGTGTGTGAGAGTCTGTATTATGAAAAGAGCTATATGGCATCATTTTAAATTCTGACCAAAAGTCCTTTCAGCTCTCTCCTGGGCCTGTCTCATGTTCCCGCCCCTTGCTCTAAAGAGGCTGCTTTGAGGACAGCCTCTTCTAGAGTCACAGTCCTTTTCTGCTGATTAACTAAGCACTCAGGTTGCCTAAGCAACCAGTTCTTGCTCATTGCTGCCCCAGTTTCCTCTTCCTCCCAGTTCTGCACTCAGTATAGCAACAACCTTCTAGAAAGCATCTTCCAGCAATGGCTGCTGCCTCGCACTGCATTTCCCACAACACAAATAGAAGGATCCTTGCAAACACATCATCCCACCCATCCTTCCTCTGCCTAGAGCCAAACCAACCTCCTCCTCGCAGACTTGGCATTTGCCAGTGGTTGGCATGCTGCCTGGCTCCATCTTCAAGTACTTCCCAGGCTGTACCTCCTTAGCTAACGCTGTGAGCTCTACCTGAGATGCCCCCAGCTCCCTGGAATTTCATCACCTACCATCTTCTGCAGGGGACTCCTGGCCCCCTGCTAAACTAGATTCCCCACTCCCAGGCTGCAGCGGCACGCTGACTCACTATCCTGTGTGCTGGCTTTTATCAATTGTATTTTTGTATTCGTCCATTCATTTGTATGTCAGCCTGCTTGTCTAACTCTCTGTATCCTGAGCATTCACAACAGTGCTTGCTTGAAAGTAAGGATTCAGTAGCTATTTATTAAGGAATGGAATGTAAGCTATCTGTGCAAAGCTTGCAGGAACTACCAGGAGGCAAAAATGAGTATCTGGAGTGTGATGATTGATTTTGGGAGGACTTGACTGGGCCACCAGATTCCTGGTTCAGCATTACCTCGGAGTCTTTCTGCAGCGGTTTCAGTGCTGTTAGGGGGAGAGCGTGGCATTTGACCTCATGTACTTAGTAGACAGTTCCTGCCCCAGCGCAGAGGAAGTGGTCAAGATCAAAAGGACAGAGGAAGATTGAACTGGCTGAGTGACAGCAGCAGCCTTCAGTTGCCCGGGGCACTCAAGACTCAAGGGCCTTCTTTTTCTGTGTGTGTGCTGTTACAGGCGCTTGAACTCAGGGACTCATGCTCGTGCTTCACTTATGGACTTTTCTGCCCAGGTTGGCTTCAAACTGTAATCCTCAGAACTCAGTGTTTTGAGTAGGAAGGATTTTAGGATTTTGGGCTACAGCACGTGGCTCTCTGAGGCCTTCTAAGAAGATTGGATTCTACATGACCAGCTTTCCTGGTCCTCAAAGAAATCCTGTAGATAGCAGGTTGTAGGTTAATCAGCTGTCAAAATCACAAGGGTCTATACCTCATAACAAGAGTGTGTGTGTGTGTGCATGTGTGTGTGTGTTCTGCTCTATTTCTCTGGAGAACCATCATTAACCCTGAGATAGGCCATATTTTTTTGCCAGTCCTGGGGCTTGAACTCAGGGCCTGAGCACTGTCCTTGGGGTTTCTCGAGGCTAGAGCACTGAGAAATCAAACCCAGGTCTTTGTGCATGCTAAGCAAGCACTCTACCAACTAGGCCAAACTCCCAGCCATATTTACTTACTAGAATTACTGATCACAGAAGTGATAGTTTCCAAACTTAGCTCTCAAGTTAACTGAGGTGCAATGTCAACTCCAGCCAACACACTGATGCTAAATTCTATTGGGAAACAATTTGGGATAAATACATTTTCTTAGTAGTCAAGACATTTGTTTCCACAAGAAAAACAAAGCAAAAAGCAAAGCAACAGAAGGCAAAGAGGGAATCTTACCTGCCCGTATACAAAGTCAGTGTAAAGAACTCTGGATGGAGAAGACAGGTGAAGTCAACAATAGAAAACACTAGGGAAAAGGAAAAAAGCTTGTCTCTAAGAAGTAACTGTTCCTATCATGTTGAAAAAAATTTGGTTATAATTTTCCTCTGAGTATTCCTCCATAACAATAACAAGGTTAAAGTATAAGATAACATTTACAAAATGTGCTACATTTAATTAATTGACTCCTTAAATGTGTAAAAATATTTTGCCAAGTTATTGCAAAAGATTAATGCTTTGGGGCTGGGAGTTTGGCCTAGTGGTAGAGTGCTTGCCTAGCATGCATGAAGACCCGGGTTCGATTCCTCGGTACCACATACATAGCAAAAAGCCAGAAGTGGTGCTGTGGCTCAAGTGGTAGAGCTCTAGCCTTGAGAAAAATCCAGGGACACTGCTCAGGCCCTGAGCCCAAGCCCAGGACTGGCAAAAAAAAAAAAAAAAAAAAAGATTAATGCTTTGGTGGAAAGCAAATCTTAAAATGTGCAAAGTGGCAAGGTACTATGGAAAACTGCAAATATTCAAATAAACATAGAAAAATTACCTTGTAGTAACATGTGGATAAAATAAAATAGTTTTACTTTTCAGATTGATGAAGATTAAATTCATATTCTCCAGAGTTGTCAACAAATGAGAAAAGAGAATCTGTTATACACAAGAAAACCTAGAGGAATGTTTAGTTGGACTCTTGCGGAATCTAGTTTTCTGTTGCATTTCCAACACCCCCACCTCCCCCTCAAATTGCCAATTTCTGAGTATTCTTTTAATAATTTACCACAAAAAGTAAACTAAATCTTATGCATAAAAAGGTTTCTTTTGTTAGTGTTTACAGGATCAAGAGAAAGTATGTATACATTGTATCAGGCTCATGAGAATATTATATATACAGCAATACAAATAATCTGGCAAGGAAGCGGCTGTTGACTCACACCTGTAATGCAGCTACTCAGGAGGCTGAGATCTGAGGATCACAGTTCAAAGCCAGCCCTAGCCCTGAAAGTCTGTGAGATTCTTATCTCCATTTACCACCAGAAAAATAGAAGTAGCACTGGGCTCAAAGTGGTAGAATGCTAGCCTTAAGCGAAAAGCTCAGGGACAGCACCCAGACAGAGTTGAGCCTCATGACAGATAGAAAAAAAAAAATCATCTTGGCTGGGAGTTTGGCCTAGTAGTAGAGTGCTTGCCTAGCATGCACAAAGACCTGCATTCGATTCCTTGATACCACATACATAGAAAAATCTGGAAGTGGTGCTCTTGCTCAATCTGTAGAGGTCTAGCCTTGGGAAAGCCCAAGGACAGTGCTCAGGCCCCGAGTTCAAGCCCCAGGACTGGCAAAAATAAAATGATCTAGCAGTGGCAAATTAGTTAACATATGAGGGTGATCAAAATATTATTAAATAAAAACAGTAATAGAATGAAAATATGGATGCAATATTATATATAGGATTATACTAAATTATTAGGAAAACTCCAACCAATTACTAGAATGTTAATAGTTACTATATCTATTGATGTTTTGTCCCTTGTGCTTTTCTATACATTCTAATTCCTCTATACTGGATATTTATTGCTTAGAGAGAAAGATTGAGCTAATTTTTGTGGGAGAAACCTTAATTCTGACATCACCTTGGTTGTAGGCTTTTATGTAAATCTATTTTATAGAACAACATCCAGATTAAAAATGCCACCATCTTCTCAAGTCGAAATAAAAACATGACATACTTCCCTGCACATAGTTCCAATAGTCCCTGCACAGGAAATCCTGGCTTTACAATGCTGACAGCACTCCTTTCAATTGCTGTTACGACTAAGTAAAACAGTTGAGAAAGAGGCTTTGAAAAGGAAAAAATACAGCAACCAAGTGTGACAGGATAATGCAGTGATTGGAAGGTAATGAACTCTAGAGGCATCAAAAGTTTGATATATTGCTGGGCACAACATTTTTCCCTTGGGCATAATTAAAATCTGAAAAGCTTGACCCAGAGTAGCTGATATAAATAGTCCTTGCAGATAAATATGTTCCCAACTGCCATGCGGGTGCTGTGATCATATTCAATTACGCTGCATGATAAAAACATAACTGACAACCAATCACTAGTGCCTCCTTTCTGCAACACTGTTTGCTCAAGAGGCTTGTATCTAGATCATGGTTCAAAATCAGCCTGGGCAGGAAAGTATGGGAGACTCTAGCTCCATAATAACTAGCAAAAAGCTGGGTCTGGAGGTGTGGGTCCAATATCACAATACTAGCTGAGTAAGCAGGCCAAGGAATCAGGAGGCCAAGTTCAAGCCCTTTATTAGTAAAGAATAAATACAAAATATAAAAAATAACCAATATGAAAAGGCTGGCAGAGTAGCTCAAGTGATAGAGTGCCAGCCTAGCAAATGCAAGTACCTAAATTCAATCCCCAGCACTAGCAATGATAATAACAACAACAAAATAGTTTGGGTGCCAGGCACTGCTGGCTCACACATGTAATCCCAGCTACTCCAGAGGCTGAGGTCTGAGGATTGCAGTTCCAAGCCAGCCCAGGCAGGAAAGTCTATGAGACTCTTATCTCCACAACCAGAAAGCCAGAAGTGGCGCTGTGAATCAATGAATAGAGTGCTAGCCTGAAACACTAAGGGACTCAGGCCTGAGTTCAAGCCCCACAACCAAAAGATAAATAAATAAATAAATAAATAAATAAATAAATAGAAAGTAGTTGGTGTAAGTGAGGATCAATATTGTCCAAGTAGTTTGTCTGCATGTGTGAAAACAGAATGGTAGACGTGCAATTGTTTTAAGAAGGGGGTGAGCACAGGGCAGAGGACAGAGGTAGTGCATTTATTTCATCAGGACACAAGGCATATGTGTAAGGAAATGTCACGACTGGACAATTAAGACATGCTAATTTAAAAAACTGAAACTGGCTCCAAATTAAGGTTTAGGACCAATCAGAGCAGCCCATGAGGTTAGTTCTAATTCAAATAAATGTACAGATTAATGAAAGCAACGATAACCATGGCTGATATGGTTAAAATATCACCTTTGGTAAGCCAAATAACCTTTTATAGTTTTTAGGTCAAGAAAATAAGCCTGTTAACTAGTTCACACTTAAATATGTCAGCTGGAATGGATTCAAAACATAGAATCTAAATCTGAACACTTTAACCTCATGATGATTCTAAAGTTGAGAACACAATTTCTAAAAAGTCAGCCAGGAGTGTGGCCTAGTGGTAGAGTGCTTGCCTAGCATGCAAGATGCCCTGGGTTTGATTCCCTGGTACTACATACACAGAAAAAAGCCAGAAGTGGTGCTAAGGCTCATGTGGAAGAGTGCTAGCCTTGAGAAAGCCCAAGGACAGTGCCCGGGCCCTGAGTTCAAGCCCCAGTACTGGCAAAAAAATTTTTTAAAAGAGAGGGGGGGGGGGGAGATCCTAGCAGGGAACATTTAAAAGCAGGTACTATTAAGTTTTAGACTTATGTGTAGTGGCCATAGAGTTTTAAGGCATCCTTATTCTTAAGAGAATACACAGAAGTACCTAGGCAATAGGATCTGCCTGGAGCTGGCTTCAGAGAAATTGAGGGCTGGGTGTCTGCAGATGAGTTAACATCTATGGAAGGTACTAGGAAGTTCACATGGCTTCAGTGTACAGCTCTCCATTTTTGTGAATGTTTGACATTTTCAATAACAAGTTGGGTTTTCTTTTTTCCCCAAATTACTAGCCTCCAAAATAGCTTCTACAAGTGGATCATTCATTAATACTGAATATTACATACATTTAAGGTAAGAGGCTTATTGTAAGTTCACACACACACACACACACACACACACACAATGACAAGATATTTGGTGAGAAATAAGATTTATTATTTCAATCATGGGGCCTAGGCACTGTCCCTCACCTTTTCCACTCAAGGCCAGCACTCACTCTACCATTTTAAGCCATAGCACTACCAGTTTTCTGATGGTTAATTGGAGCTAAGAGTCTCACAGACTTTTTTTGCCCTTTAGCTGGATTCAAATTATGCTCCTCAGATCTCAGCCTTGCGAGTAGCTAGGATTACAGGTGTGAGCCACAGGCATCGGGCTACGATCTCATTCTTACACAGAGCAGTGGTTAGCAGCATGTGAGAGAGGCAAGCAGATTGGAGAAAGAGAGAGACTGTGCCTGTGGAGAGGAGGAATAACTCATGATGCTCCACTGTACAACAGGATGGCTGACAACCATCCAGATCGTTCAGAATTGCTAGCTGGGAGGATCTGGATGTTCCCAACCCACACACAAAAATGCTACATGCTTGAGGAGGTACAGGACCCTGATTACCCTGATTCAACCATCATGCAACGCGTGCCTGCACTGAGGTGTCCACCCTGCACCCTGAGGGACCACATGATTTCCCTCTTCCTGATTTGTAATGCAGATTAGCATATTAAATTCAGGTAAAAAGAAAGTATGGGGAAATAGTTTCTCCCTCAATCCTTCCTTCAAGATCTTTGTTTCTCTCTTTGATTTACTTAAGTGTCTCTGTTAGTGATTAAAGGTCACTTGCTGGGCCACTTTGAGACTTCGGGGTTGGTTGTCTGCTCATTCTGATTCTAAAGTTTCTTGAGATACCGACTTCCCTTGGCAAAGAAAAGAGTGAATAGAAAATAATTAGAACGGTTCCAGAAATGAGCCAGTGAAATCCTGAAATGGAATGTGATCGAGATTTCTGAAATTGACCAGTTCGAATGGCTGCATTAGAGCTGTCGGCAGCTCGGAGCAAACTCTCAGCATGTGAAGGTGCTAAGCCATTCAAGGCCGGGAAACTGTAATGTTAAGACTTGCTGTGAATATGCTTAGTACAATTAAAGCCAAAAAGTCATCATAAAAAATCATGTACGTGAGATTGTCACTTTCACCAGGAGTTGATGAAGACCCAGAATGAAAATAAGTTTGGTTTTATCTCCTTGCTCTGCTGTTTCTCCAACTCAACTCAGAAATACTGCTGACAGGTTCAGCAGTTATAAGTGGCGAATGCCCCTCCAGCAATGGCTCCCCATTTCATTCCAAATTCTTATGACTTCCATGACCTCACTCTGTCTACACCTTCCCCCAAAATTCCACAACACCTATAACAAAATGGCAGTCCCAAACAAAGTTATTGCTTACCCTTGCCTGCTATAGTGGACAATGAAAACTCCAGGCTTTCACCAGGTCTCTTTTACCACTTCTTAATTTTTTCCCCACCTCTAGCCACTTGGCTTGCTTATGCTCCAGGTTTTCAGTTCTGTATTTTACTAGCCTTTATCATATATTTCCCAGGCTAAAGTATCAGTTTGTAAACACAGTTAAGTCATGTGTTCTGTCTATGATTCAGTGCTTAATTCTTGGTCCTAGTACTGAATATGCATGTCATTTATTATATAATATTTTTAAATTCTCAAATCTCTAGCTTGTCCATTTTTTAAACTGTAAAACCTTTAGTGAGAAAATTCAAAGTACATGCCTTACACCCAACAGGTCTTTAAGTAGGTCTTAAATCATATTAAAAGAGGACATGTTTAAGTTCTGTGCTACTTTATTTCCAAATTTTTCATATCTTGAAGATTTCTGATAATCTCACATACTTACTTCAATAATCATCTTATTGTTATATGACATGGATCTCTCTCTCTCTTCCTCTCTCTCTCTCTCCCCATTAGAAAAATCCCCTTATTTGTGTACCCCAAAAGAGCAAAGAAATCCTGTAGGCATTGTGTTCAAAGTATGTTGAAGTACATAAATAAATCTTTAAGGGGCCCATAAATAATTGAAAAGACCAACAACCTAACTCAATTATACCAGAAAGTAATTGCTCCGAGCCACACTTTATGTCATTTGCTGTTTAAAAGAAAAAAAAGCATCTGAAGTTAAGTATAAATTTAATTTCCCTTCTTTCTGTTCATGGCTTCAAGAAAGACCTTTCTGGTAAAGGTGAAATTTTCCATGGTCAGTTTTAGTCTAAAAGAGAAATATTGAAGGCTGAGAGTTTGGCCTACTAGTAAAGTGCTTGCCTAGCATGCACGAAGACCCGGGTTCGATTCCTCGGTACCACATACATAGAAAAAAGCCGGAAGTGGTGCTGAGGCTCAAGTGGTAGAGCTCTAGCCTTGAGAAAATCCAAGGACAGTGCTCAGGCCCTGACCTCAAGCCCAGGACTGGAAAAAAAAAGAGAGAGAGAGAGAAATATTGATGAAAGGTTGAGGAAAATGCTCAGCAATGAGTGACTAATGATTTATGAAGGGTAAAAGAATGCTTTTAATTCTATCATAAAGAGATTATTTGGGGAAAACATAGCCAGTACAAAATGTTTATCTTAATGTCTCTATGTGAGTTTGTTATATAAGAAAAGTGATGATGTAATTTGGAGACTTTTTTTTTGGCTCATGGCTAGCACTCTTCCACTTGAGCCACAGCACCACTTCCGACTTTTTCTATGATTCAATTCCAAGGAATTGAACTCGGGTCTTTGTGCATGCTAGGCATCCACTAGGCCAAACTCCCAGCCCCACATTTCTTTTCTTGTGTGTGTGTGTGTGTGTGTGTGTGTGTGTGTGTGTGTGTGTGTGTGTATGTGCCAGTTCTGGGGTCCCTTAGCTTTTTTTTCTTTAATTGTATTTTTTTTGTCCGGGTGATGTACAGAAGGGTTACATTTACATTCGTCTGGTAGTGGATACATTACTTCTTGAATACTGATACCTCTTCCCATGTTTTTCTCCCACTTTCCCTCTCCCCACCCCTCCCAATCATCTTTGTTTTTTTTCCTTTCCTTCCCTATTTCAAATAAATAAATTAATGTAAATACAATATACCAGCTACCAAAGTCAGATATAGTCACAACAGGAGATAAACCATAAGGGGGAAAAAGAAAAGAAATTACTTCACATAGTACAGTAAGAGCAACATTAACAAATAAATCTCTTGTTTCCATATTCTGGAGTTTATTTCACTTAGCCTCATCCTATGGCCATATGTACATAGCTTTTGAGCTATTATAATCCTCTGCTAGGAGAACCCTAGACATATACTAATTATTACAAATGAGGAAAACCATGGAGCCTATGTTTCTCTGGGTCTGGCTTATTTCCCTTAATATGATTTTTTTCCAGGTCTTTCCATTTCCTTACAAATGGGGCGATGCTTTTTTGCACAAGGCTGACACCCTACGTCTTTAGCTACAGTTCCATTTCTGGATTTTGGTGATTAATTGGAATCAAGTCTTATAAACTTTCCTGCCAAGGCTGGCCTCGTACCTCAATCCTCAGATCTCAGCTTCCCGAGTTGCTAGGATTATTGGCATGTACCACCGGCACCTGGCCTACTTTTCACTCTAAGATAAAATATCAATACCTAGAATATCTACATCAGTTACATTCAGAAGCACTTTAGAAACTTATTAACAAAATTTTGCAGATACACCAAACGATGTTGATAAATAGAAATTCGTATTCTGACCTCAACTACATTGACCATTTTTATGTTTCAGTCTCTGTCTTAGCAGGACATTAAGAGAGTCATCAACTTTGTGAGCCATTCTTGACATCTTGTGACTGCTCCAGAGTTTACTATATGTGTACCTCACCACCTTCCAAATCCTGGATATCACACTTCCTTCGTGAAGCCCTCCCAGATTAAGCCCATCTTAATTTAACTGTTGTCTCTTCAATGAAGAGACTTCCCATAGCCATGTGTTGTGTTCTTTATTTTCAGCTGTGGACTCTGATCATAAGATCTGACCCATTCTTAAACTGACTTCCTCCCAAACTCTCTCTCTCTCTCACACACACACACACACACACAACCTTAATTACACTGTACATTCTCACCCTGTGCTGCCCCTCATTTTATAGAAAATAACCTCTGCCAGGGGCGTAGACGGCAATCCTGGCAACTCAGGGTGGTGAGGCTGAGATCTGAGGATCCTGGTTCATAGCTATTCTGAGCATGAGACTCTTTTTTTTTTTTTTTTTTTTTTGCCAGTCCTGGGCTTGAACTCAGGGCCTGAGCACGGTCCTTGGACTTTCTCAAGGCTAGAGCTCCTCCACTTGAGCCTCAGCACCACTTCTGGCTTTTTTCGATGTATGTGGTACCAAGGAATTGAACCCCAGTCTTCGTGCATGCTAGGCAAGCACTCTACCACTAGGCCAAACTCCCAGCCCCTGAGCATGAGACTCTTATCTCCAAATAATCACCAAAAAGGTGAAGTAGAGCTGTGGTTCAAGTGGTAGAACACCAGCCTTGAACAGATAATCTACAGGAGGGTAAGCAGGCTGTGAGTTCAAGCCCCAGTACTGACACCAAAAGAAAAAAGAAAAATCAATAACCTCTCTGGAAAACAGCATTACAGCGTTCTATCAATCTCACTGAACTAGAAAAACCAAACCACCGGGTGAACAGGATATCATGATTCTATTTAGACTGATTTGTAAGTGACTGTCTTCCACAACATGACATCAAATATAAGAAGATTCTAACTTAAATAAGGTGTGGTCCAGGGCAGAGATGGGAGACCTAACAGGATGCCCTTTCTCACTTTAAGGATGAATTTGGACATGGCCTAAGAAAAATGGAGAGTGCTTTCTTAGCAGCCAGTATGAAAGTCGCAGGTTGGATGCGGCCTTGTTCTGGGTGTGGCATCTCCTACTTTCTCCCTTGGCAGACTTGCTGTCTGACTGGCAGGCTATCTCCACCACCCCGGGTGGAGTCGGGATGGCTACCACCTAATATTCTCCTAAGAAAAGCCAAAAATCCTCTCCCCAGAGCCATGCTTATCTCCCCTTTCAAATGCTGTTTTAAAGCATGTTTAAGCCCTTTCCTTGGAGCTAGCCACTGGAGAGATTTTGATGAAGAGCTCTTCCTTGGGAAGATAAGCCCCGGGAAGACAATCGTACCAGGAAGCCAGGATTCTCCCCTCCGTATGGGATCATTTTTCAAAAATCAATCTAACGTGGCCAATTAATGTGGCGGAGAATAATAGCATGCCTTCAAAGAGATAAACACTGGAGCCTTCTTTGCTCTCAAATAAATGACATGCTGAGGTTCTTGGGGAATTCCTCTGTGACACGGAAATAAATACATGTGATTCATCATGAGAGAATGAGGAACTAACGTTTGGGCGCTGGGCTACCTCCCCTACTCCTGCCCCAGGGCCCAGCCTGGATTTCCACACCACCCCGAGCCCCCACGCCCCAGGACCACGCCCTGCGGCCACTTGTTTGGAACCCAAGAAAAGCCTGGAACTCTGACCTCCACGCCCCTACTCACCTCCACTGCTTTGGCCTTCCCCAAAACCAGTCATTCATGTCGTACCTCTCTCCCAAACTCACCAGGTCTTTGATGCAGGGCCATGTTGCCTCAGTTTACCCTTAGCTATAGCCTCCTAAATAAGGGAGGGGGCACAGAAATGGAGGAGCACAGGCTGAACAAATGCAGCAGAAGCCCTCACTAGACACTATGTGGAAAATGAACTATTCTACTTGTTTACTTGTTCGGTAGGGATGGGAAAGAAAAACTGGGAAGGGGTGACATTGTCCAAAAAGAAATATACTCTTTACCTAACTTATTGATCTGTAACCCCTCTGTATATCACCTTTATAATAACAACAAACAGGGGGGGGGGTCGGTCATGGGGCTTGAACTCTGAGCCTGAGCACTGTCCCTGAGCTCTTCAGCTCAAGGCTAGCGCTCTACCACTTGAGCCACAGCGCCACTTCTATAATAAATATATTTTTTAAAAGAATAGCCACTTAGTTCATCTCAAGCCCTGCTGCTCATAGCTTGTCAATACTGTTTCATCTTTATCCTCACATGTATATCTCTTTTATTTGTGTCAGGTGTGGAAACTTCACAGCTCCGAACTGCCAAAACCAAGGCTATTACCCAGTTTAGTGGTTTGACATTTCTTATTGTATCATTGTCCTCAGTTCAGCCAGCCATCCATCCCACAGACCTTGATGTTAATATTAGCACCAGTCTGCTGCCTAACTCGCTCGTTCTAGAGCCTATCTGACCTCTGTAGACACTTGAATTTGCATCTCTGAATTTTATGCAAAAGTATCTCCCTACCGGAATGCAAGGTTAGATGTCTTGATGCAGTACATGAGAGCATGCTGTGAATCGTGTCCACTCAGGTTTTCTACCCTCTAAGACAGTACAAAGCATTGAACATTGTAAAGGTTGAGCAAGTACTTAATAGTTGGGGGGGGGGAAGAATTATTATCAGAAAAAAAGTCTGTGGGGTTGGAGGAGTGGCTCACTTGGTTAGAGCATCAGGTAATGAGCAAAATATCAGGTTCAAATTCCAGTCCTAGACAAAAATGAAAAAGAGAAAGAGGAAGAGAGAGCAAGGGAGAGAAGGAAGAAGGGAGGGAGGGAGGGAGGGAGGGAGGGAGGGAGGGAGGACAGAAGGAAGGAAGGAAGGAAGGAAGGAAGGAAGGAAGGAAGGAAGGAAGGAAGGAAGGAAAAAGAAAAGATAGAAAAAGAAAGGTAGAAAGAATGATAAAAAGAAAGAAAGAAAGAAAGGAAGGAAGGAAGAAAGGAAGAGAAAGAAAGAAGTTGCTGCTATTCAGAGTTCTCAGGCATATGAAAAAGGATAGAGTGAAAATATAATCTCATTCTGCCTGCATACTAAATAAAATTCCTGCTCCTTATTATGGCCTAAGAGGTGAAAACATTTATGTGTGTGTGTGTATATATATATAATATATATATACATAAAGGTTTAAATTTTTATTTTATTTTATTTTTTTACAGAGGGCAAGGATTGGTGCAAGGAAGAATATGACTTTGTTAAGGCTAAAAAAAGCTCTCCTTTTTTTTTTTCCATTTAACTGGGTCCTGGGCTTGATTATAAACTCCCTGGGGGGAAATGCAGTGGCACTTGACTTTCTCAGCATACACAGAAAGAGATATTTTAATGAGAGCCTCTTACACTCTCTGCTGCTCAACACACACACACACACACACACACACACACACACACACACACACACACACCATTGTTTAGAGAAATCTCTAAGGGGGTTCTCCTTCAATAAATATGATTTCAAGTCCACATACATTTGTATGTGTTCTTCCCTGAGCAAGATCTGCCCTGAACTGAACATTTTAAATAATATTTTGAGGGTGGCAGGCCACTGGGCCCCACCAACCCAGAAGTGCAGAGATCTCCCTGAGCAGGCGCACACGGGGTAAAGGGATTTCAAACAGGAAAGAGTTTCTCACATGTCACTACATACCTTAAGTAACTCTCTCTCCATCCTGTGTCCCCATCGTCACTCTCCCATTCCCAATGGCTTTGCTGGGAATTCCTTCACTTCCTCCCAGTAGGATATCGCTTCTCTGGCGAGCTGCATGCATGGCTTTTCCAAATGATTGCATCCATGTCTCTGCTCCCTGGCCCTTCATCTTCCCCCCCCCCCCCCCGCCAGCCCTGAGTAGATCCATTTACCACTGAACAGCAGACCACCAGAGTCCAAAGCTATGTCAGGCATTCAACCAGCGCATTTCAAGCAACAGAGGGGAGTATGTGCTTCAGAACTTCTATTGCATGGTACAGCATTTTGTGCAGCACACTCTGGGAATCCACTTCTCACACGGAACCTGGAATGTTCTTAAATCTCTCCCACTCAGCTCACTGGTGGCATGGCCTCCTTTACTTAAATACTGGCTTTCTAGGCAAGAGACAAAGTCAGACCTTCAGGGCAAGGCTGTCTCAGAACTTGTTTTGACTTTTCTTTGGTCTTTCGTTCCATTGGTTGGCAAGTAGTGATTCCCCCCCTCCCCATATTTCCTGCAACACAGTTTTATTTAATTGCCATGTGTGCTGAAGGGTTGCACACATTCCTCTTGATAAACTTATAGGGTTTTCATTGCTCTGGCTTAACGTCTTATAGCCAACGGCTAATTTTTTAGAGAAATGTTTGGTCCATCTGACTTCACACCAAAGCAGAACTGACCACCTCTCCTCTGAGGGCTTTTTGACAGCCCCCAGCACACATCTTTGCTCTGCCTGATTGAATTCCATCCGTAGCCTGTCCTGGGGCCACAGCAGGATATGGAAATGGACCAGAAACTATAAGCAAAAAGTGTTTAACAATCCTCCGAGCACTCCCATAAGGAAAGCACTATTTAATCCATCTTGCAGATAGCTGGTCACACAGTGTCCAGCCACCCAATTGGCTTCCATCCTTCCTTACAGTTTCCTACCATCTTATCAGTCACATGTCCAAAGAGAGCTGATTGAATAGTCTTCAGTGGCCTAAAACACCAACACACACATTTGTCAAAGAACTGCCTCTCCATCATTTAGACACTCTATTTAGGAATCTTGCTTTATTTGGCTTTTTTCTGTTCGAGATGGAATATCACTGAGGAGCTCAGGTTGGCTTTGAATTTGCAATCCAGCCTCTACCTCCAAGCGTTGGGATCAAAAGTGTGTGTTCTCTCACTCACCGCTTCTAGAAGCTTCATGAAGCTTGCTCAGAGAGGAGGCCGCTTTTTTCCAATGTGCTATGAAGGAAAAGATGACCTGGTGCGATGGCTCACGCCTGTAATCCCAGCTACTCAGGAAACCGAGATCTGAGGACTAAGATTTAAAGCCAGCTATGGCAGACAAACCTAAGACCCTTTATCTCTGGTTAAACAGTGAAAGTCCAGAATGAAGTTGTGGCTCAAGTAATAGAGCACCAGCCTTGAACAAAAAAGCCAAACAAGAGCAGAGGATCTGAGTTTAAGTCCCACTACTGACATAGAAGAAAATGATTATTTATATAAATCTTCTGAGAGTTTATATGATTTAAGAGTTTTCAGAGGATTATGAATAACTTTAAACCAAAGATTCCACAAAAGGAAGTAATCTCCAGGGAATCTAACAGGAAAGAAACTGTATTTAAACTTTTTTATTTTTTGCTATTCTTTTTGTCTCCCCCTCCCCCTCCCTCCTTTCTCCACTCTCCTCTCTTTCCCATCTCCTCCTCTCCTTCCTCTCTTCCCCCTCTCCCTCCCCTCCTGTCTCCCTCTCTTCCCTTCTTCTCCCTCCTACCCCTCTCACCCCCCCCACACACACTCTTAGTACTGTGATTTTGCATTCAAGGTCTCTATTTATCTGATAGGGTCTCCTGTTCACTCGGGCCGGCAGCTCCAATCATCCTTCCTATACTCCCTACACAGCTGAAGGCTTATAGCTTGACCAGCTGGCTTCAAACCATGATCCTCCCAATCTCTGCCTCGAAAGTGGCTGGGACTGTGGGCCTGTGCCACCAGCTACTTCCTCTCTGTTGATGAACTGATGTTTGTTGGCAAGGACTAGATACTCCCTGTGTGTGCAATCTGGGAGAGGTTGGCTGCCAGAGCCTTCATTTCTTCATCTGTAAATTAATACGATGAACCTGGTTGCTAAGAGGCTCATATGAGAGTCTGAACCCGAATATATGCCAAGAGTTGTCACCATCCCTGACATACAGCATTCACTACGACCTAGAATCCATGTCATAAATCCATGTTAAGTTTAGAAATGGTCAGAAATACCTAACCAAGCACAGCTATGTGCACCCCTGGTTGAGTATATTCACGGCTGAGTCTATATCCATTGATCTCTTTCTTTTAAGCCTTAGAACTGACTTAGCTTTTCCACAAAATAAAAACCAAGCATCTGTGTAAACTAAACTTTAAATCACAATGTGTTGGTGCCAGCAAGGACCCCACCCTATGGTTATCACTAAGTTACTATAGCTTAGGCAGATCCTATAAAAGCAGACCCCCCCCCACATACACACCTGCCCTACTTTCTACCCCAACACCCCCACTCCTGAGTCAGGGCAACAGTTGAGCTTCTAGGAAACACCAGGAATGGGGCTGACAGAGAAGAGAATTGTAAAACCCAATAGCAAGGGCATTTCAAGACAAAACCCACCCTGCCCTGACTTAGGGCAAACAGTGAGCCTGGCGTGAACCTGGCCCTGGGTGAGGGGAATGCAGCAGTGAAACCCTGAACTGAGGGTGAAAAAGGTGGCAATGTGGCCTTCCAAGCACTTTGACTCAGTAGCATGAACCAAGCAGCACCACTTCTCCTCCAGCCCCAACGCACACCTCCAGAAGAAGGGACATTCCCACCACACAAGGCCAACTGACGGGGGGGACTGCGACCAGGACCCTGAAGTAATAAAAGGCAAAAAGTCTTCTGAGCAAATCTCAGTGGAGTAGAGACAATGCCCACTGCAGCTAAGCTCAGCCTTCAAGAAACCCTTTGTACAAATGTATGAGATTCAATATTTAGCAAACAGAGAAGAAATAAATCGCACTTTTTAATTTTCTTGCTTTGTAATCATTCAAGAATATCCTCACTTACAATAAGGACTGAAGGGGTTTTTTTTATCTTGAAGTAATCCTTTTATATATATATATTGTTTCCTGATTGTTTAGCTTCTGGTCTTTACCCAGTTCAGTATCCAGATATTTTCCTCTTGGCTTTTCTCTTAGCGGTTATACAGTATTAGGTTGACATCTTTGATCTATTTTCTGTTGATTTTTGTTGATTGTATGAGATAAGAAACCAAATTCATTTTTCTTCATGTTTCTGTTTCTTCAACACCATTTATCAAAAGGACAGTTAACGAAGCCAAGTGACAACCTACTCACTGAGAGAAACCACGTACAGAGCAAGTATCTAATAAAGGGCTAATACCCAAAATATAAGCAATTCAACTGGAAAGCAAAACACCAAAGTAAAAATTTTAAAAATCAAGTAAGTGTATTACAAATCATTATTAAATGTTGCCTGACTTGATGACACCACAAATGTTTATTATACTTAATAATAAACAGTAATATCCTACTCAATTCTCCAGTTATAGGTGAAAAAGTGAAACTCAGAAGACTAGTTTTGGCAGCGTGGAGACCGAGAGAAGAGAATGATCGAAGGTCCTCAGGTCAATAAATTGAAGAATTTGGATTCACCCTCAATTTGTAAAATCCAATGGCCTTGGTAATTTATCAGCTTCCTAAACAGATAATGCAAGGTGCTGGTTGTTCACACTTGTAATCCTAGCTACTCAAGAGGCTGAGATCTAAGAATTGCAGTTTGAAGCTGGCACTGGCAGGAAAGGCCTTGGCATTCTTATTTCCAATTAACCTCCTGAAAACTAGAAGTGGTGCTATGGCTCAAGGTGGTAGAGTGCTAGCACTTAAGCAAAAGCGAATGTGTGTGTGTGTGTGTGTGTGTGTGTGTGTGTGTGTGTGTGTGTGTGTTATGGGTATTTGAATTTAGACTCTGATCACATTTTATTATGTGTTTCTGGCAGTCATATACTTAGGCTGTGAATAAAATCTTAAATGAGCTTATCCCTTCTGTTTTTAAACTTTTATTAAATACTTTTATTGTTATTATAAAGGTAATGTATGGAGGAGTTACATCTGTATAAGTCAGGTAAAGAGTGCTTTTCTTTTGGGTCAATGTCACCCCTTCCCTCCCTCCCTGCCAGTTTTCCTCTCCCATTCTCACCCATCCATTGTACAGTTCATTTCCAACATAGCATCAGTGAGATCCAGTCCACAAAGCTGCAGTGATAAATGAAAAAATAAGATGGAAGGCAAAGGATCATGTACGTGTGGCTTTGTCAACCAGAAATCCACCTCAGATTATTCAATCATTCATATGAGGTCAGCACCAATGTACTTGTTCAACCTTTGTTCCTTTAGCCTTTCCTTTTTGAAGCGTAATCTAATCTTGTTTGCGCTTTTACCTGTAGGAGCCTGTGTGGGAGGACAACACACAAATAAACATATCTATGCAGAGGACAGCCCGCATGACACAAATCACACCCATGAAGCTTAGAGATTTATTGTGAAATTAACATTTCTGGCATGTCTGGATTTCTCCACATGTCCAGATTATACCACATTAGAGTATCGCGTTCCTTGGCTTTCTGCTCACTGGCCATATATCCAGATCCAAGTGGAAGACTGGCACCTGGGTTTCTCCACTCTCAGGGGAAATGGTTCCCTGATCTGGGGGTTGAGAGAAAAGATTCCATTTCAACCTAATGTTGTAAGAGTTTAAAAATGAAAGGATTTTCTTGCTCACCTTACTTACTTTTTTTATTTAACATGCATCCAGTTCCAAAGGAGTGAATTCAGTCTCTTCTAGAGTATTCTCCTCCTCCTTTTTGAAAAACTCTACCATTTTCCACAATGGCAGGTTGCCACGGAAAGCAGGGTTGTTCCGGCTCCCCTGTGGATTCACACAGGGCCTGCTGGCTGCGGGCTGAAAGGCCCATTTTTCAAGCAGCACTCAGGAGCCAAGAGGGTCCTAAAATCTAAGTGTCTCTACTTTTACTGGGGGAGGGAACATTAAATTTTTTTAACCTGGAGCAAGTTTATGTTTTCACTCAGTTTTCTCTCTCACAGTCATCACAATTAAGAAAAACACCCATCAAAGAACTCTGACTAGCACATTATTGGCATTGTAATACAGTTTTTCTGAAAATGTCACTAGTTTATAAGGCATTTCCATGATTCTCGTCTTGTATCTTTATCATCTGAATTGTGAAGATAACATTTTCACAAATCTTCACTAATAATGCAATTGACTTAAATGATTGCAAGACATCTGATTTTTTTAAGCTAGCAAGATGCACATTAATAATATGATAAGAGTATTTGTTAAACGAACAACCAAGACAAAAAGGAAAAAAGACAAAGCAACAAAGAAAAAAAATGAGTACTTGTTTACATAACAAAAGGCACATTGTATTATGTTAAAGCCATGTGCTTACATTTTTTGCTACATTTATCATGTGTCCCTGCACAAGTTTAATACTTACAAAGGGGAGCTGGGAGCTGGTGGCTCCTGCCTGCAATTCTAACTCGTCAGGAGGCTCAAATCTAGGGATCAAGGATGAAAGCTAGGGAGGTCAGGAAAGTCTGTGAGACTCCAGGTAACCTTCAAAAAATTAAGCCAGAAGGAGCGCTACGACTCAGTTGGTAGAGTCTTGCCAGCCTTGGGGGAAAAAAACTAAGCGACAGTGCATCGGTCCTGAGTTCAAGCCCCAGTAATAACACACACACACACACACACACACACACACACACACACACACACGTGCACGCGCACACTCACACGTAAAAGTAAGGAGAGTAGGGGCCTCAACTTTCTCCAAAGAAAACATAAATAGCCGGACGCAGTGGCACACACCTGTATACCTAGCTACTCAGGAGGCTGAGATCTGAGGATTGTGGTTCAAAGCCAGCCCGGGCACAATAAGAAACTCTTATCTCCAATTACCCACTAGAAAACCAGAAGTGTCACTGTGGCTCAAGGGGTAGGGTGGTAGTCTTGAGCTGAAGAGCTCAGGGACAGTGTCCAGGCCCAGAGATCAAGTCCCACAACCTACAAGAAAGAAAGGAAGAAAGAGAGAAAGAAAGAAAGAGAGAAAGAAAGAAAGAGAGAAAGAAAGAAAGAGAAAGAAAGAAAGAAAGAAAGAAAGAAAGAAAGAAAGAAAGAGTATAACTCCAATCTAGGGCAAATTTCCAGATGCAGTTCCACACTCATTGAATGAGCTGAAGAAATCATCTCACAACTATGAAACTGAAAGAAAGCCAATCTCTACTAAGTCTTCCCTGACAGCTCGGACTTCCTAGACGTGAGATGGGCAGAGCTGGCTCACAGGAAGCCCTGACTCACACCATCAGGACTTCCTATCTGGGTTCCAGTGTCTCTCCTCAGAAATAGCCTCTTCTGGGAGAAAGTGTCCCGAGACCATTTTTCCTGGTCCCGCTCTTCCATAACCTGAATATGCTTTTTAAAAAAACTCCTCACCATCCTTAGTCAGCAAGAATGCATTGAGTTCCAGGGCCGCACGTTTGTGCCAGGCAGCCCCTGGTACCCTCAGGCTCCTCTGTTCATGACTGACCGTGAGCCTGGCCTCTGTCTCTGTCTTTGCCCTTCACAATGGCGAGAAGGTCAAATACTTCTCTAAGAAAACATCTAAGGAAAACTGACTGGGAATTTTCACCTTAATCTATGGCAGCACTCCACTAGAGGTTGAAATTTTTCATCCTAAGTTGAAAACAGGAGAATACTTCTTCCTTGTACTTAGTTGAGATCTCTGAACAGCCAACCTAACAGATAATGTATTTTGTTCATTTAAAAGAAGTGATTTCATGAGGATTATGGTTGCTTTACTTTCTGTGAGGCTAGGAAAAGAGAAGAATCTGGTTGGAATTAAACAGTTGTCAATGGACATATCAGTTGAGATGCTATTGTGACCAAGAGACTAGGACAGTTATTCATCTGACACTCTAGAGTAAATAAGAACCTTGAATAGGTTAAAAAATGTTTTATCCATTGATGTTTAATTACTAGTTGATAACTAATTGACCAGGCATTGATTAATCACCACCATGCAGCATTTTAAAAAGCTCTGGGTACTCTGATTTGCTCATAATTTGTCTACTGACAAATTCAGCTTACTGACTAGTATATGCCATGTATATGATCTCACCTGTGTTATTTATTATATGCATAACTTAATTATAGTACATTTTAAACAGGTTTACAACACATATCTTTTGTAGACACATGTATACTTTCTAGACACGGACACATACATTAAGTATGTGTTATATTCATAATCGAAGAAAGGAAGCATTTTTTTTCTGCTTTTGACACAGAGTACCACTGTGTACCCTGAGCTGGACCTGAAGTCATGTTCCTTCTCTGTGTCTGTGTGAGTGTGTGTGAGTGTGTGTGTGTGTGTGTGTGTGTGTGTGTGTCCTAGGATTTGAACTCAGGGACTGGACACGGGCCCTGAGATCTATTGCTCAAGACTTATATTGTACCCATAACTCCACTTCTGGCTTTGGGGTGGTTAATTAGAGACAAAGTCTCACAGGCTTTGCCCGCCTGCCTGGGCTAGCTTTGGTTCTCAAATTCCAGCCTCCTGCATAGCTAGGATTATAGGCATACTCCTAGATAGCATCACCTGGGGAGGGGGAAGCAAGAGGAGAGGAACATATACACATCTATAAACTCATAGACACACATTATCTGAGCGTCATTCAGCTAACAGACACATAGGCTGAGACCAAGGCCCTTATCCTTCTTGCCTACAAACCCAACCTCCTCTCCTTCTAGTCTGAGAGAGGAGCCAAATGACCCGAGCTGGCTCCAGAGCTCTTCATGGTTCTGGACCATTTGCTGTGATGACAGTGCTCATGGCGTCAGGGCACCCTTCACAGGTCTGGCAGTGCACCCATTCTCGGATGCATCTGCCGTCCTGCAGTAAAGGCTATCATGGCCCCAAGTGACAGCTGCACAGATATAGATCAGCTTTCTGCGTAGTGTATGCGTCCCAGTGGGCTTTGTTATCCCAGCCTTCCTTCTACCCTCACCATCTACCTGATGTAACATGTAACAGGTGTTCTTTGAAGACATGTGAATTCCCCGACTGGATCACCAGATCGATCCATGGAGTCAACTGGCAGAAATTTTTTTAAAAAACTGCCAGACACTTTATTGCTGCTCTCTGACAAATCAGGTCCTAAAAAATCACCTATAAATATTCTAAGTCAAGAGACCACTTCAGATGGTATATAACAAGACCTGGAAGATGCTAAAGTATGCATTCATCACTGGAGAATTACAAACCCAACAGCCAAATATATGTTCCTGGAGGGTCAAGGGCTCCAGAAACAAATCCAGATATTGCAGTGGGGTTTGGAGAAGGGGTGGAAGAGGGTGTGTGGGGTGAGAGTGTATGCGCACATGTTGGGAGCCAGAGTGGAATCAAACTGTACCTTGATTTGCATCAGACAATGGCTTTATTGTCTTATGGTTTTCTGGCCTTATTCTGTTTAAATGACCTGAGATTTACCCTATGAATGTAACACCTGGAAGTTCCCTGGTTTCAAGAAGGGATATAAGCCTGGAGTTGAGAATAAACTGGGGGGCAGAATTTACCTGGGCTGCAGACCTCCCGGACCCCATGTGTTTGTCTCTCTTCTATTTTTTCCAGTCCCTGCCCCCTATTTCAGGAACCCCAATTTGCTGCCAGTAGGCCCTGGCACGCACACACAGGCATACTAGTCTTGGGACTTGAACTCAGGTTCTAGTTTTTGTCCCTTAAGCTTTTTCACTCAAGGCTGGTGTGACACTCTACCACTTGAACCATAGCCCCACGTCTGACTTTTTGCTGGTTAATTTGAGATAAGAGTTTCATGGACTTTCTTGCCTGGGTTGGCTTTAAATCACCACCCTCAGATTTCAGCCCTTGAGTAGCTAACATTACAGGCTTGAGTTACGGGAGCCCAGTTGGTATCAGTGTTTTTATCATCTTTGTAAAACAGGAATCATCTTCCTTACTGAGTACTTCCACTCATTAGGGAGAGATTAAGTGAATTTAGGTTTAAATTGGCTTCATTTAAATTTAATTAATCAATTAACTTTAATTTGTAATTAACAACCACCGATCTCATGTCAACTGCCCTCTGTCTGAATAAGGACCAAAACTTATCTCCATGGTAAGATACAAAAAAAAAGAATCTGCCTAATTAATGAACTCTCATGTAGCTTACTTTAATTAGAAGAAACTCGAGGTTCTGATGTGGATATACAAAATGCTCTTCTATTTCTTGATTTCCCAGCTGTCTCATTGCCTGGTGGAATGAAGACTGCGCCCGAGACAGAGGTCAGCCCGGCACAGAAGCAAGCGAGTTGGGCTCTATGAAGCAGGTGACAGAGCAGTGTCTTTCCAGTGACAAATGGGGGAGAGAGCAAGGTGACAGAAGTGAGGGATGTCCCGAAGCCAGCCTCAGATCTCACCTGGGATAATGTTCTGAAACATAACACTAGAAACCATATCATGGCCACTGTCCTGACACCATGCATCAACTCTGCCAGAAAATTGTGTTTCTATGCTTCTTCCTCCAGAGCAGCCCAAAAGGAACATGTGTGCCATTTTGAATCAGGATTCTCTCTTTAATCTTACATGCATTCCTGAAGGCCGATTCCAGCCACGCAGCGGGATTGTGGCTGCACAGCTGCACTTCACGGTGCGATTTCCCCTGAGAGTTTACTCCTTTCAGAAGTCCAAGTCCTGGCGCTGAGGACCTTTCTGCTGATGAGATGGTTATTATGTAGCGCTCTCCTGGCTTGCTTGTGGCTCACAGAATCAGCATTTTTTTTTTTTACCTATTCCACACAGCCTGGGTGTGAAGCCAATAGGAGCTTCTATCAAATCTCTAGCTCATCATTTTCCAACTCTGTTCCGCAGAATGCTAGCATACTAATATATAGGTGAGAGGTGGTCCTGTTATATCACACTGAACACGTGTGTGTGTGTGTGTGTGTGTGTGTGTGTGTGTGTGTGTGTTCAAGCCCCACCCAAAAAAAAAAGTGAAAAGATCTGGAAAAATACATTGAAAGAAGGAAGTCAGGCTCTGAGAGACAAAGGATGCATACATATTTTCCCTCAAGTGTGGAAATCTCACATAGTTTAATTCCTTAGAAAGGCAAAACTTGGGCCAGGAATTTGGCCTAGTGGTAGAGTGCTTGCTAGCGTGCATGAAGACCTGGATTCGATTCCTCAGTACTACATACATAGAGAAAAAAAAGCCGGAAGTGTTGCTGAGGCTCAAGTGGTAGAGCTCTAGCCTTGAGAAAGTCCAAGGACAGTGCTCAGGCCCTGAGTTCAAGCCCAGGACTGGCAAAAAAAAAAAAAGTCAAAACTCAAAGTTCAGCAAAATCAAACACCAGGAATCAGGCACTCAAAAGAGGTGGGGTCAGGGGAAAAGGGTGGACAAATGAAGCGGAAAAGATGGGAGGACACAAGGGCAACCATCTGCTTTTGCTTACAGAAAAGTATCTTTAAACGTATCTTTTATCTTTTTTAGTTTGAAGGAATTGCCATTCAAAAAGTAGTTTATGGTGATGCATCTTGACCAATGTCACCCACCCCTCCCAACCCACCTCTTTCCTCAATTCTTGTAATTTTGTGGGATGCACATTGACTTTTTTTTTTGTCAGTGGTGGGGCTTGAACTCAGGACCTGGGCACTGCCTCTGAGCACTTTTCTTGCTCAAGGCTACTGCTCTACCATTTTGATTCACAGTGCCACTCTCCCACCTCCTTTTGGGGGGGGGGGGACTCATTGGAGATAAGAGTCTCATGGGGACTTTTCTGCAAGGGCTGGCTTCAAACCACACTCCTCAGATCTCAGACTGCTGATAAGCTAGAATTACAGCTGTGAGCCACCAGTGATTGCATTTCTCCATTCACTCCGCCTTGAGTACCTGCATCCTGATGCTTTCTTTGTTGGACTGTACCTTAGCCTTTCTAATGACATTGTTTGCATTCTCCCCCTGAACCTACCATATTTCAGTTAATATGTTTTGTACACTTGGATACCACCCTGAAGTATATATGCATGTATTTATAAATTAATTCTAGCTTCCACAGACAACACATTCAGCCTGGCTCTCTAGGCTGGCTTTCCAGATCTTGGATTTCCTTCTGCAGCCAACCCTGCTGTTTTCTTGCCCCCAGGCTTCCTGCTGCTGTCTGCTACCATATTTCTCTCCCCTCTCCTCTGCCCCAGCGCCTCTTTCACTGTAGGACACACCTTTCTCCTCACCTCCCCCTTCCTCCACGCAGTGCCTCTCCTGCCCCTCCCTCAGGCAGAATTAATTTGCTCCTCATCTGTATTCTCCTGGCACCATAGCCCTCCTTCCTTATCACAATCTGTTACCGTTACGTCACTTACATGTCTATAAAAAAGTCCTTTTTTTTTCAAAAAGAACTTATTTATTACCATTGCCTGCAACTACACTGGCATGGGTGGTATAGAACTCATGGAATGAAACTGCTTAGTCAAAACTATTTTCAGATGACTTGTGAGTTCTGTTCAACACAGAGGCAATGCATGTTTATAGGCAAGAACCCACATTAGTTTATGGCATGGCTCGTGTCACAGTAAAAAGTTGTTGAAGTACTTGTTTCATTTCTCTGTTATGCGGTTTCTTCGTGCATACAACGTCAGCAATAGCTCAATGAACTGGGAAGTATGAACAAAATCATGCCTGGCCAGCGTGCCATCTATAATGTCTGACGCCTGTTCAGCGCTAAATAGGCATTTGTTACACATAACTTCCATCAGACTGATGCGAAGACTCTGTGCTGTACATTTTCTAATTCCAAATACCGTGTACGTGACCATCAGGTTGTGAGGGGAAGGTAGCGCTCTGTCAAAATGGAGGCAGTGGTTACATCCCCAGGAAGGAGAAGGAAGAAGTGTTAGAAGCCACAAACTTGGAACCAACAGAGCAAGTTTTAAGCTAAACTTGGCAGAGGTTGTCTAAAAGATCTTTTCACCTGTCTGTATTCCTGCTTTCCCATGTATAAATGATTATTCACCCATGGACACTGAGAAACATAGCATGAGCCTTGTGCTACAGACACCAAAAATACCACTTAGTATCACTCCAGGAGCCTTCCAGGGCTATAAAGCCCTGGAAGAGTGTAGCTGAGCAACACCTCGAACCTTGATTCCAATCAGCAGTGCCCAGCATTTTACCACAAGAAGATAGGATTGAAAGCCATTCCTCATACAAGAATGCATCAATAGCCTCTGTCTGCACGGAATGTAGAAAAGAGAGAAACACAAACTTAGAGGTGTGTCAGTGTTGATCGAACTCTGAATCAAAAAGTCTAGAAAATGAACCCCAGAAGAAACATTGAGAAGCAGGCAAAGCTCACAGGATTTATTGTGACATCATTGAAATATCATTCATGCCAGGTGCTGGTGGCTCACGTTGTGATGCCAGCTACTCAAAAGACTGAGATCTGAGGAGCATGATTCCAAGCCAGCCTGGGCACCAAAGTCCATGAAACTCTTAACTACCAGAAAACTGGAAGTGGCGCTGTGGCTCAAAGTGATAGAGCGCTAGCCTTGAGTGGAAAAAGTTTAGGGACAGTGCCTAGGTCCTGAGTTCAAACCTTACAACTGAGGGAGAAACAAAGGCAAAGAAATATTTATCTTGCTTACATGCTTTGTAAAACATGATGAGAAAAAAAGAGCACCTACTAATTAAGAAACTCTTCCCACTCTCTGCCATCCAATGCCACACCCACAACAGATGATTTTAAATTATCTAAATGAAAATGGAATGTTTGCATTTTATCTTCTTAAAATATCGTCTCATCAGCACCGGGAGAGAAGCAAACCAAATGTCTTCACAGTGTTTGGAAAGGAAGAACTGCAGAGAATTTCACAGTTTACTTTGTGGTTGAAGATGCTCTCAAAATATGGAACAGTATTTAAAAAGCTTCTTGGCAGGATGAAACACACGAGCCAAAAGGCATACGTAACGCAAAAAGGAAATGCGAGCCCCTAAGTTCCATTTCCAAAATCTACTATATGAAAACATACACTTTGTTAAGAAAAGAGAGGGGCCTCCCGCTCCCACTGGCTCACAAGGAGGAGGAGGTGTGAAATGCTGCAGCCTCGCGAGAGCAATGTTTAGATCACTGCTGAGGATGGGAATTCACACAGAGCATCCCTTAGCAGAGGCAGCCAAATAGATGCAGGAGTACCAAGTATTCATTCAGCAAGCAGCTCCCGGCAGGCTCCTGGAATCCAGGGACCTTCCCCAAAGGGACAGGCTAGCTGGCTTGTGCTCTTGCACTCTTGCACTCTCACCTTCTCTCTCTCTCTCCCTCCTTCCCTCCCTCTCTTCCTCCCTCTTTCTCTCTCTTCCTTTCTCTTCCTTCCTTTTCTCTTTGTTTGTTGTCATTCTTTCCTTTCTTTCAGTCTCTTTATAGCTGTCTCTGTCTCTCTTTCATCATATCTCTAGCTTACTAACATGCTATTTATTAAATGGAACTGTGGCCAAATGTATTGAAACTCTTTTGTGTTGCAATTCCCTCAAATAATAAAAATCAGAATGAAGTTGATACATACTACACATACTGAATTCATATTAATGAATTCAAAAATAAAGCTGAAATGAACACTGCTTTAGTATCTTTCCGAAGTCCAATTTAATCATCAAAGCAAAAGACCCAGAAGGCCATCAAATCTTTACTTGTAAGCAATGAGATCAAAACACTCACACCCAGTCAACCAAAGGCCGAGTGACACCAAGAGCCAAGCTGAATTAGCAGTGAGTTCTGGCGTATTACATTCCCAAACTCCTCTCAAGTCCAAGGAGAGATTCAGCCACATGCCAACAGGAGCGCTACACAATGTTGTCATTTGCTAGAGGCCTGTTTAAATCAAGCTCATCATGTAGTCTCCACAGCTAGCACAGTGGCTCACATCCGTAATCCTGTAATCCTAGCTACTTGGCAAGCTGAAATCACGAGGTTCAAGCCAGCCTAGGCAAAAAGTTCATCCTCTCAACACGTAGTTGAGGGTGATCACCTGTGCCTGGACTTCCAGCTACATGGGGGGCTGAGATCACAGGGATCTCCATTCTAGGGAAACTGACCAGAAAAGTTCCTGATGTTCAACCTGGATGGAAGAAGTAGGGTACGGTGGACACACCTGTCATCCCAGATCCAGAGAGGAGGGGAGCGAGAGGGAGGGGAGGGGGGAGGGGAAGAAGGGGTAAGGGAGAAGAGAGGTAAAGGGACCCAGAGAGTACCTGGCCCCAGCACCCTCCCACTTCCTATGTCAAATCCCTCTGCTTCCCTTGTTGCTGCTTCTGCTGCCATTTCCCCTGGAAGGTCCTTTGCAAGCTCCCCTGCTTGCTTTTGTGCCACTTGGTCATGGCCTACCTTCTTCTGTCAGGAAAGGGCACTCCCTCTGTCCCCCGCCACCCTGCTCACAGTCTTCTATCAGGTTCAATGGCGGTGTTTCCGCTGTTTCAGTAAACCAGGCAAGACACAAGCTGTCCACCCCTCCTCCTCTGGGGGAGAGGGGGCTTCCCACTCCTCTATTGACAGGAGCTTCCTTTCCTTCTGCCTGGCTTTAATCAGCTCCAGACATGCTATGGAGGTAGCCAGGCCCAGAAGAGCAGACTCAGGTGCTGGGGGCCCAGCCGGGGTGGAATTCCTCTCCTGTGCCTGTTTTTAGCCTGGGAAGACCAACAGCCTTGCTCTCTCACTTGCCACAGTTTTTAATGATTTAGCACGCTGACCTGCCAAAAAGGCCCACAGCTCAAAACCCCTATGAAGGCCTTAGAGTAAGTTTCTCTCCTTATAGTACTTGAGTCCACTGATTGGCTGTGACACAAATCCTTAACAAGCTCCACAGAATTCCTACCCCCAGGAAGCGTGGCATTCCCAAACGGCCAGCTCTGGGCCGCTAGTGCAGGTCAGACCTCCACCAAGAAGCTGGAAAGACATACTTCCAACCTCTGATACAATTGTGAAGACGTGTGTGTGTACTTTACTTTTCGAGACTTGATTCTGTTTTCCTCTGAGGGGCCCACAATTATTCTGAGATTTCATGCTCTCATTGCAAATAGGTACAAAGGTCCTGAGGTTTCTTATGGCAATAAGAATCCATGCTGTGGGGAAATTTTGATCTCTTACCAGCTGGGTCTTTTTCTGCCTTTCCTCCAAGTGAAAACTTGCCAGATGCCACATGCAGACAACAAGCCTTAAAAATTACCCACCAGCATTTAAGGGCTATTAAATAGGCAATTGTTGACACCTCTTTCTCAATCTCTCTCCCCCTCCCTCCCTTTCTCCTTCCTCTACCCCTGTCTCTGCCTCTATCCTCTCCCTCTCCCTCCCCCCCCTCTCTCCCTCTCTCCCTCTTCCCTCTCTCTCCACCCCTCTCTCCCTCTCTCCCTCCCTCTCCCTCCCCCTCTCCTGAAGTTTGTTTTTGGTTTATTTTGGGTTTTTTGAATTCTGTAGGTTTTAAACTCCCTGGAAGAGTTTGTATCAAGTCTATAACCTGTAGAGACTTTACACAAGCAAATGATGATAATGGCTGCTGGCAGGGTGAGTAGAGCTGATTGGAAAATTTTAAGTGATCTGGACCCCTTGAAGTTGATTCTAGGCTTATGCTTTGATATTAATTAACTCTGTGTGTGTGTGTGTAAGAGAGAGAGACACACACACACAGACAGACACAGACAGTCGGGGTTTGAACTCAGGGCCTAGGCTCTGTCCCTGAGCTTCTTTTGTTTAAGGCCAGCACTCTACCACTTCAGCCACAGCTGCACTTTTGTTTTTTCTGGTGATTAATTGGAGATTAAAGTCTTCACAGATTTTCCTGCTTAGACTGACTTGCAGTTATGATCCTAAGATCTCAGCCTCGGAGTAGCTCGGACTACAGGTGTGAGCCAGCAGCTCCAGCTTCTATGAACATTTGTATTAGCCTGCCTGGAAATAGTCACAAACAAAACTCACAGCTAAGGGGCCAGTTTTCAGCTTTATTTTACACTTCTGTCAATAGAGTTTTCCTTGTGAGGCAAATCCAAGGCCTTTCTATAAACTGGTCTCCAGGGCTCAGCTCTGGGGACAGACAGCCTGGCCACCTTAAAGAATCTTTTATCCTATCTTGCCAGCCTGCTTCCTCTGGTACAAGACTCCAGCAACCTAGCCCAGAGCTCACCACTCCACTCTGTTGACACACCCCCTTTTCTAGGTCCCATAGCTGCCTCTTGTCACCCCCCTTCTCTTGTCACAGCTCAACTTTCATGGCTCCTCTGGAGAAAGGCCCTCTCACCAGACCCTTCACTCTGCGCAGCTCTCACTTTGTCTTCCTGGCTTGGCAAAGCTCCAACTCCCTGCTAATCCCAGCCAGACCTGCTCAGCTGATTGTGCCTGCAGACAGCCTGCTCTCTTGTTGAAATTCACCCCATAACCACCTTGGAGGGGCCTTTTGGCCCTGCCCAGGGGACACTTCTCCCATCAATTCCAAGTCCAGCCTCTCCAGCCAGTGTAGACCAGCGTTTCTTGTTTTCTTTCCCATTAACCATCCCTCCCACCTCACACCCAGGGTCCCCATTGTCTGGAGGGGATTCCCACATGCTCCCAGCATCATATCACCCTACCCCTACATTTATCCCGCATCTGGCTACAATGTTGCCTCTTCTCTTTGAGGCAATAAACCCTGAATGGTTCTTCAGGACGCCTGACTCCATCTCTTCCTACTTTGGGGAACACAGCCATCCAACACGCCGCACACTATCCAACACGCCGCACACTGGCTCTCAAGATTCCCAACCTCACATTGTGTTTCCCACCATCAAACATACACATCATTCATTCCATCTCAGCCACTGCTTATTCTCACTCAGCCCTTCAGCCCTTATATTCCTTTCACACCCACTTTGTATTCCTAACCATCTCACCCTGAAATGATTATATGCATGTAATGATTATATTTATTTATCCTTCTTTCCCATAAAAGTCAGTAGCAGTTATTAGCCAAAACTTGATACAGCAATCAATCATACACATCAAGAATACACAGAAAAAAAATCACATTTTCTCATTCCTGTTTCTGATTTCCTTAAGATTTTCAATTGTACATTTTGACCCCCAGTTACCTAACATTTCCACCCAGAAGAAAACTGCAAATACCTCAATGATGATGTGTATTTAATTCCCTAAAGCAAATGATTCTCAAGCTGTGCTCCGTGGACTTGTCCATCAATATCACCTTGAGCTTGCTAGAAAGTTCCATTATTATGTGAATCATGTATGTTGAATATTCTTACTGACTAGAAACCCCTATTGAGTAGCAATCCTGGGGTGGAAGATGCTTTGTCAAGGCTTCAGGTGATTCAGATGCTAAGGTGAGAGAAGCCGTGCTCAGAGCATTCAGAAAGGGTCCCCAGGCGATCCAGACTCATTCCATGCATTGGTGTGGAGAGCCTGCTACCCGCCTGGCATTGCAGTAGGAATGTAGAGCTAAGGTATACGAGATCCCTGCCCACTCCCCCCCCACACACACTGAGACTGTAAGACCAGTCAGCAGACAGAGATTATTAAGTGATCTCGTGAGTAAATATAAAATGGCAGCTGTCATAAGCTGTAGAAAGGGAGGACACATGATACCGCACGATGCGGCAGAACCTCAGGAAGCAGAGTTGATCGTGTCTGAGGTGTGCTTAGGAAACAGTGTCACTTAAACTGGAATTGGGGGATAAATGTGGGCCTAAATAACAGGTGGCTGGGGGGAGCGTGGGGGGGGGCGTGGCAGCTGAAGCACTTCCTGGGCTAAGAGAACAGCAATGGCAAAGACCCTGGAGGGGAAAACATGGGGAATGCATAATGAAAGGAAGATTGTGTGTGTGTACACATAGATTTATCTATACACACACATACATAGATGCTTTCTACAATGATGGTGAACATTTTTTAATGTCTAAAGCAGCCAGACACTGGTGGCTCACACCTAGAATGCTAGCGATGGGAGGCTGAGATCGAAGAATCCCAGCTTGAAACCAATCCCAGGCCAAAAAGTCTGTAAAACTCTTACTTCCAATTAACTAGCAAAAAGCCAGAAGTGGACATGTGGCTGAAATGGTGGCATGCAGCCCTTGTACAAAAACGCCAAGCAAGAGTGTGAGGCCCAGATTTCAAACCCCAGTATTGACACACAAGAAATAAATTCATTAATAGTGATAATAATAACAAGAATTAATAATAATGTATGACATGGGAGGACTAGGAAAAGTCAGGGGACAACATGATTAGAGTTATGAACAGATCACCAATGAAAAATGACTTCAAGGAGGATGGACAGGCTGTGGCCTATGAGTCCAACACTTGGGTTGTTCATGGAAGAAAGTCAGCAGGCTGATGGGGAGGATGGGCTTCAGGAATTATGTCAGCGTTGACAGGATAAGAGGGCCGGCTATTAGAGAGGCTGGTTGGTATGAGGGAGAAGTAAAATGGCATTTCCTAATAGAGCAAGCACGAGGCAGGTTCGGGAATGATCAACGTAGAAATAGATGAAGACTGGATTGTGGTGTGAGGTTGAGTGGGAGAAGTGGGGCTCTCCCTCAAGGGATCTATGGGACAAGAGACTGGACCTTGCTGGCTTTCAGCAGGTGGTTGATTCAGATCTCATCTAACACATGCCCTGGGAAGTAAAGGCCCCCTGCTTAGAAAGAGGGGTCATGTAGGGTGGGGTGATACCATGGAAAGCATAGCATAAGAAGTGAGGGGAGAATGGAAAAAAGATCTAGACAGATTGAGTCAGAAGAGCAGAATCTCCAAGAAATGTTAAGATCCAGATAACAAACTTACCACCACGACCCTTTGATCCATGGTAGGAATTTCTCTTGTAGGGCTCCGATCTTCTTGTTACGACCTAGAGAAAAGTACATGGCCTCGTCCATGTTTGAATCTCCATCAGCCACATGTGGTGGAAAGGGAGAAATAGGATTGAGAGTATCAGCAAAGGGTCTAAGGTTGGAGCAGGGTTGGGGGTAGGGAATGAATGCTGGTGATGAATTAATTGCATTCTACAAATCTTCTCCTTCCTTAAAACATCCTGGATGAACATAATCGTAAGACCATTCAATGTGGAGTTGTGGACTACAGTAACCTGATTCTGAGTCTAACCTTGCTTTAAGGCAGCCCCCATGGAGCGATTCCAGCATTGGCTTGAAATTTGGGCTGTCGCCTCCTCTCTTCCTAAGTTCCATTTGATGAGCCCACGCTGCAGTGTGCCTGGCTGGGAATGTCCAGGGCTGACCCTGGGGAAGACTTTCCAGGACCTCATCATCACTGGTGACCTGATTGGGCCTGAGTGCTGCCTCTGGCATGGAGAAAAGCCAGTGTCCCTTCCAATGCCGCCTGCTCCTTAGCCAGGGTCAAGCCAGCTGCTATCTGCTTCACCTAGGTGAGATACATCTTCCCTTTGAGTCAGACAAGAAGAGGACTGTGGTCCTGGAAACACAGTTCAGAGGAAAAGGTGGGCAGGGAGGGAGGGGTGAGCAAACCACAGGAAGAATCCATGGGAAGCACAATGAATATTAACAACCTTCCATATACTCTGCCCCGTGGCCCTTCTCTCCTCTTCCTGTATGTCCCATGAGGAAGTACTGCTGAAAACGACGGAGAAGGATCACCTCTAGGGAGCCCGGAGACCAAGGGCCACCCACATGGCTTGTGCGCCAAGTGGCAGCAGCAAACCCTGCCTTCGTTTGGGGGACACCACTGGGTTTCCTCTAGGCAGAAAAGGCAGTGTGGGTACATCCTGGCCCCTTCTGTGAACTAAAAACACTAACTAAAGTGTCTCAGAGGAAGACCTTTCTTCTTCTCTCCTATGGGATCAGTCCTGGGGCCATGGCTAGACACTCAGGGTCTTGCAGCCCTGCCTGGGGAGCGCAGAGCACTGTGAACTGCCATGGCTTCTTGACGCCTGGGCCTCCAGGTGGCCTCCCACACCACCTACATTCTGGTCTTCTTCTCTTCCATCTCACCCTTATTCTAGCACTTGGTTTCCTGAAGAATGTCCTTCCAAAAGCAAAACTCAGACAGACAAAAACATCCATGAGGACAGAATCATGTCAGCACTCCCAGCGACGAAGGGTAAAGATATTCCAGGACAACTGCTTTTCCAATTGCTCCGATGGCTCTTCCTGATAGATCTGGGCATGACAAACTGAGGGCAGGAAAGTACTGGGGAGTGGGGCTCAGGAGAGCAGCTGTCCTTCTAGAAAGGGAAATTCTGTTTAGAAAACATTGCTCTTATGCCAGTCCTGGGGCTTGAACTCAGTGTCGGGGTGCTGTCCCCCAAGCTTTCATGTTCAAGCTTAGGGCTCTACCACTTGAGCCACAGCTTTATTTCTGGCTTTTTGGTGGCAAACAGGAGATGAGAGTCTCACTGACTTTCCTGCTCGAGCTAGAATTGAATTGCAGTCCTCAGATCTCAGCCTCTTCAGTAGCTAGGGAGAGAGGCATCAGCCACTCAGCCAATAATCTGTTCTCAAGCAGGTTAATCTCAGGAGACTCCAGACACCTTTGTATCAACTCCAACAAGCTTCATTATTTGGGTTGTTTATGAATACTTTATTGTATTAGAAACGAAAGCTGATATTCCATTTTAGACCCTCTTTCTGTGTGTTATATTTTTTGTGGTGAGGTGTATAAAGAAAATGTGACCTCACATGGATCTGTCGTGGGAAGAGACGGGTGCCTTACCTTTCAGACAATGTGAATAGCTTTACTTGGCACACACCAAAACTTGACAAATAGTAGTTTGTTGAAGGAGAGGCATGCCAATAAGCTTCTCACATTTCTGCATGCTCGTGTGAAAATACAAGAGGACATAGAAGCTAGCATCTTGTCATTGTGGCGGGTGTCACTTTAAACAGCTCAGAGCCCTGAAAGTGTCTTGGGAACTCCCAGGAGCAATAGGTCCAGTCTTGAGAGACCCTTGCTTTAGAATATCCCTGAGCAACGTGCATGACTCTGGCACAGAATGGAAAGATTCCACTACAACACAATGAGTTTAGTGGTATCATCTCCATCTCTTAAAAATGTGTTTTGCATTGTACAGAAGCTAGACTAGAATGGTGAGACTACGAAGTCAAGTGTACTGTTGAGATAATTCTCAATTCTGAGTTCCTTTGTTTTTAGAGGAACCTTGGGCACAGGTCTTTCTTCTCACCACACAGAAAGCACAGTACCTAAGTGCGAACAGACTTCGGTGTATTGCAGAGAAACAAGTCTTTTTACAAATAGTTATCATTTCCAGCCAGACCCATTAATGTACATCTGACATTAAAAGTAGATATTTTATAGAGAAGAATGCGAGACGGATTAGAATTAACTCCAAATGGATCAAAGACCTGGAGGTAAAAGCTGACACACTGAAAGCTTTACAAGAAGGAATAGGAGACACACGAGGCCTCCTTGGCACAGGTCGAAACTTTCTTAATAAGGACCAAGAATCACAACAAATCAGAGAAAGGCTGGCTAAATGGGACTGCATTAAACTGCAGAGCTTTTGTATGGCAAAGGACATAGCTAGTAAATTAATTAGGAAGCCTACAGAATGGGAGAAGATCTTCACTAACCATACAACGGACAAAGGCCTCATATCTAAAATATATCAACAGCTCAAAAAATTGAATCACTCCCAAAACTAATCTCCAAAATAACAACCATCCCATTAAAAAATGGGCCAAAGACTCAAAGAGAGTCTTCTCTCTTTAAGAAATAAGAATGGCCTATAGATACATGAAGAAATGCTTGACATCACTGGTCATAAAAGAAATGCAAATCAAAACAACTCTAAGATTCCACCTCACTCCAGTTAGAATGGCCTGGACCAAGAAAACTAATAACAACAGATGCTGGAGGGGATGTGGCCAGGAGGGATCACTACTGCACTGTTGGTGGGAGTGCAAACTCGTTCAACCACTATGGAAAGCAGTATGGCAGTTCCTCAAAAGACTAAACATAGAGCTCCCCTATGACCCAGCAATTCCACTACTTGGCATTTACCCAGTCGTCCAGAAACAAGGGCATACTAAATCCACTAGCACAAAGATGTTCATTGCAGCACTATTTACCATAGCAAAGATATGGAACCAACCTAGATGTCCCTCAGTTGATGAGTGGATCAACAAGATGTGGTATTTATACACAATGGAATTCTATGCTGCTGTCAGAAAGAACGACATCTCCCATTTGTAAGGAAATGGAAAGACTTAGAAAAAAATCATATTAAGTGAAATAAGCCAGACTCAAAGGAACATAGGCTCAATGGTTTCCCTCATTTGCCATAATCAGTAGAAACCTTGGACTCTTCTAGCAGAGATTTGCAATAGAGCAAAACATAGATACATAAGGCCGTACAGTATGACGTTAAATGAAAGGACCTCTAGGATATAGAAACAAAAGCCATATAATGAGTGATTGTTATCCTTAATGTACTATGTTATCTCTCATCTCTTTTGCTTTCCCTTGTTACACTATTTCCCTTTGTTTTCTGATATATTGGATATATGCGTATTTGGTTATTTGAAATTGGATAGGAAAGGGGGGAAAACAAGATGAGGGTGAGGGTGGGGGGAGGGAAATGGCGACCAAGACATGAGAAAGGGTATCAATGTATGTGAAGTAATGCATATTCCATCTGGTGAATGTAATGTAACCCTTCTATTAATTACAATAAAAATTATATGGAAAAAAAAAGAAAATCAGTAAATGTAAAAAAAAAAAAAAAGAATGGGAGACAGAGTGAGCACTGATGGTGGCTAATGCCTGCGATCCTAGCTACTCAGGAGGCTGAGATATCTGAGGATTAGAGTTCAAAGCCAGCCCAGGCAGGAAAGGCCTTGAGACTCTTTACTCCAATTAACCACCTCCAGGCCAGAAGTGGCACTGTGGCTCAGAATGGTAAAGCACTAGCCTTGAGCACAAGAGCTCAGGGACAGTGCCCCAGGCCCTGAGTTCAAGCCCCATGACTAACCAGAAAAAAACAAAGAATATAAAACCACCTAATGAAGAAAATTAAGAGCAATAGCTTTGTAATGTCATTACAAAGGACCACGACCTTGACCTTGAGCAGTGTGTAGCACATGCAGTAGTCCTATACAATCTTTCAATATTAGGCGCATGGTTACATAAGTTACAGTATATCTACACAATGGCATAAGTTATAGAGTATCTATACAGTGGTATAAAATGACAACACTGCAAATAATAACAATGTAATGGTGGGGAGAATGATTATGATATAATTATACAATGGTAGTGTAAAGGTAAGAGACAGATGCCCATAACGTAGCAAAAACACCATGCCCCTAGGTGGTGGGTCCCACAGAGACAGGCTCACCAGCCTTCCAGTTCTGTGTTCACCTACTCAACTCAAGTAGATCTCTACATTTGGGCAATGATCCTATTACACATGCTTTGAATGACACTTGATCAGATGTTTTTCAAATATGTTTCTGTCTGGACATGTTCAGTTTCTACACACTGCCTCCCTCCAGTGCCCCAAAGCCCAAGAGTTCTCAACGTGTGTCACAGAACCACCTTCCGGGTGATAGGGAAGGGGTGAAGCATACTGAGGAGGGGCTCCCTCTTTCTCCATTCCCACTTCAGCCAGAATAAAGTATTCTCACATAAGAGAACTCTGCTTTCTTCGGATAGAAGTATGCCATGGTAATATAAACTCCATTTCACTTCCATAGTCCCTACCAGTATAGCTAGAGTTCAGAATCGACATAAAAATGGCCATTATTTCCCTCCACAACTTTGTCTCATGGGTTGGGATTGGGGCTCCAGTCACTCAGTGACTTAACAATCCTGATCTTGCAGAGACTATTTTTCTGTCCCTCCCAGCTTTGTGCCATCTGTAAGGATGATTAGCCTGACAGCTCTGTCCTTAAACTGATCCAATAATAAAAACGTTGAAACTAATAAAGTCCTTAGGAAACCCCCAGACGTTTCCCACAGGGTATATTAATTCATTAATTGGCACTCTCTAGGACTGGCTTTTGGAATTACTTATCCATCTGTATGACTGTCTGCAGTGGACCTCTCACCTTCAGCCTAAATTGAGATCCAAGCATGCCCAGAAAACAGCGACACATCTGAGAAGAGAAAACTTGCAGGAGTTGCTTGTCTGCGCAGGGCATTGGTCCTGGAAAACAAGAAGGGTATTGTGCAAATGCACAGAAACAAAGAATGGAGGAAACTCGGCTTTTTTTGTTTTCTCTTCAGACCTTCTTTTCTCCACCAAAATAGACTTCTTCTTATCTGTTTTCATATGTGCAGTTCCATGGGGAAAAGTTCAGTGAGCGAGTTTTCTTGCCTTAGGAAAACATGGGAACAAGTGACCTAAAAGATTTCCCCCTGCAAGTCTGATCATAATTTGAAAGTTCACCTGTCTCAAAGGGGAAGAAAAAAAAAGCTTCAGAACCTCTTATTTTAAAGTTCATTCACTGTTCATTAATCCTCACAGCTGGAAACATCTACACATTTTTATCTAAAGGTCATATTTATTTTTTCATAATAGGGGATGGCCAGTTATATTGGCCACAATGATTCTCAGAGAGGTCATGCTTAATTAGTCAGGATGGCTAGCATCCGTTTGGTAGAGGAAATTAGTGCCTGGTTTCCAATTTGAAGAATACCATATCCACAGCTCTCCTGGCAGGACAAGGGGATGGGAGCTGTGAGCTCCTGCTCACGCAGAGAGGGGCAGGGGCTGCCTCCTTCCTGGGGTAGCCAGGATGAGGCGGCCATGGAAACACAGAGAAGGCCTCACAGCGCTGCTGTGGAGATCGCAAACGTTGGATGCCAAATTTTGTTCACTCTGGGTTCCTATATTGACGAGGTAGCATGGAGCCCGTAATACTTGATGCCAATAGGATCATAAAGTGTAGCTTGACAATAAGGCAGCACCAATGAAACATGTATGTTCCCTAGATAGGGGATTTCGAATATTTGTACTTATTAAAGTGAGAAGTTGAGAAACATCTATGTTTACTAAAATGTGAGGGGTTTGTTTGTTTGTTTTAATCCCTGCTAAGAAGTCTGTTCAAGTTGGCACTGGTAGCTCACACTGGTAATCCCAGCTACTCAGGAGACTGAGATTGGAAGACTGTGGTTCAAACCCAACCTAGGCAGTAAAAGCCCTGAGATTCTTTTTTTCCCAATTAACTACCAGAAAACCAGAAGTGACGCTGTGGCTCAAGAGATAGGACAGTAGCCTTGACCTGAAAAGCTCAGGAACAATGTCCAGGCCCAGAGTTCAAGCCCCACAACTGATTTATAAAAAAAAAAACAACTTGATACTCTGAAACTACTGGAAGAAAACAAGGAAAATACTTCAACGTCTGGTACATGCAATCATTTTCTGTACAAGATTTCCTGGGATAAAGTATAAAAGCACAGGAAAGTAAAACAATATTGATGAATGTGATATCAAACTGAAAAGCTTCTGCCCAGGATAGGTGCAACCAATCAACAGAGAAAAGAAATAGCATACAGAATGAGAGAAAATATTTGTCAATTATTCATCTGATAGAGGGGTCATTATCCAAAATAAAAAGTTAATCATAAAAGGCAGTAATCCAACTTGAAATTTTGAAAACAATCTGAATGGAGAATTCTCAAAGGAAAATATAAATGGTCAGTGAACAGATGAAAATGCTCAATATTATTATATATCAGGGACCATTCCTTAAAACAATCTAACCCCAGTTAGAAGGACTACTCTAAAAAAGAAATAGGAACAAATATTGTCAAGGATGTGGAGAAAAAGCAAGTTCCATACACTTCATGTTAGAATGTAAACTAGAGTATTTACGGTGGAGGTCAGGGCTCCTCAGAAAGCGTAGACCTACCTTATGTTTTGGCTACATCCTTCCACAGAGACAATCCTGGAGATCTATATACACTCTAGATTTTATCTGTGCAATTCAAGCCTTGCTTTTCTTCTTTATTTTGGTTTTTAATCAGTCATGGGGCTTGAACCCTGGGCTTGGGTGCTGTCCTTGAGCTCTCCAGCTCAAGGCTACCACATACCCCTGGAGCCACAGCCCACTTCACATGGTTAATTGGAGAGATGAGTCTCATGTTCTTTAGTTAGTGCCTGGGCTGGCTTTGAACCGCCATCCTCAAATCTCAGCCACCTGAGTAGCTAGGATTACAAGTGTGAACCACAGCGCCCGGCTATGCCTTGCTTTTCTTGTCTTATATCTTCTTATTTGTTGTGATGTGACATTTAAAAATTTTGAGACATTGTCCAATAAAATTCAATAAAAATGTGTTCTGTACCAACTCCACAGAGGCTAGAAAGAATGCTACTCCTCTTCCTGCACATAAACGAGAGCCAGGTACTTCCTAACTTCTCCTGGAGAAGGTTCTCCTTCTTCTAGCTCATGTAGCTCTCCATGGGGAAGGATATTACTCCACATCATTCAGATAACATCTTTTAATTTTTGTGAACAATGGTTCGACTCTTGGAAGAGGCAAAGAGTAGGGTGGGAGAAGAGGATAATCCATCGACCATCCATGTAACTTCCTCCAAAAAATGTTTCCCACAAGAAGGCTTAGTTCTGTCGAATAAGGGGAAGGTAAAGAAAGAGACAGAGAGAGACAGACAGACAGACAGACAGACTGCGACAGAAGCAGAAACAGAGAGAGAAGAGCATAGCAGATCAATACCTGGCTCAGAGACAGAACAAATAGATTTTGGTAACAAAGTTTCTTAAGATGAGTCCAAGAGGAAAAGGAGAAGAAGCTGATAGAGAAACTGATAGCATCACACACACACCCCAAAAACTGACTAGCTAATGTCATTAACAGACATGAAAAAGAACAGACATTTGCCAAAGAGAAAAGGTAAGTTTAATTTCACTTATGCTGTACTTCAAGCAGTATCAGAGAAGTCAGATGGAAATGTCCCAAAAAAATATAGTTGGAGTCATTACTGAGCAGTTGAATGTTGTAAGAAAGAATGTGGTTTCCGTGGAAGCCACAAAGCACACACAGAGAAGCTCTGCTCCTCAAGCTGGCTCGCTCGTTTAGGGCCTCTGAGTCAGCAAATCCAGTAGGTACTTGGGCTCGCAGGGAGAAGCAAGTCATAGATAGAAAGGCAGGGACCATGCAATGAGTAAGGACAAGTTCACCGCTGACTTGAAGGACTATGGGAACAGAGCTGAGGGGGAAGAATTTAAAGGGCAATTCATGCAATGATTAGAAGCTGTAGGTATCTGTAGAAAACTCTATGAAGTCATAGCTATCTGTGTTGTTGTTGTTGTTGTTTTAATAGTTGCACTCTTTCCAAATAGAATGCAACTTTCAGCAAGGCTGATTTAAGACACCGTGGATAAGGTGCTGATGATACCATGTTGCCTTAGTGAGACATTTCTTCAGCAATGATAGCAAAGGAAGAATAAATCCATGGAGAAAAAAAACAACAAACAAACAAAAAAACCCAGAAAAATCTTGACACCCAACCCCCTTCAGAGGAAGGCCCACAACTGTCTTACAACTCAACTGTTACACGGGAATTCTATCTCAAGAAACAGAGAAGGCACAATTTGAGAGGTTGAATGTGGAGTCTTTATTAGAAAGTCAGTGACTGCAGGAGGACACTCGTCCCCAAAAGCCATAGCAAACTGAGCCATGAGGGTAGGAGGGTAACGAGCAGAAAAACAATCGCAAGAAACCTGAGCCTCCAATGGAGAGCCCAAGAGGGACACCGTGGTGACCTGAGGAGAGACAGACACAGAAAGGTGGGTAAGCTGGATTCACAGTCAGGGGACAGGGTCACAGAGAGCTGGAGAGTTCGTGGCATAGGACTGGCAAGACAACCAGTCATGGAAGTCCCCAGCTCTGTCTCTAGGAATTCAGGTAAGCCAATCACCACGGGGTGGGACTTCACCTTTATCCACCAAGAAAACCAAGATGGCGCCAGTTAGACCTAGGACCCTTATTTTAAAATAAGCTACGCATATCTAGATGTTTTGCATTTTGAAATGGAAATTTGAACCAAAACGTTGAGTTCCACACACAGAATGATTAACTTAGATATGATAAGTGATGTCTAAGTTAAAAAAAAAAAAGTCAAGCCCATGGTAAGAACTTTGATCATCTCCAAGCTCAAGTATCTCAGAAAAAAATACATAAAACATCAGTGTTCATCTTATTTGTATTTGGATATTTGAAATTTGATAGAGAAGGGGGGAAAACCAAGACGGGTGGGGGGTGTGGGGGGGGAGGGAAACGGGTACCAAGACATGTGAAAGGGTATCAATGTATGTGAATTAATGCACCTTCTATCTGGCAAATATCATGTAACCCTTTTACTAATTACAATAAAAAAAATAAAATTTAAAAAAAAATAAATAAATAAACATGGGAGAATCCCCCCCCAAAAAAAAAATCAGTGTTCATGACAAATGTTTCATAAGTCAACATGTGATAGTTAGGCTTTCAGTCTATTAAAGATACATTTACAGACTGGAGGTGTGGCACAAGGGACAGAGCACCTGTTATCAAGGGCACCAAACCCTGAACTCAAGCCCTAGTACTGCCCTCCCATACAAAATCCCATAAAAGCAAAGGTAAATAAAGTTGTATGTGTGGTCAGATCTATTTACTCTGTTCACATAGAATTCCCTTTTGGCATGACATGGCACAAATCAAGATATTTATATTTTGTGTCACCCCAACAAATTTCACTGAAGTCTAGCCACTTCAATTACATTCCATTTTTACTTAAACTGAAAGAGAGCAAAGAAAGAGCAAGGAAAGGGATGATATTGTCCAAGAAGAAATGTACTCTTTACCTGACTTATATAACTATAACCTTCTGTACATCATGTACAGAATAAAAATTAATTTTTTAAAAACCAAGTCTTTTGGAATTGTGAAAAAGTGTTTTTCTACTGTCTTTCTTTTAGTAAACAACTCAGTCCAACAACAACAACAAAAATGCCTTCTATTGAGATATAAACCTAAGTGAACAAAAAAGTTCCAAACAGCAATAAAGTTATTGGAAAACCAAATGTTGTAGCCAAACTGAAAAAAAAAGAGAGAGAGAGAGAGAGAGAGAGAGCACCTTCTGGGAGTTTGGCCTAGTGGTAGAGTGCTTGCCTAGCGTGCACAAAGACCCGGGTTCAATTCCTCGGTACCACATACATAGAAAAAAGCCAGAAGTGGTGCTGAGGCTCAAGTGGTAGAGCTCTAGCCTTGAGAAAGTCCAAGGACAGTGCTCAGGCCCTGAGCTCAAGCCCAGGACTGGCCAAAAATTAAAAAAAGAAGTGCACCTTGCCACGAGCCTGGATGGATCTCCCTGGTGCCTTAGCAAGGAACCTGGATAGATTAGTACTACCTTAGCAGGAAAGCTTTGGAAAGCACAGCTAAGGAAAAGTAGGCCAGGTCCTATTTCTCATTTTTAAAAAAAGCCACTATTTTGCCCTTTTTGTTTTGATTTTAATTAAATACTGGGTTTCAACAAGAAAATTCTTAACATAGACTTGCAACAACCCCCTAATGTAGAAATTAAGACAAATACTGAAAAAAGCACTAAATCAAAAATATTAGATATATTAAATATCCAGAAGAACCTCAGACCCATGCTCATATAATAAATAACTATGCGCATTTGTATTCATTACATAAAAAGTTCTCCATTTATATTATAGAAAAGTACCATCACTTCGTTACCTCAAAATATTTTGAAGCTTAAAAAAAAAAAAAAAGATCCTAAATTTCCTCTATTGGTTTTAGGTTAAGTCTGATAAAATGCTTCAAACATTACACCTAAAAGAGTTTCTGGGATTTGTCTTCCCCGGGTTGGCTTTGAACCAGGGTCCTCAGACCGCTCAGCCTCTTCAGTAGCTAGGATTACTTGAGGGAACCACCTGCACCCGGGTGAAAAATATAACTCTTATTTGCAGAATTCAGGCAATTTCGGTGACTTGGAATCCTCTAAGACCTTTGTGCTTTTTTTAAATTTAAAAACATCACATTTCATAGCTTACTGGATAATAAATATAAGTTTAAGTGATCCTAGCTGTCAAAATCATGGAATGCCAGAGTTACTACTTGATAACCCATCGTGATTTGTGCTGCTTTGGAAAAGGAAAAGCAGCAGAATGAAGATGATAAACTGAAGGCAACCTCACCTTTGAATGCCTTCCGCTTTGTATACGAGTTATAAAAGAACAACTTAAATATACTTAGAGATGAATGTTTTCTGGTTCAATATGAAAGCATCCCAAAATTCATACACTCTTATTAATATTATAATTATTCCAAAGTATTTTACTCATACATAATATAAGTCAACAGAGACCAGAGCATGTTCTTTGTAGCAAATTTTATTTTCAAATAACCATAAAAGGTATCCAGTTACTCATCAGGTTAATTTATAAGATCATGCAATATGTCAACAGAAATTCCGAAGGAAATAAACATTCCTGACAATGCAAATATGGGGAGGGGAGAGTACAGAGCAATGTATACTGGAAAGCTTCTACCAATGGCAAATACCTGAATCTTTACTCTCGTCAGCTTTTTGTCATTCAGCACGAGATAAAATGGAATGCAAAGAAGCAAAAATTAAAAATCCAAGAGAAGATACATGGTGAAGGAGGGCATAGTTATATTCATATTCACAGCGAAATTAGGGAGCCTTGTTTGATTATAAAGTATCTATTTTGCCACAGAGTAAGAAAGAAAAAAGAATGGTGGCAGTCGAGTTGCTGTTTACATCGCTGTTCAGAGCCCGGGGAGTTTCATGCATGGTTCTGAACATTGCGTTTTGATCCTTACTATGAAACTGGATAAAATAAAATGGAAAATTTTCCCAGGCGGCATTCAAAATATGTTTAACTTAGAATTTTATTTTCAAAATAAGGACACTCACAGTATTATTTTGAAACAAAATTTTATAAAATGGCAAAAGAGTTATGATTTTTTAAAGGCTGAAAACCAATGGCAAACCATACAGAAAACAACATCCTATTTTTTAAATATAGATTGGCAGAGGATTGGTCATCGGAGGGGCATTTTTTAAAATTATTTCTATCTTCTGAATTGGCGCCCTATTACTAAGAATAGAAAAGAAATCCACAGGTCAACCTGGAGTTCACTGATATTTACCGTCTCAAAGAACATACAATGGCATTGTATTCATTTTGACTAAATGTTTTCTTCTTTTCCACTGATGTCTAGAGACTAAACTGTCTCAAGCACACCAGTTTTAGACAAGTAAAGCTAATATTGTAACATGCTTTTTAAAAATGGAATAACAAAATTCTATACAAAACTAGGTGTTTGTGGCAACAGTGCCATCCCTAATATTCTCTTTAAGTGCTAGAATAACATGAGTCCAGATTTTTTCTTCAGAACATCCCATTTTTAACACCCTCTACCACAATGACCTCCACAGGTACACCACAGTAGAAAATGGCATAACACCATCATGTGCCTAGTTTTTGGTTTTCTTTTTTTTTTTTTTAAGAAAATGCTTTCACTCCAAAGAATGTACAATAGAGTCCACTGGGATTTGGCTAAGTAAAGCTATTTACTTTTCAGGTAATAAAAATCACCAATGTGATTTGAGAGTATTTACTTTGGTTATGAAGTCTTACTCTTATCTGAGTATCAAAAAAGTCTCTCAACCTTAGAATGGTTTCAGTCAACCGAAGCTTACAGACAGACATTCACTCTCCGTAAACCTATTTATTTGTGCCCACAAGTTAGCAAAAGTGAGACTAGACTTAGCATCTGGGAGGTAGAAACCAATATACCATGCACCCATCTACAAAGCTCACATTTCTTCTGTCCCATACCAAACAAATTTTCAGTCACCCAGTCATATGACTGTTGTTTCATTGGATAATGTGACAAACCTTCCAACTCTACATCATGTACATTCTTTTCTCTCTCCTCACTCATAATTACTACTCTTTGCCTACCTTAACACACGCTCGCACGCGCACACACACACACACACACACACACACAGTGCTTGCTTCAAATGTATATATTTTTTCAGATGTCTAATTTCTCTCTTCAGTCTCTTCCTATATTTCACATACCATACAAATATTTAAAGGTCTGTAAAACCAGGCAAGAGTCCAAAATATGTCTCCCTGAAATTGCCATTAGTGACATGACAGGAATAGAAAGTAAAGCTTATAGAATAATGATTTGAAAAGGTAGGCTGGAAATCTATTGGAAAACCTATTTACATTGCTAGTCATAGATACAGATTGACTGTGGCCTAAACTCTCCTGTGGCTGAAAACAAACATCTTATGCTCACTCAGAATGGTGTACTTGCCAGGGTGTATTGCTTCTATTTATTAGTAGCAAATGTTGTCTCTCCTTTCTAAATTTCTTTAGTTCTGTTTTAGTAATCAGAAAATTAAAGCATTGAAGAAAACATTCAAAAATCTGAGCATATACACAAGGGAAATATTTAATGTCTGTCATTCATAAACTTACATCATTTACATAGGGTTTGTATATAATAAAAAATTTCATCATCATAATGAAAAATTTTCTGGAAAGTATATGTTAATTTGTTTAACATATGCTTTGGATACACAGCTAAATATGAAGAGTTTTTTAAAGTTTTTCTTCAAGTATTCCCTTAAACAATTAACAAACAAAAAAGTCTTATTCCTAAATATTTGTTTTTCTTTTCGCTTCTTCCTTTGTAATATTGTCAGTAACTTGAACGACACAAAGATTGGACCTTTTCATAGTGCAGAATATATTTGTATAGTCAATAAATTTTCTCATTGCATAGTGAATATGTAAACTCATTGAGGGTCTATAAATTTTACCCTAAATAATCTAAAAAAAGCTGCTAAAGTTTTACACAGTAATTTATTCTGAGGTTTCCTTTTATGTAATTTGAGTTTACCTGTGATTTTTTTAAATATGTGTAAATTGAATACAACAAATGAAAATAAGTCATGAGGAACTGTAAAACCAAGAAAGTAACTGCACCCTAGACTAATCAAGATTAACCTCATTATGTCGTTGGAGGTTTGTTTTGTTCTTAAGCATAACAAGTTGTAAATATACTATGCTGTCTCTTTAAGACAGCGTTCAAAATTAACTTCAACCATGTGTGTTTAACATAAAGCTAACTATGTTTGCATCAAATCAAATGTTTATTAATGAAAGCTATTTTTTATACAAGAAACAGCAAAGATTAGCCATCATTACAGAGATGTACACTAGAAGTGACAGATGTAAAAGTTCATGCAGAGGCTTCTGTTTCCAAAGGAAATAGTAGACAATAATACTAAAATTACTGGGTTTTGAACTCTATCTTCTTAAATGAGTGATAGCTTCTCTTTGAATTTACAAGTGGAAAATGCCATTAACAGATAGGACTAATACACATTAGCAAGCATGTGGGATGAGTGCTTGTGAACTTTATTTTACAACTATTGTGCTTGACAAATGTGTGGGATTTTTTTTTAATAATAGTGTTCTCCAAATATGGGGTGGGTATATTACTGCCAGGTTGCTCTGGTTTTATACATGGTTTATCTAATCCTTTGTTTAAACCACATAATTTAAGCCTTCAATTGTCTCAGACATCATAAAGAACAGAAAGTTTGTTAACATTCAATAGATGACATTTAAGTCTCATTCTCTGTGTATGTGTGTTTCTCTCTCTCTTTTGGCTCAATAAATTTTTAAATGTATGATTATAATAACCTAATAGTGTCTTTGTCTTCACTGCAGTGGATTTCCGATCAAACTTTTCCCCTTCTTTTAATACTTTAGGGAATTTTCAAACGTCGGGATGTTTGGCTGTAATGCCCCAAGATTTGTTCTCCCTGAAAGAAATCATAGTGACAATTTATTAACTACAGAGCAACTTGGCTTGTAGGGGTCTTCAATTTCTATTTAGATTTACAAATATCCATTTGTGCTCAATAGACCTGACATTAAATCTTAATCATATTTAAGGCTTCTTTTCATGCAATTACTTTATCTGCTAGTTGATCTTTTTATTCTAAAAATTGAATGGATGTAAATCAGTGGGGCATTACTTCTATTAGAAGCAAACATATTTAAAGGTAATTTCGAGATGGAATTACACTTGCATATGCAATGGTGTGTGCATTTATGGGTCAGAGGTTTTGAAAATCTAACGTCTCTTTGTATGTTTGAATATTTTTCTAATTGCACTACCATTTTCATAGCTTAGACACATAGGTATTGAAAACACACTAGTACAGGTAAAACTTCAATAAAACTGATGGGAAATAAAACTCCTTAGATTCAAAATGGTTTATTCACACAAATTTAATAGGATATATCACAATTGTTTGGTCCATAAATATTTAGGGGCAATAGTTTCTATACAATGCAATTTTATCAATAAACAAAGAAACATGGACAATTTTTGCTAGACCACTTACTGTACTATAAACACGAAGCTCAATATATAAGATTATTGAATTTATCAACTATATTTGAAAGAGTGCACAACTGCTTTCTATGACATGTTTGTCCCCTCTAACAGGATACACCATAAAAAGGGTTTCAGAAATAAGAGGTAAAACAGTACAAAACTAGAGAGGTGTCAAAAGGGCTTAAAACAGTTAATTTAACAAACAACACATAGATCCTGATTTTTCACAAACTTACTCCCAAGTTAGATTATAAGGCACATATGAGAACTGAGTTATAGTCTACTTAATAAAGTAGATCTCGAGTACCATAGATTGTTCTGTCAAAGAACAAAATTTCCAAGTATCAATAATTTACCTGTAAAGTGTGTTCATAAGATCTCAGCCTTACCAAGTTGTTTGGTCTGGTTAGTGGGTAAATGCCCAAAATGTAATAGAAATATGAAAAGTCAAGATTTAAGCTCCATATAAGATGATAACCACACTTGCTAAATATATAATGGCAATCACACCTTTCTTCTGTTACAGTGTTAACTTATCTTCCATCCTCTTTATTTTTTTTTAAAAAATAAGCTACTTTCTGTGCTAATTTTCTAAAGACCCTGAGCAAAAGTTACAATAATGCACTTTAAAGTGGGCAGTGAACTGTCAGTATGTAACCACACATTTATACAACCAGAAGGACACCTTTAAAATCTAATAAATAGCCACTTAGACCACCAGAGCAGATTTAAGGGGTCCAACATAAAGTGGAGAATTTGTGCAAAGTTATTCTTAACAATCCACTAAAGCAAGACATATATCTTGACTTCTTTTTTTATTTTAAATTATCTTAGGAAATCCACAATCTAATTGTTATTTAACTACAACAGAAGCATAGAGTTGAACATTCACCACTGCCCAGACCATTAAGATTTTACCTTAAATTAAAAGGGAAAAAAATGCTACTGTAAACTAGGAAATATATTCAGATCAGCATCCACGAGGCTCTGAGTTTAATCTACTTGAAGATTCATACCTTCAAAATCTCAATGTCAGAGATGCTTTTGTGTTTTTTGGTACATAAATCAACCTGTGCCAAAATAAAATGAAGTAAAGCAAAACCAAGATATTCTTTTTGTTGATATTACCTTACTGGGTCTATTTGGGAGGGGGACACATTATTCATATAAATAGAATGCCAGTTACAATATTATGGAACAGCTGAAGCCAACCAAAGCCAATTAATAGCTCTGCTAATTAAATATTTTTACCAATTTTGACATCTTAAAAAATTATATTTTGCTTATTTCCATTTTCCCGGGGTCGGGGTGGGGGGGAAGGTAAAGTAGAAAGAATGGTCTCAGAACTGGGTTTTGGGGTTGTTTTAGTTTTTGTTTAGCATAAAAAGGTCAAAAAAGTAAAATTTCAAATTCTAGGTGACATTTTGATAACCATGCAGGGAGTTTAAACGTTTTTTTTTTTAAAGCTGAAAACCAAATAGCAAAGTCCAAAGTTTAATGAACTGTCCATTCCTAGGAAAAGATTACCTACCCAACTATTCATAACTATTAAAAGTTGCTATTAGTAGTACTTTAATTTAATCACATTCCTCATTGAATCAACAGTTCAGGTGAAAAATAGCATTGTATTCTTTTTCAGTTTAAATTCTCTTAAGTGTGCAATTTTCAAAATTTAATCATCACTTATAATTTTAAGGTCAAAAAAGAATGACGAATTAATTTTCCAGTTCATTATTCACCTAATCATTTAAGCAGAAATATTATTAATCACCCATTATAATAACCACTCTTTTTTTTTCTTGCCTTTGAGACTCTGGAAATAAGTAACATACAATTTTAAGAGGCACTTATATTAGAATGATTAAAAACTTCCCTTACGGATTGAAAGATCTAATTTTTTTGTTGTTTAAAAAAAAAAAAGGAAAAGAAAGAAAACAAGTCAAGTAGACAATCTATGTTCCTCTAAAGGAGACCACACTGTAAACTCATTACCACGTGGCTGTAGATGCTACACACTGAGCTGTCATTTATATTCCCCCCAATGTCTTATGGATGAGAAGGGGGGATAAGTCTTGTAATAAAATAATAATAATAATTAGAATAATTAGAATAATAATAGTAAGGAGAGGAAAGCAAAGCCATGTTAGAAGAGGTTGGTTAAGGTAGTTTGTGGGGGGCTCCCCGGCTGGTGGCTGTCCAGGGAAGAGGTCACGGCTGTCACTACAGTTAGGGTGGGGTTAGTCAGGTCTGTTAAAGTGGTCGCTGTGCCCGGTGGAGTGAGACCGCCGCTGTCCGCCGAGGGCGGGGCCGGAAGAGAGGAGCCATCGGCTTTATCGACACCCCCATTCTCCTGCCGCAAAAGGTTCCTTCTGAATTTGGCTCGTGCGTTTTGGAACCAAACCTGCAAACCAATCCCAGTGGATTTCTTTACCAATTTTTCTTTTTCTTTTCTTTTTTTTTTAAAGAATTTTCTGTCTTCCTTTTTTTTTTCTTTCCTACTGTTTTTCAAATGATATATTCCTCCTCTTTCTAAACATATCTTTTTCCCCTTGGGAAAAGAAAGGTTTTCTCTCTCATTTAAAACAAAGAAATGGAAGTAATACTACAGATTTTTTTTCTTGATCAATTATATACATATTCTAATGCCCAGCATTAACAAGTTCAGGTGAAAAACTTAGGAGACTGGAAGGAGACACACAGAGACGGGGGTAGGGCGAGCTAACCTTACTTATTCCTCCATGCTGCTTTTTATGATTCGGGCAAAGCAGGACCCACTACAAGTATCTCAAATGCAGAACCACTTCGGTGAAGTGGGCATCACAGAGATTGTGCTGTACCCGAGTCTAACAATAAATACTCTTCACACAGCGGAAGAAAGAAAGAAAAACTTCTGGGGGCCCAAACAGGGTGAACCCAACATCATACAAAAGTGTGTGTGTGTGTGTGTGTGTGTGTGTGTGTGTGTGTGTGTGTGTGTGTGTGTGTGTGTGATTACTGGGACTTGAACTCGGGCCCTGCAGCATATTATCCTGTAGCTGTCTGACTCAAGGCCAGAGTTCTAACACTTGAGCCACAACTCCACTTTCAGCATTTTGTTAGCTACTGGAGTTAAGAATCTCATGGACTGTCTGAGCTGGCTTCAAATCAGAATCACCCAATCTTGGCCACCTGAGTAGCTGGGATTTCAGGCATGAGCCACCAGTACCCAGCTACAGTAAAATTGTTTGTGCTTTCTATTATCACTAAGGAGCTCACCCATTATAATTGTATAGTCACAGTCTTACCATGGTGACTTTACCTGGACAGCAGAATTAGCACCTGGTTTTTAACTATGGTTTGTTTAAGTGAGGAAAATATGTGCTCCCATTGGTCACTGAGCCACTAATGATAATTGATTTTCAGGAGTTGAGGAATAGAAAACAAAAAGATCCACCTTGAATTTGCTTGGTCATGTCACCTGAACGAGTGGCATTCATGGGGACAGGACCAGTAGCTCCCTCACCAAGAGGTGCCCAGAATCCAGTGGGAATGGCAATCTCTAGAACCATGGCTATGCCAATAATATCACTGGCATTTGCACAGCAGTAGACCGCTCCCCCCACCCCATGCTGGCTGGGGAGAGAGACCCTTATCCCCATCTATAGGGAGAAGGTGGCTGCATCTTAAAATTCATAGAAAATAAAATGTAAAAACCAGGCTCTCTTTTTTTGGGGGGTGGGGGGGTACCTGCCCTCTCTGGAGCCCCTACAAGATCTCAGTGCATCCTGTAAGGAGACAACTAGGACAAACTAATCCGAAGCAGAACCACTAACCAGGGAGGAGGTCTGCGCAATGGCACCAGGCAGGGAAGTTCACACACAGCCAATGACGGAAGCATCTTACCTGCAAAACTCTTTTGGTCAAGCCTGTTTTCTGAGCAAGCTGCTTGAGGTCCTTGGCGTCTGGGTTGTGGTTGATGGCAAAGTAGGATTTCATGGTCCGCAGCTGGTGGTGCTTGAAGGAGGTGCGCATGCGCTTGGTCTTCTGCGAGGGGGGGTAAGGCTGCTGGTCCCGGTCCAGGTGGTCCGCCTCGTTCTCATTACAACCTGTTGCAGTAAAAGGGCACAATCAGAGGTCAGAGGCCTGGCTCAGGTGGTCAAGCGCCTGCCTAGGAGCATAAAGAGTCAGATACCAAGTTCGAGTCCTGGTCTCCCACCAAAAAAAAAAAAAAAAAAAAAAAGCCAAGAATACACAAAGACCTGCGTAGTGAAAACTCCTACAGGCTGGCTGTGGAAAGCTGCTCATGATAATGAAGACACAGAGAAAGAGCAGTCAATCCGATGAGGAACTATCATCTAGACAGGTAAATTGCCAGTCAACCAAACCAGTCTGCAAAGGTGGACATCACCCCTTTCCATACCACTGAAATATGCCAGATGCATCTTCTCCTGGGTTTAGTAACAGGGAAGCTAAACCAGTGGCTATGAAAGAGAGAGAGAGCCCCCAAGAGTGGAAGTGAGAGGCGAGCCTTCCTGTCTATCAGGACAGGACTCCGTCTTCCTGTGTGTGTTTATCACGAGGCATACACCCTGCGGGCCCACCAGCGAAGAAAGGGCCTAAATCACTACTGACTTTTAACATTTCCTCATCTTCCTAGAACTTTCTCCATCAGGAAAAAGAAAATATCTTGGAAAGGTAGAAGCATTCGAAAAATAAATATTTCTTTAAATATGCAAGTCCTATGCAATCATAAGAATATTATTTCTGAGTCTTTCCTCCTATGATTCATCAGCATTGGCTATGTGAGGAAGAGAGTGTTTTTCCTCTGGAGTTATTCGAAGCAATATTTTGGGGAGAGGATGAACCCAGCCCACCCCCCCTCTTAATAGGCTCCACACCTGAAGCCCTCCCCTCAGCTTAGAGGGTGAGAGTCCTTACTTCCAAGCTCACATCTTAGTCCCTGCTGCTCTGGATTTGAGGGGATAGGAAGCCAGCTGTGTCACGGACTGCTGTTACAGAGAGAATGCAGCAGCCTCTCTCCTCCTCTGAAGGCTTCCTTGGCACCAAGGGCAAAATAAGTCAGCTTTGAGCCCAGCTACAAAGTCTTCCTTTCCAGGATGGAAAGCTGCACATTGAAAAGGTGATTTCTCAGCACCTCGTATCTCTTCACAGGAAACACAACTACCAAGTGAAAACACTCAGCTAAATATTTATAGAGCTGCCAGCTTGACCAACTCAAGGCCCTATCCATTTCGAAACCCTTTCACTGTGTATCTGACACACATTATATATGATCATACTGTGATTTCCTATATTTCTTAAAATCAGCTGGATCATATCACTCAGCAAGGAAAACATGACTCTGAAGAGAAGTGGAGCATCTTTGAATATCACTTCCATCCTCTTTTTAAAAAAATGTTTTGTGCCTGCTGTCCTCTGATTAGAATCATTTTTGTGGACTATTCAGCAATTAAGTATATAGATATATAGAGACATAGAGGCCTATTATATATTCAGTAGATACATTGTATATATGTTCAGCAAATATTATATAAGTTTTGCAGTCATCAACCAAAAGATCAACTTCACATGAAACTCATTTAATTAGAAAATCTCCTTAATAAAACTAAGCATGAACTCATGTCTAAAACATACATACACACACACATATATATGTATTCACACTCAGATATAGGAAGATGACACATATTTGGCAAAAGAGCAGGTGATAAGTTCTTTGATGCAAAAGGGTTCATAAAAGGATATATCTCCTTTTCCTTTGGCTCTCATGAGTCAAGCAGAAAAACAGAACTCAACAAATATTCAATCAAGATTGTATGTGTATGTATGTACATGCATGCATGTTTGCATGTACCCAGGGCCTGTGTACATGTCCCTGAGCTCTGTGACTCAAGGCCTATACTCAGTCACTTGAACCACAGCTCCACTTCCAGCTTTTTGCCGGTTAATTAGAGATAAGAATCTCACAGAACTTACTGTCTGGACTGTTTTCAAGTCTGTCTCAACAAATCTTGATCTCCTGAGTAACTAGAATTAAAGTCATGAGCCATTTGCACCATGTTTTTCAATCAAGATTTTAAAGTCTATTCACCAACACAATTTCAAGTAATTATTCGTGCAAAAATCAAATCACTTGTCATTGAAAATAAGCCAGTTACCTGCATTCAAGCACTAGACCTCAGTGTCTGTAAACCCACCAGAACAGTAATGGATTTCCAGAGCTAACCGGGAGAATACACTTTACATTTTATCCTATTTCCACTCAATGGAACTAGGTCAAGTTCAAACAGTCTGCAGAATTGCACTTCTATAGTCTGAAATGGGCAAGACCTCATCTCCTGGCTGGCTATGAAACTCTACTTACATCCAATAAACGGAGCCATATTTCACAACCAGATTACCCATGTGCCCACAAAGAAAGGGTTCAAGAACCATGTGCCCGGCACTGGGGTCTTCTTCAAGTGAGATCTCGTTTCTATCATATGTGAGAAATTTTTCCCACACAGCACATCAGATTGAATGCCACACTTGGGAGAGAAGCCTTAGCTTGATGTTTAAATTCTGCCTTTGTTCATTCCTCCTCCTCCGCCCTTCCCATGGTAGAATTGCTCGGAAAGAAATATGGCTCCCAACTTTGCCGTATAATCATTAGTCTTTACAATGAATCCCATCTTTAAAAAATCCACAGTAAGATTTGATGTAATTGATTTCCTGAATCTGTTCCCTTGCCCACGATTGCCGTTTTTAAAACTCAGCAGAACGTTTTAGTATATTAAACACAATTGCCAGGGTTTGTCTTCACATGAGATTACACAGTTTGGTGTGGGATAAGATAGAATGCCTTTATTAAATAAATGTTGCTATATATGGTTTCCACGAGGCTATGTTAGCACTAGTATCATGCAACTTAATGGAGAACCTATTTCTTCCTCAGAGTAAGCCAGTTCATTATTCCATGCTGCCTGAATTAATGCAATGCGTCATATACACTTGCAAAGTACAGGTCTTTCCCACCCCACTCCCACCATCTATTTCTAAGTTCTATCTTCCCATGAAAAAAATTGCTCTACATATTCACCTATAAGTATACATCTGCCATCATTAAAGTTTATGAGAAGATCTGTATAATTTGTTTTCAGTCACTAAGAGACTGTCACTTACTTTAAAGGTTTATAAACCTTCTGAGTATTAACTGTCACCTCAGAGACCACTAGGGGGCAGTGCCAGGCCAATTTATTTTAACAACCAAAGGTCTCAGAAGTTTTGGGGGAGGGAAAAAAAAAAGAATCTAAGGAAAGGAGATATTAAGAAATGGAAAATAATAATAATTAATGAATAATGTCTCTTTAGTTAATAATAAATTATTCAGGTAGGACTGGTGTATCCTAAGCTAAATCTTCTCAGCTCTGGAAGGCTTTATTTTAATCTAGTATTTCAGATTTCCCATGTCTCTAAAATATCTGGAAGATTAATTTACACAGAGGTACAAACTAAATCAGAAAATGTATCACTACATTTGTCTTGTATTAAGCCATAACAGTCCCTGGCCACGTATACATCTTCTCTAGCTGTCTTTGAATCATAAATATGCTTTTGCATGTACATTCTTAAAAATACCACTGGGTAAATTATATTTTGGTTCCTATTAATGTTACTCTCCATATATATATATATATATATATGTATTTTCCTCCTATCTGAGAGAAAAGCCTGGAAAGAAGGGGTGTTAGGGGAGAGGGGCAAGGGAGAAGGTTTGAAAGAAGTTAGCCACTTCTCTTTCTTTTAAGATCAAGACTTGTTCTTCACGACTAACTTACAAACTTAAAGTCCAAGTATCTCCAGAGGAGATTTTCATCCTTTCTAGGAAATAAATATGTGCTCTAATTCTCTTCAGAGAAGAGAAACTGCACTTACTATTCTTAGAGCTCCCGGGAACTTTCTAACATAAAGATCTAGGGCAAAATCAAATTTAGCTAATTAGATTAAACAAACATGCGGAAAGCCTGGCTTGCTAGTAGTTTACCTAGAAATCTCCACACTTCTTCTTGACTTATCTGGCAAATTGAGTCTGTTTTCCAGAGGGCATCTCCTCCATTCCCAGCCCAGTTATACCTCCTCCCTCTCTCTCATTAAGATCCTGGTGAGTGGGTCCACATTCTAACATACCTTCTATCACTAAAGAACAATTGGTGTCCTGCCTTTTCTGCTGCAGGGACCACATGTTAAGGAATACAACTGAGGCACTAGGCAAAGTACCCCATAACAAATGCTACTACCCCGTGCAGGGGAAAAGGGAAGCGAGAGCCACGGTGGCTGTCCTGAATTGGCAAAAATCTGGGCTTCCAGCTATCCTCACACCTACACCAGAGCCTGGATGCAGTGGGTTGCCTATTGTCTTGATCCACTTGCCCTAGCTTGAACCCACTAGAACTCCTCTCCTGCTGTGGCCCAACCAGAAGGGCTTTGTGGTCTTTAGTGAGAAAGGCAATCCCGGGAAAGGATGCTGCAGAGGCCAGGGAGACAGCCAGCACCCTGCTTACATTCTGTCTGGGGGCCTTCAGGCAAGTCAGTTAACTGAATCCCTGTCCCAACCTCACCATCCCAGGCAGGCATGAGAAGTGGAAGAGAGAAATAGGCATGCTGTGTGCAATGGGCACCTACACTTTGCAGGCTAGTTGTGTGTTCATGATCATGCAAATGTAGTTGTCCCAAGAACGATGAGGTCCTACTTGCTGAGGATCCCCCCAGGACAGGTCTGGGCCCAAAAAGAACAAGAAGCTGCAAGGCTCTTACACTGGGAAAAAGTTAGCTGGGACCTTCTTTCTTTTCCCAGCGGCTGGAGCTCCCCAGAACTTCCATCCACCCCATTATGTAATGTCCTACTTACATAATGTAAGGTTATGGTCTGCAGAGCCGCTGGGCCTCTTGGTGGTTGGGGGGGTGGGGTGAGCAATGGACACAGGCTCCAGACAAGGATAAAAGAGGCGAGTGTCTCCCAAAGCAAGGAAGACAGTGTTGCTTAGCCTCTTGCCATGTTTTTGTTTGAGAGACACCCCTAAGCCCCACCAGTGGGTCTGCCTGAAGGGGGTCCTTTCAAGGGATGGTAGATCCCTTGATCCGGTAAGGAAAGGAGGGAGATTTCCATCCCCAAGGCTGTGGGGAATTCTGCTTTACAACCCTCTTGTCAATTGTGTTGCTGAGGAGCTTGGCTGAGCTGGAGTCCGCCTCTGCTGCTCTAGACAGATGGGTTGGGCTCTGAAGTTTTGTGGGTTGGGATTTTTGTTGTTGTTGTTTTGTTTTGTTTTGTTTTGAGGCCTCTTCTAGGATCTGTAATTTGGTTTCCACAAAAGGAATTGTCCCTAGGGCTGTTTTGCTGTAATTGGGAGTCAGAAACCAAGGAGCTCATTAACTAATAGGCGACACCGATCTGGCTCTGTTGGGTGGAGAAGACACCCTGGTTTATATGGATGGGGGGGGGCTTTTTGTTTTCACCACGCAAGCAGCAAGTACTGCCCCCTCCCTCTTGCCTTCTTCCCTCTTTCCCTCCCCTGCCCCCTCCCCTTTCCTCTCCCTGCAGCCTCGGAGGGGGAGCAGACAGTGGAGAGCTAAGCCCCCTCTTTCGCCTGGCTCTGAGACCCCCGGGGGCTGGGGAGCTGGGCCGCTGGGGGCGGGAGAGGGGCCGGGTCCCACCTGAGGTGTAGTTGACGATGTCCACCCCCAGCGCCGGGCTCTTCCTCTTCCGAGGCCGCCCCTTCTGCACGGTGCCCGTGCCGTTGAAGTAGGGCAGGGCCAGGCCGCCGCTCTTGGCCGCCAGCTCCGTGTAGCTCAGCTGCGGCGGGTAATCGCCCTGCAAGAGGGTCTCGAAGTGGGCGCGGCAGTACACCAGGCTGTCCTTCATGCCGAAATGGTCGCCCGTGGTCAGCGTCTTGTTGCAGGTGGTGCAGGTGAAGCAGCTTAAGTGGTAGACCGAGTCTCGGGCGCGCATGACCATCTCCGAGGCAGAAATGCCAAGGTGGCAGCGGGCACATCTCTGCACAGAGAACCTTCTGGAAGCAAACGGGAGAGTCAGGGCGCTGCTTGACGCCAGGAAGGACCATCCAGTACCCCCAGCACCCGAGACTGCCTGGCAGTCACCAAAGGCTGCGCAGGCCCGCAGGGCAGCAGGCACCTGGCCCCACTTCGGACACCCGCTTTATTCGCTCATGGCTGTGCCAGGACAACCATCCCTCCTCCGTTAAAGCTGGACGAACGGAGAGCCAACCCTGTATCTTCTTTCGCTGCAAAGCGAGGCTTTTCACACAAACAAGCCAGGCCCTTAGGTGGCTCACGCCTGTCATCCTGGCTACTCAGGAGCCTGAGCTCTGTGTACTGAGGTTCGAAGTCAGCCCGGGCAGGAAAGTCCTTGAAGCTCTTATCTCCAGTTAACTAGTCACCAAAGAGCCAGAAATGGAGATGTGGCTCCGCTGGTAGAGTGCCAGCCTTGAGTGAATAAAGCTAAGGGGCAACACCCAGGCCCTGAGTTCAAGCTACAGTAACAGAAAAAGAAAAGCACAAATGCAGAATGCTATGGAAAGAAGGAACAAGAATTCACCATGCCCAGTGAATTGCTTTCTCTCTGAGTGACAAAACACTCCGTGAACAGCGGAGAGATGATTGCTGCGGGCACAAGTTTGAAAACACCCCAGAAATGTAACTTTTATGAAGGAAATGTTGTTTTGAAATTACTTCCCTTGTTCGTTCTAAGAACACAGCTAAGTCACTCGTGCATTCTCTTATCATCCCCAGTGCGGAGATTCATAAGGATCAGCCGGCGCGCTTTGCGCTCGTCTGGCTGTCTAGCTCGGGTCTCACTGGCTGAAGAGGAAGCTCGGAAACTTCGTTGTGGGGGGCACTGGCTTCCATTCCTTTTCCATGCTCATTTAGGAGGCCAACTACCACGCGCCCAGTTCGGCTCCAAAATGGGGAAACTGCCTAGTTTGCAGCAAGCGGAAAATAATAGTAATAACAATAACAATAAACCGTTCCCGTCTAGATCAGAGGAAAGCGATCCACGAGTTTTCTGAACCGGGGGAGCGAATGGTATTAATGGCATTCACTGATCCCTGCTCTAGGCCCTGGGAGTCCCGCTGCCCACCCCCACCGCAGATTCCAGGGACTGCAGGTCTAGAGCGCGCGCAGAGAGCGGGGACACACCATGTACATTCGATGTAGGAAGACAGAAGGGGGAGCGCGGACGTGGGCACGCGTGCCCGGCTCAGTACCTGTAGTAATCCTCCTTGCAGTAAATGCTGCCGTCCTTGGCGAAGCAGGTGAGCTCGGACTCCAGCGCCAGCTTACATTCACAGCACTTCAGGCACCTCAGGTGCCACTGTTTATCCACTGCCAGCAGGTAGTAGCGGTCGGAGATCTTGCCCCCGCAGCCGGCGCACAGGGCGGGCTTCTCGGGGCTGAGCGGGGGCATGCCCTGCCAAGCAAGCACAGGGCGGCGAGGCTGAGCGCGCCCGCCCGCCACGCGCGAGTCCCGTCCCCGCGGCTCGCGCCTGGGGCCACACTGCCCAGACAATCCCGGGGACAACGATTTGCAGTTTCTACTCTGATCCCCCTACCCCCGCTCCCCAGGCCCCAGCGCCATTCTTTCTGCCTGTCCAGTCCGGATCCTGCGGACCCGGTGGACTTGAACTCACCGCAGCCACCACCCCCACACCCCGATCTCGCCTGGAAAATTTTGGTTACAGATGAGTTCCTGAATGAGAAGAGTGAGGTAAACGTGGTGGTGGTGGTGGTGTGGGAGGGGGGCGGGTTCTTTTCGAAAGATCCAAAATAAAATCACATGCACAAAAGAAAACAAGAGGAACTGTTCGTGGGAAGCAGACAGAAATGTGGACTTGTGGCCTCTCTGGACGCACACCACATCCCGTGGCATTTCTCCACGCGCGTGCAGACGGCGTTGGGGCCGTTAGGGAACCGGAGCTCGCCCTGGGGCCCGCCGGGCTGGAGAGGGGTAAGTGTGGCAGGCTCCTACGGGTCCGGGCTGCTGGCCCCGCTTCGGGTTGGGGCGGAAAGGGCCCCGTGAAGTCTAGGATCAAGGTCCGGGTCCCTTTTCCGTGGCGCCCACACAAACGCACAGATCTTTGTCCTGAACATCTGTCTGATGCTCAAATGAGCGGTTCCCACCTGGGTCCGAGGATGGCAAATGTCACCTAGCGCTGGGCTGCTCGTGGCCGCCTTTTTAAGTGGTGGCCCACGAAAAGGGAGGAATGAGTGGCGGGGCCTTTTCCTCCGGGCGAGCCGGGTTTGGGCTGGGGTGGGCAGGCGCTTTCCCCCTCTCCTTCGACTAGAGCTCCTCATCGAGCTCGTGGTTCAAATGTCCAAAGGCATCCGTTCACCCACGGGGCCATCTCAGTACCCTGCACTCGGGCCGTGTCCGCTGCCGCGGTCCCCCGGGGCGGTGGGGACTGAACCGCACTTCCCGGCGCGACGCGGAGGCCATCTATCTACAGTGCTGCGGGGAAGGATTTCGGAGCCTTATGGAGTTTTCTTCCCGCGGCTGATCGCTCGGGACGCGCTTCCAGCACTAGCGTGTTTGTGTCTTTAAGAGGACACGGCTTTTAGGACGGTGCACGGCGGCCGCGGTGCCAGCTAGGGATTTCGTTTTAAACTTACAAAGTTCTCGCCTTGCAGCCGGCTCCCTGGCATTTTGACATTTTAATTCCCCCCTCCGCACGCGCACACACACGCGCGCACACACACGCACACACACACGAGCGCACACACACGCCTCCCCGGCGGGAAGTCGAGGCAGTTCTAGGTCAGAAACTAAACGTGCCCGGGGACTGCGGATCCCCGCGTAGCGGGGCGCCAAGGACGGGGCGCGGGGGTCCGACGGCTGCTCCGGGCCCAGAGACTGCAGTCACCCACGCGCCCGCGCGCCCAGCCGAGCCGGCCCGGCCTGGTCGGGCTGCAGATCTCGCCCGAGGCTGAAGTTTGGGGCGGAGGAGGGCCTAGCGCTCCCCCACACCCCCGCCACCCCGAAACCGCTGCCGCCGCGGACTGAGCCGGGGTTCCCGGCGCTCAGACAGCTCAGCCCCACGGGAAGCCCCGCGTCACCCCAGCGCGGGCGAGGACAGCCCGGTCCGTGCACGCCTGCGTCGGTCAGGGCCCCCGAGCCGTCAGCCCCCGTGTCCGCCGGCCCAGGCGGGAAGCCCCGGCTCCCGGCTCCCGGCGCCACCCGCCCTTCCTTACCGCGTCCCGGCCGTTGAGCTGGGCGCCTTTGGCCAGCCGGGCCTCGGTCTTGGATCTGCGCTCCATCTCCTCCATGATTCCTTGGATGTGGCCTCCGGAGATCCCGTGGAAAAGCATGGCTGGGGGGCGGAAAGGACACGAGTTGTCTTCAGCTCGGCACCCCACTATTTCCATAAACACTCGCCGGGGAGGAGAAGCTCAGCTCATCCGAAGGAGGGGACCGGGGAGAGTGGCCGAGGGCCGCGCGGGGAAGCGCAGAGGTGCTGGGGGACCGGAGATGGGAGACAGCCCGGGGAAGCAGGGAGAGACGGCGGAGAGGGAGGAGAAAACGAAGAAAAAACGGGGGGACGGGGGAAGAGAGAGGAAGAACTAGAAAGCCGGCCCCTCGCTTCCCCTAAGGAGGGACTGCGGGCAGGCGCGGGCCGAGGCGCGGGCGGCGAGGAGCGGAGCCTCGCGGCGTGGGGCCGCGTGGGGAGCGCGCGTTCCTAACGGGACCCGACGGCGGCGGCGGCGGCGGCGGCGGCGGGGAAGGGGGGGGGGCGATGAAAACAAGATCTGCGGAAGGAAGAAAAGAGCTGGGGACACAAAGCCAAGGGAGACGCAGCGCCGTTTCCCGCGGCGGTCCGGGCAGCCGGCGCGTCCCGAGCCTGCGGCGGGCTGGGACTGCTCCGGCCCAGCCGCCTGCAATTTGTTCAGAGACTAAAGCCAGCCCATTTTTGATAATTTAGTAGGAGGAGTCCTCTCCCCGGAGCGGCCTCGGGTTCCTATTCAGACAACAAAGACCTGTCATACTCCTCTCAACCCCCTGGCGACGGGCAAGCAGGGACAAACATTACAAAGGGGTGGGGGGGGATGGAGGGGAGGCAGGGGGAGGGGGCGCCTCCCTCCCCACCGCACACCGTGCGCGCCTGCACACACTCACATACATACACACACACACACACACACACACACACACGTCTCCGGAGAGTTCTCAGCAGGGTTGGGGGGGTAAGGGGGAGGGAAAACCTTATAGATCCGCACCCCGACGCAGGAGGCAAACAATCTGCCATTTGACCCAAGTGGATGGTCAGACCCGGACTCAACACCCCCGGAGAACGTGCTCAGCCCCAAACTTTGGGTTTTCTTCCGGTTCCCCTGTCACCCCCCCCCACACACACACCCAGCCTAAGGACAGACACCCGAAAGCACTGCCCCGAAGTGGAGATCTGCCTGCGGGCCCTGTCCACGCTCTCTTCCCCCTCTAAACCCAGCCTGCTGACCCGGCGTCCTCGCTCCCCGCCGCCACGCCGCTACCTGGCCCGGAGCCGCGTCCTCTGCACAGCACATTAGGGGCTTGGATTATTTCTAGGCATAATTTGGGGAGTGGAGGGGTGGAAAATTGAAGTATGAAGGACCTGGCGTGGCCCGAGAGGTGGGGGCTCCGAGACCACCACCCCCGACCCAGCTGTAGTCTGGGGGTGCTGCGGGGCAGAGCCGGGGTCCCGGTGGAAACTTATCCACGCGGGCCGGGGTTCGGGACTCGGACGAGCTTGGCGCCAGCCCTTGCAGGGCGAGGCCTGGGCCCCGTGGCGGGCGAGCCGGGGGACTCGTCAGTCCGGGCACCCCGCACACTTTGGGGGCTGTGAGAGGGGGCCCCAGCGGCAGGGGCGGCAGGCCGTCCTCAAGAGAGGTGGGCTCGTTCCCTGGCGCTCGGTCCGCGCGCGGCGGCCCCTCCCCGGCCCCGTTAAAAATGTCCACAAGGCTCCGGTGTGGACTCATTCTCGCAGAGCCGCGGGGGCCCGAAGCCGGGCGTGACCGCCAGAACCCGCCAGGCTTTAACCCCACCGGACGAGGCCGGGCCACAGGACGAAGCCGGGCTGGCTCCAGGGCCAGTCAAGGTCCTCTCGTCCCCCTGCCCATCTGCCCGGAGCTCCTGGGCCGGGGTTTCCACGCGTCCTGGAGGATTTAGAGGAGCCAGTGGGAAGCAGACCCGCTTCCCTCCGCCCGGGGGAGCCCGATGTGAAATTGTGGCCAACTCTAGAAAGACCAGGGGAGTGAAGGACCTAGGACAGAAAGGAAGACCGGAGGACAGAAAAAGAGTCTGGGGATAAGGAGGGGAACGCGCAGAAACGAAACTTCCTGTCTCAGTGAATAGCCCACTGAGGCCTCTCGACCTGTCTCTTCCATGAAAGCCAAGCAGACCACTGCACAGACCCCCTCCTTTTTGTCAGATCAAATATGCTATTTGCCGATACTATTAAGGTTCTTTGGGGGCCAGCATATACCCTTCATTAAGAAAAAAAAATCTTGCAAAAGAAAGAAAAGGAAAGAAAAGGGCCGTTCAAGTGCATGAAGCTGGATACAAGCCCCACCCCTCACTTGGGCTAAGGTACCTGGCGGCAAGGCAGCTATTTACTGTAAGTAATGTAATTAGCCCTCTTGGATAGAAATCAATGAGCTTTTCAAAGCCACGTGCACACTTGTATAGCCCCTAGGAAGAGTTGAGGCCCGGGCCCTTTCGGAGACAGCAGGATCTCTCACAAAGAGCCGGGCGAACTGCCTTCACACAAACTCAACACAGCTAAACTGACTGAGACTGAGGAGGGGAGGTGGGGAGCAGAGTGCGCGGCAAGGAGGATAAGCTGCATGAAAGACGGCGTCGTTAATGGAAAGATAACACCAAGCACAAACTCAAGAACCTCAGCTCACTCTTTGCAGTTTCTCTGCTGAATCTCCACCCCCCCCCCCGCCCTCATAAAGGTGTTTGGGGTTGGATTGGGTTCTGCCCAGTCAAAATAATAAAGAGGAATTCAAATACACCACTCCTTGCTTACAAGAGATGGAACTTGGGAGGTTGTTTGAAGGAGAGCTTAACCATACTTGGGGAAAAGCCAGAACTTTGTACAGAGTCATCAGGGAAGTCCTATAAAGCCTTCCAACCATTCATTCATTCATTTCCCCCCACACACATCTTTTAAACTTATAATCTATCAGGTACAGGCAGGACAGAGTTTTAAAACTGAAGGCAGGTCTGAGTGCTCTTCTAAAATTGAGGTTAATCCTGGGCCCCAATGGATTTGTTATTTCCTACAAAGAAGAGAATTGGAAGGAAGCTTATTGCTCAGCAATGGCTGAAAGTCTACAGAACGCTGCACTGGGTGTGGAGAGGGAGAGCTGGGGTTTGAGAGGTCCTAGTTAGCTCTACAGAAATGCCTGCAACTAGACTCAGCCCTGCATTCCCTCACAGTGCCCCAAGAACTGTGTGTGTGTGTGTGTGTGTATGACCTAAGTATCATTAAGCATTAGAAGTGTGACCTATGACCTGGAGTGCCCTAACCTCTTTGCTGAGGAGCTTCCAGTGACTGCTTAAAGTCCCTTCCCCTGCCTCGTGCCTTTTGAAAGATGCTAACACTTCTACGACTGTATCTCGGAAGCTCTGCCTCGGGCCAGCGCTCCACAGTAAGAGCTAGAGCAGGAAATGTCCCTTCTTCCCCCAGCTCTGTGAGAAATGCCCAGGGTGTCTGCTATAAAAGTTAGCATTGGATTTGTTAGGAACTGGGAACAAGTTGTCACTCAGTGGGGCAGGCTCAGGGGTGAGTGAGCACAGGCAGAAGGTTGGAAGACTGGCCCACATCCACAACGGAATCTCAAGCCTCCTGTCCACATTGAAAGCACCCTTAGGAGTTGTGGGGCAGATCTCTGGCCTGGTGCTGTCCCCCAGCATCACAGTTGAACGCACACAATGGACCCCTAACTGTCCTGCCTCCCAGTACCCACCCTGGCTAGCTATTTCAAGAAAGCAGGAGACTAGACTCCAGCGGAACACAGTTTCCCCACAGAGGTCAAGGAGGTCGTGGCAGGGACCCTGTATAGACTTGGTTTAAAAAAAAAAAAAGGCCCTAGAGAGAAGAGGGGAGAGATCAAGTGAGTGCCTGGCTTTGTCCAGGGAACTGGTGGAATTTCAGGATGGTGGAGAGGCATCTTTTTAGAGCACAGGTGATTCCAGGTGTGTGGAGACCTGAAGGTTGCAGGCCGTGATCCGGAGCCCCTGGTTTGTGCTTGAAAGAAGAAGGGCTGCCTTTCTTCTAGGAGCGCTAAGGACTGAGAAGGAGCGAGCGCCTCTGGAAGTCGCGTCCAGCGGTCGGTGTGGAGGGACCCCCTAAGGAAGCTTGTTTGGGCGTATGGCTTCGGTGGCCTGGCTAAGCTGGGTTGCAGGTGTCCGGGGGCGGGTGGCGCTGGGGTCCGCGAATGTCGACTCGCAAAGCTTCCGCACCCTGCGACGCACAGATGCCGCCCGCGGGCGCTGCGTGGCGGGCGCGCCTCTTCTCTAGCGCCGGGACCCCGCACCGGACCCCGCCAGGCCACACCGTCTCAACCCACAGCAAAACCTCTTGGCAACTGCTTTGGCCCTGCAAACCTAGCTCTTTCTTGGCCCCTGGTTTTCCCTCTAACGGGGCTTCTGAACCCCGCAGCCTGGCACCCCAGCTTTGTGCCACCATCACCGCGTGTCCCCCAAATAAAGCTTCGAATCCTTTATGGCATTGTCTATCTGAAATCGCGCTCGGAAAGGAAGGAAAGCTGCTCTGGAATAAGACTGAACACCCGCGGTGATCAACGGGGCGACGCCAATGTCCCGGAAAGCCCTTCCAGGGTGCAAAAGGGGCGTCTTCCCCGCGGGCTTCCGCAACGCGACGCCCCCCGAAGCTTCGCCCCGGGGGTCGCCAACGGGGTTCAGTGCCACTGTGACCTCTGGCTGGAGACCCAGGCCCGGAGCTGAGGAAAATCAGACATTCAAAGAAAGGA